>NW_027361872.1:1307500-1802500 GCF_039654945.1 Dendrobates tinctorius
CTTGAGGTGTCATTTGTCCCCACATGTAGTAGCAGGAATGGGTAGTCATCTGTAGGTCTGAAGAGTCCTGATATCCTGTCAGACACATCTTTAATTTTTGCACCTGGAAGACAGCACATTTCTCTTGAAGTTATATCCGGTCTGCAGATAGCGGCCTCTGTTCCTCTCAACAGGGAATCCCCCATGACCACCACTCTCCGTTTCTTCTTCACAACATTTTTCTTTCTCCATCCAGGAGGACTCTGAAGGCATACAAGGTTGCTGTTTGTTGGCAAAGTCTTATCCTGATGCATTTCTTCATCGTTTTCCTGCGTGAGAGCCTGGTACTGGTTCCTGAGCAGTATGGGTGCTGACTGCCTCCTGATCCTCCTGCTTCTCTGGGTCACATGCTTCCATTCCTCTCTTTCTTCAGGTGCACTTCGAATTTCTTCTCTTTCTGTAACATGAAGAGATAATTCTGCTCTGTCCAAGAACTCTTCACCTTCCTTATCGATCTTCAACGTAGCTAACCTCTCTTCGAGATTTTGCAACTTTTCCTCCAACAGGGACACAAGCTTGCATTTGTGGCATGTGAAGTTTGGTAAGTCTGTGAACATGTAGCAAGAAATGCAGCTCACCAAATGGCTCCTGGCCTCTTCCATATTGAGATTTCTTAAAAACGATGAAAGATGAGCCAAAATTCGGCGCGCGGTTTTCCGATTTCCTCTTTTCAGCTGCAACAGCCAAAACCCAGTGATCGTTGAGCTCGCGGAGACTCTTCACTTATCCCAGGAGGCACTGGGAATATGCAAATGATCTCCTCAAGACTCTTCCCCTGGTTTTCCGATTTCCTCTTTTCAGCTGCAACAGCCAAAACCCAGTGATCGTTGAGCTCGCGGAGACTCTTCACTTATCCCAGAAGGCACTGGGCATATGCAAATGATCTCCTCAAGACTCTTCCCCTGGTCGAAGTGTCCCGCAGCCCCTCCAGCAGTATTTCCACCCCACACTACACTAATTTATAAATGTGTGTATTCAAATAAAAAAGACACATTTTTTGGGCAATTAACAGTTTATTAAAAACAAAAATTTTGCAATAAAAGTTAAATTATTGGTTTACACTGGTTGTCTGTCTTTTATTTCTGCGGCGAACTATGGTATAAAAATAGGTTAAGTACAGGGTAGACAAAGGGTAAAAAGGTATACAAAGCCTAGTACATAACTGTGGGTAAAAGGTAAATAAATTTTACCTTTTGGCCACAGTTGTGTTCCTGGTTGTGTTTTAGACAAAGTAATTCACCTTTTACCAAAAGTTGTGTATCTTGTTGGGGATTTCACTACTTTTGTTAAAAGGTGAAAGACTTTGCCTAAAACATAACCAGGTACACAACTGTGGTCAAAAGGTAAAAATAGTTAAACCACGACAAGATAGACGACAAGATAGCCAACTTTGTTTGGAAAAGGTATATACTGTTGGTACAGAAGGGCAGAAATTTATCAAATTCTGTCATCCTGCCAGTCTATTCTGCCTTGAGGTGACAAAGTATTGTGCAAAATTGTCCCTCATTCGTGACACCGTCACAGAACTTCTATTGGTAATGGTCTGGTAATCTTGCAAGGTGGTTTCTTCAGAGGTGTCCTCAATGGAAATGGGTTCCTTGCAGATAACAAAATTGTGGAGTACCACGCAAGCTTTGATCACCTCGTCCACAGTTTCTGTCTTGAGGTTGATCGCTGTCAATAGGACCCGCCATTTGGCTGTCAGAATACCAAAGGAGCATTCCACCATTCTTCTTGCTCTTGTGAGGCGGTAATTAAAAATGCGTTTTGTTCTTGACAATCCTCTGCTACAGTACGGTTTTAAAAGGTGTTCTGACAGCTGGAATGCTTCATCCCCTACACAGACAAAAGGCATAGGTGGACCAGATGTTTGCGGCAGCGGTCTAGGGGATGGGAACTGGAAGGTGTTTCCATATAGTTTACGCCCCATGGCAGACAGTTTGAAAACTTGAGAGTCATTTGAGCGACCATAGGCCCCAATATCAACAGCAATAAATTTGTATTCCGCGTCAGCGATGGCCATGAGGACAATGGAAAAATATTTCTTGTAATTAAAATATTCCGATCCCAATCCAGCTGGCTTTACAATGCGGATATGTTTCCCGTCCACAGCGCCCAAGCAGTTCGGAAACTGACATATCTGTTGAAACTTTTCAGAAATTTCAATCCACCTCTCTGTTGTGGGCTCTAGTAAAAACTCTTCAACTAAGGAGTCCCACAGTGCACGGCATGTGTACTTCACAATTCCAGATATGGTGGAAATCCCGAGTCTGTACTGGAAATGCAGTGACGAAAGGGATTCTCCAGTTGCAAGAAATCTGTGGGGAATTAAAAAAAAAAATAGTTTAAAATCACAGCATTACATACCAAAACTCAGCTATAACACTTGGAGATACAAACTACCACCAACAAGATTGCAGTGAAAGTGTGCTCTGATGCGAGCACATCCAATAAATGTGGCTTACCTTAAAGTGACCATCAGACGCTCTGCGGGTGAAACAGAGAAGCGGCAATAGGTGTCCGATTTTCTTATGAGGTGTGCAATGCGCTCCACCAAGTAATCAAAATTCTCCATTTTCATACGAACATATCCAAAAAATTTCTCCGGGTTTCGTCTAAGGTCCATGCAGAGTGTAGAATAGACCCCACGCGTCATTCTCTTGGCTGTGATGGGGTGGATCCACAAACGTCGTCTACGATGCCTGATGCGCTGCTGTCTCGCTCTCTCCTTCTCCAGAACAATCACCCTCAAACGATTCGCCTCCGCTGTAAAATCCGCCAAATTCTTCAAAATATTTCCAATGACAACATCCATCTTCGCCAGTCACTTGCTCTTCTCTCCAACCTGCAGTTTCTCCTCTACAACCTGTCAAAGATGGGCTGTAGGAACACGGTATATATAGATTTCAGCAGCCAATCCCGTTTCGAAGCCCCCAAGGGGCGTTTTTAAAAACCGGATCCGGCGTAATCCGTCAGAAAACGGATGGAAAAACGGATGAAATGGATGAGACGGATCCGGTTTTTTGTCTGATGACCAAGACGGATCCGGCAGAAAACCGGATCCGTCACATCTAATTTTCCATAACATTTGCCGGATCAGGCGCTCCGGCGCGATGCCGGATCGCGCCTGACGGCGAAAAACTGATGTGTGAAAGTAGCACTTATATGTGGTAACTGGATGTCGCTGATTCCCTTATTTTGTATTTATCCACACTTTTTTTCTTTTACATATTGTATTTTACCCTATTGAGTATAATAAAAATCTTATATTTTATTTACTGCTCTTGATTCCATTTTTTTCTTTGGTTTGCAGAAAATAAAGAGCTTTAATTGGCACAGGACTTTGGAAATGAAAACATGATTACATGACCGCATGTTAACAAAAGATGGAAATTCACTAATTGTATTAAAAAACCTCCAATATTATTCCAGTAATTCACTGTCCCCATGTCACCTGGCCCAGAAAGCTGTGGAATAATTCCCTGCCATGTGCAGCACTGCGCAAACTTTAAGATTTCCGAAATAGCAACAGAGTATAAATGGTTTATTCTTCAGCACCAGGAAAAAATGAGAAAAACAAAATTATACAAAGACTCCACACTTAGTATATTATCAAATTTTTGAGGGATATTTTATGTCTGACTTTTGCCTTTTTAGAGATTTGTTTCTTTTTGGGTGACTTCTGCAGGTATATTTGACCTTACTTCCAAGGTTTAGCCCTACAATGGCAATTTCTGCATCTCATAATTTATTCTATAAAAATGGCCTCTTTACAGTGGAAGAGAATTGGGTCTGTAGGGCCACCCACTGGAAGTAGCAATCCAAAAAGTCAATGTTGACCCTTTAAAGAGGACCTTTTACTGGATTTTTTTTTCTTACTTAAAACTGAGCCCCTCCTCCAATTGCCGCTGCTCCACGGATCCTGGTACAGTTTTTCTTTTCCTTCTGTACCCCTCCGTTCCTATGCTACGCTTCCTGGTAATAAAGGTGAAAAATTTCCCTATAACCAACTGGGTGTATACCACAAAACTTCTCTGTGGACACCCCCCCCTGTTTTGATTGGTCAGCATCAAATAAAAAAAAAGCAAACGCCTACAGGGAAGTTCTGTAGTATACGCCCAGTTGGCTGGAGAGAAAATAATCACCACTATTACCGGGGAGCATAACTTTGGAACAGAGGACCACGGAAGAAAAAGAAAAATGGTTCCAGAATCAGTGGAGCAGCGGCAATTGGAGGAGGGAATCCGTTAAAAACATTCAGCTAAACAAACTTTTTACGCAGCCTTGCAATATAATTAAGGACGCAAAGCCAAACTAAAACCTCTATACGTAGACAGTTGTTTCGGTTCAGAAGCATCTCACCAACTTCAGATCTTCTACATTCGCAACCTTGCACCGATTCTCCTCCATGCTTCATGATTTTAGACATCTCTTGAAGACTGTACATTTGTTGGCTTACGTGCCGTCTCTTGTCACGTACAAAGTTCCTAAAACTTTCCACCATATTTCAAATGTTCAGTTTCAGTATTCCAGCGCACATTTTCCTTTACTCAGTAATGGCTTTTTGACAACTGCACATCCTGCAACTTCTACAGTTACCGAAAATTAGTTTGATTTTGCTTTAGACTTTGGGACTGCACCCCATTTCCCAACTCGAAACATCTATTTATGGGTGGGGATTTTTATAATCCCTACCTCTTCTTTTGGCCCAGGACACTGTCAGATTTCTGGGACTGTTTACAAAAATTTACGATAGTCCTGGCAAATTTTGGACATTTTGTCAGTCTCAGGCTTCATTCAGACATCCCGTTTTTTTTCGTGTACGCGTGCTGTGTTTTTCACAATCGTATCTATAATAGTGTTTGATGGTCATTCACACATCCAGGATTTTCCGCAGACCGAGTGGTCCTTACAAAATCGTGGATATATGTCCAATTTTGATCCAAGTGTCAGATCCCGATCAATAATGCAAGTCTATGGGTCCGTGACAAAATCGGACAACGCTCAAATGGCATTCGCAGGCAGTCCGGGTTTTCACCGACCGGTGTTGAAACTTTTTTTTTTTTCCTTCCCACCTCTGAGAAAATTGGATCCCGCCCTGATCAAAGTCTGATTAGCATAACAGGACCTTTGTTTTCGGATGGAGAGAATACATGGTTGTGTGAACCTGGCCTGACGGTGAGCGTGTTGGTGAGAGTCCAGTCCCAGTTTCTTGGAAACATTTGTGTTTCTTATTTGACTGCAAAATATATGGCAAAAAATGCAGGACTCCAAGTTCTATGGGGCGGATTTTTTTTTCTGTCTAGTTTATGGCGTTTTTCAACTATTTTCATTAACGCCTTATACTTCTTTTTAATTTTTAGCCTATTTATATGTGTTTGCCTCTTTTTGGTGGAGTTTGTGGCCAATTCATCAATTGTAAGTTTTTAAAAAGTCACAAGATGCTTGCGCAAATGTACTCCAGTCCTCTCCCCTCCCCCGAAAGTGATTTTAAGTCTTTGTTTTTGTTTTAGAAACTTTTATGAAGCATTACATAATTTTTTTGCACTAAAAAATTGGCAAAAACGGTTGGAGACAAAAACAAAACAATTTTTTTTATTTTATGTTATTATGTCAGCAAAAATCATAAGAAAGGTGACTTTAAAAAAAAATGCAGACGATGAACTGGGCCCTAAAAGTACATTTACAGGGAGCAATGAGCAAAACAGAAACAAAACCATCACATGACATGCGGAAATTTCGAAAAAATTACAACATATAGTACTTCCCGTATATATTTATTTTTTCACTTTTTGAAGGGTACATTGCAGTGGCAACAAAACTAAACAGGCTGTGCTTAAAGAATGGAGTGTTTGGGTATTTGCTTCTGTTACAGAAAAATTATGTTGCAAGTTTGAGCACTAAACGCAAATTATCATCGACTTTTAGAACAACAGTATGAAGTGTATAGTGGCACTATTGCAGGTCAATACCGCCATCTAGTGGACACAATAAAAAAACACATTCACTATTAGTAATCTATCTTTAATCCAGGGGTGGGGAACCTTTTTTATGCCAAGGGCCATTCGGATGTTTATAACATCATTCACGGGCCGTACAAAATTATCATCTTACAAATGATCCTGCAATATTTGGTTGAACATTTGGTGAGACGTGTGATGTTAGGTGGTATTGATGATGTTGTTACTCGCAACTGCTTTTTTTAAGGTTTGCGTCAGTCTGGAGCGGCAGATTGCTCTTTGAGATTTATTTTGAAAAAAACATACAGCAGTAAGTTTTTCCAAACACAAATGCATATTACACAGCAGGCCTCAAGGTGGGAAATTCATCACTACTTACATAACATGGTATGTCGGCTGTGTAAATCATGTAAGATACACTGAAACTGATGAATACATCACGTAGGAGACACTGAGACTCGGTATATACATCACATATGAGACACTGAGACTGCTGTATATACATCTCATAGGATACACTGAGACTGTTGTATACATCACATAGGAGACACTGAGACTCCTGTATATACATCACATAGGAGACACTAAGACTGCTGTATATACATCTCATAGGATACACTGAGACTGTTGTATACATCACATAGGAGACACCTAGGTTACGTGTGCATCACATATTAGACAATGAGACTGCTGTATATAGATCCCATGGTAGACACTGAAACTGCTGTATATACATTACATAGGAGGCACTGAAACTGTTATATATGCATCACATAAGATACACTGAGGGAGCTGTATATACATCACATAGGAGATGCTGGGAATGGCATGTATATATCACACAAGAGATACTGAAGATGGTGTATATATATTTCACATAGAAGATGCTGGTGAATATATATCACATGGGACACACTAGGACTGGGTAGATACATCATATAGGAGATACCGAGACTAGTGTATATACATCACATGAGACACTAGGACTGGTGTATTTGTATCGCACGGGAGCAGGACAGAAGTAAAGAGAGCAGTAACTCTGCCTACAAAGAACATCCTGACACTGGAACTCACCAGCAATAGGACATAATTCAGCACTGCGTGCGCCGTGGCATCCAGTAGTGAGCGCTGTTTGTGCATGCCCACACTATAGGAGAAAATTAAAGGGCCGGTGGCCCAAGCATTATGGCCACTAAGAAAGCTGCCGGAGGGCCAAGAAAAAATCCCGCAGGTTACCCATCCCTGGTTAAATCCAAATCTACCTCACAGAGCACATTTAGCTCGTAGGTCAGAGCAGGACTAAAGGCCCTGTCTCACTAAGCGATCTCGGTAGCGAGATCGCTGCTGAGTCACAACTTTTGTGACGTAACAGCGATCTCACCAGCGAGATCGCTATGTGTGACAGCGATCAGCGAGCGGCCCCCCTGCCGGTATCGCTGATCGCTGGAAGAAATCTCTGGACACTTCTTTGGTCGCTGGTCTCCTGCTGGCCAGCACGCATCGCTGTGTGTGACAGGCGGGAGACCAGCGATCAGGTGTAAAAAATAATAAAAAAAATAAAAAATATAGTTATTCTCACCTTCCGACGTCCCGTTCAGCCATCCTGCCTCTCTCCACGCTCCGGTCCCAGTGATCCTTTGCATGAATGACCGCGAGACTTTGTTATCCCTCGAGACTGTAACATCTCGCGGTCATTCTCGCAAAGGATCACTGGGACCGGAGCGTGGAGAGAGGCAGGATGGCTGAACGGGACGTCGGAAGGTGAGAATAACTATATTTTTTATTTTGATTCTATTTTTTACAGGATGGCCAGCGATGCCGCACGCTCGGCATCGCTGTGCTGATCGCTGGTGAAGCTGTCTGTGTGACAGCTCACCAGCGATCACATAGCGACTTACTAGCGATCCTGACACCTTGATATCAGTGTCGGGATCGCTGGTAAGTCGCTTAGTGAGACGGGGCCTTTAGTCTGTACAGATGTTTAGCTTCTTTTTTTTAACGGCACACAAACCCAAAGTTTCATTGAGCCTTACACTTAGCTGTTTTATAAACAGGGCCATTTCCAGTCCATGAAACTTAGCGCACGTCTTACTCTCATCCGTTCTAGAAAACATACTCGACAACCAAGATCTATAGGGATCTGTGAACACCAATGACACTAGGATGTCAGACTTTCTACTTCAGAGCTCCAACCAAGTTTCATCCTTTTTTAAGTGATACATTGATAAGACTCAATGATTTAAAAAAAAGTTCAGACTGTCATCCTGCTTCAGAGAAAAAAATGGATACAACTAGGATGGTCTCTTTTGGATGGTAACACTCGTTGTGGGAATCTAGCCCTAAATTAATTTACTGGATTAACGTAAAAGTTTCCTTAGGCCGGGGTCACACTAACCGACGCAAAATACGGTCCGTAGTTTACATGCGTAATACGGATGAATGACCCCTAAATAGTGCTCCATATGTCATCCGTAATCAAGGTGTGGTTGCGTATGTTGCGCATGTGTGTATCCGTATGTAATCCGTATGGCGAGATTTTCTCGCCGCCTTGCAAAATTGACATATTATGGAGCCCTATGACAGGGTTATAACAGAAACGAAATAATAGATATAGACACATAGAATGCATATATATATATATATATATATATATATATACACACACACACACAAGTCATAATAATAATAATCTTTATTTATATAGCGCCAACATATTCCGCAGCGCTTTACAGTTTAACAGTTTCAAAACACAAGTCATAAGTAACAACGCTAACAATACAATAATTAAAGCAAAATAAGACGAAATAAGACGACCCTGCTCGTGAGAGCGTACAATCTACAATGAGGTGAGGGAGATACAGAGTACAGGTGTGTATTTACAATGGTGTATTTACAATGAAGGTCCAGCCATCTTGCAAGAGTGAAGGATGGATGGAGATAGTGAATGGGCTATGCACGCACACTTACACAGAGAATGACTTTGATTAGTGAATGTGATAGGCCGCTCTGAACAGGTGTGTTTTGAGGGAGCGCCTAAAACTATGCAAATTGTGGATAGTCCTGATTTCTTGGGGTAGAGCATTCCAGAGGATAGGAGCAGCACGGGAGAAGTCTTGGAGCCGGTAGTGGGAGGTACGGATTAGTGCAGAGGTTAGTCGAAAGTCGTTTGCAGAGCGCAGCGATCGGCTAGGCCGATAGACAGAAATGAGAGAAGAGATGTAAGGGGGTGCCGCACTGTGGAGAGCTTTGTGGGTGAGAACAAGTACTTTGAATTGGATCCTATAATGAATGGGCAGCCAATGTAAGGACTGGCGAAGAGCGGACGCGTCCGAGTACCGATTACCCAGATAGACGATCCTGGCTGCTGCATTGAGTATGGACTGGAGAGGGGATAGTCGAGTGACGGGGAGGCCAATTAAAAGAGCGTTGCAGTAATCCAGGCGAGAGTGGATCAATGCAACAGTGAGGGTTTTTGTTGTTTCCATAGTGAGAAAAGGGCGGATTCTAGAGATGTTCTTTAGGTGTAAGCGGCAAGAGCGGGCAAGGGATTGTATATGGGATGTAAAGGAGAGATTGGTGTCAAACATAACACCAAGACAGCGCACCTGCTGCCGGGGTGTTATTGTGGTACCACCCATGGAGAAGGAAATGTCAGATTTAGGGAGGTTAGTAGACGGCGGGAGCAGAAGAAGTTCAGTTTTGGAGAGGTTGAGTTTCAGATAGAGAGCGGACATGATATTGGAGACTGCGGACAGACAGTCACTGGCGTTCTGTAGTACAGCGGGGGTAAGGTCGGGGGAAGACGTGTATAGTTGTGTGTCATCAGCATAAAGATGGTACTGAAAGCCAAATCTGCTGATGGTCTGTCCAATTGGGGCCGTGTAGAGAGAGAAAAGAAGGGGGCCAAGGACTGAGCCCTGAGGTACCCCGACAGCAAGAGGAAGAGGAGATGACGTGGAGCCAGAGAACAAAACACTGAAGGAGCGGTCAGAGAGATAGGAAGAGAACCAGGAGAGTGCAGTGTCCTTAATGCCTAGTGACTGGAGCCTAGAGAGTAGGAGATGGTGGTCAACAGTATCGAAAGCTGCAGATAGGTCAAGAAGAATGAGCAGAGAGTGGTCACCGTTACGTTTTGCTGCAGAAGGTCATTGGTCACTTTGATGAGTGCAGTTTCAGTCGAATGTAGGGGGCGGAAGCCGGACTGTGAAGGGTCTAGAAGGGAGTGAATGGAGAGGTAACGGGTAAGGCGGGAGAAAACTAGGCGTTCCAAAAGTTTAGAGATGAAGGGGAGATTGGAGACTGGTCTGTAGTTGTTTGTGCAGGATGGGTCGAGAGCAGGTTTCTTTAGTAGTGGAGTAACGATGGCGTGTTTGAAGGAGGATGGGAAAATGCCCGAGGAGAGGGAGAGATTAAAGATTGTAGTTAGGTGGGTTGTGACGACTGGAGAGAGAGACTGGAGGAGATGTGAGGGAATGGGGTCGGTAGTGCATGTAGTCGGACGAGAAGAAGAGAGGAGTCTGTAGACTTCTTCTTCTGTTATGGGATCAAATGTGGAGAGTGAGCCAGGGGAGATGTAGGAAGGGATGGGAGTCACAGCACTTGGTGGTTGGGAGCAGATTTCTTGACGGATATTATCTATTTTTTCTGTAAAGTGGGAGGCCAGGTCATCAGCACAAATGTCTGTGATAGGGGCTTGTGCTTTTGGCCTGAGGAGGGAGTGAAAAGTGTCAAAAAGTTTCTTGGGGTTGTTGGCTAGTGAGGAGATCAGGGTGGTGAAGTAGGTCTGTTTGGCAAGGTGAAGGGCAGCGTTATAGGTTCTTAACATAAATTTGAAGTGGATGAAGTCTTCTGGTGTGCGGGTTTTTCTCCATAGGCGTTCAGCACTCCTGGAGCATCGCTGGAGAAGTTGAGTTTGCGATGTGAGCCAGGGCTCTTTTACTCTGTGTTTGGAGGTTCTGAGGGTGAGGGGAGCTACTTGGTCAAGGGTGCTTCTAAGAGTGTCATTGTAGTGATGAACAGCCAGATTAGGACAGGAAAGAGAGGAGATTGGGGACAGAGATGAGTGTAGGGAATCTGAAAGTGTCTGAGGGTTAATAGCTTGTAGATTTCTGACTGTGTGGTAGGTAGGAATGAGCTGGGGTGGGCGAGGATTTGTGAGCTTGAAGGAGAGAATGTTGTGGTCAGAGAGTGGAAGCGGTGAGTTGTTTAGGTGGGAGATTGAACAGAGCCAGCAGAAGACCAGATCAAGGGTGTTACCGTCCTTAAGTCATTGGGTTAATCTAACAAAGGGTTAATGTCATCTTACAATCGAATGGTGACATTAACCCTTTGTTAGATTAACCCACTCGCCACCACTATAGGGCAATGGGAAGCCCACGCATTTTTTAACAACGAATTAACCCCTTAAAATAACAACTACAACTCCCAAATTTTGCACACAAACCCTCATCTAATTATTAGTCAGGGACATATAAAAAAAACATCAAACGAAATGCTTTACTGAATGTAAACCATGTGTCATTTCATGTCGGGTTGGGGAATGATTTGATAGAAGCCGGCAATTTTATTAGCGGCTATTCTGCTATGAAGAACTCTGTGAAATATAAATATATTTATATGTTTGTCACAATGACATGTATGTATATATATATATATGTATATGTATTCTATGTTTATATATCTATTCTTTCGTTTCTTTATTAAACCTGTCAGTGTGAATTTACTGTATAGCGCACTGAATTGCCGGCTTTTCTAAAAGACACTGGGTGCGTATTTCTCGCAAGTCACATGTGTGGTCCGTATGTAATGCGTGTTTTTATCGCACCCATAGACTTTCATTGGCGTACTACGGGCGTAGTACGCTGACATTCGCAGCATGCTGCGATTGGCACGGGCCGTAGAAAACAGATGAGAAATATACGGCTGATGGGAGCTGCCCCATAGAGAATCATTGGTCCGTGTGTAATTCGTGCTTTTAACGCCTCTCACTCGTCCGTATTCCTCGCCAGTGTGACCCCGGCCTTAAAGTTTTACTTCAAGACAGCATGAGTGAGGTTAAAGGTTCCCATAAAGGGCAGAGAGCAGCAACAATCAGTGTCTGGCTGCATGATTGCAGCCAGGTATATTGTTCTCAGACACACACTCGTGTTTCATAGAAAATATATTTTGCAGATCTGGGGACCATAGCGGGAGACAGCCGCCCCTGCCAGCTTCTCCCACTGCTGCTTCAGGTGATTGACAGGTCTCTCCCTATGTACACATGAGTTAGAGACCTGATTCCCGTGAAAAAAAAATTGGGTCCACTCACCTTTAGTATTACATGAATGTACAGGTGAATAATACACTATGTGGCCAGTTTACAGACTCAGACATATACCGAGGCATGTAAAAGTTTGGGCACCCCTGGCCAAAATTACTGCTATTGTGAACAGTTAAGCAAGTTGAAGATGAATTGATCTCTAAAAGGCCTAAAATTAAAGATGACACATTTCCTTTGTATTTTAGAAAAAAAATAGTCATTTTTACATTTTTAAAATTACAAAAAGGTAAATGAGCCGATGCAAAAGTTTGGGCACCCTTGGAGATTTGTGTTCTCAGATAACTTTGACCAATATTTCAGACCTTAATCAGCCTCTTATGGTTATGGCTTATTCACTATTATCGTTAGGAAAGGCCAGGTGATGCAAATTTCCCAGCTTTATAAAAACCTATCCTCCTCCAATGTTGTGCCTTGAAACAGCAGCCAAGGGGTCTTCTAAGCAGCTGCCTAGACCTCTGAAAATGAATATGGTGGATGGCCACAAAGCAGGAGAAGGCTATAAGAAGATAGCAAAGCTTTTTCAAGTTGCCATTTCCTCAGTTTGAAATGTGATTAAGAAATGACAGCTAACAGGAACAGTGGAGGTTAAGATAAGGTCTGAAAGACCAAGCAAAATGTCAGTGAGAGCTGTTCATAGGATTGTGTGGCGCCCCCAGGAGTATGGTTGCCACAGTGGCATTGCCTTCCTCCAGGGAGGGTGATGTCAGGCTTGGAAGCAATGAAGGCACTCTCTAGCAGTTAACAATAACATGCAACACAGTTCCCATTCCGGGCCAGCAGAGGGAGCTCTGAACCAGAATTGGGGGAGGAGTGTTCTCTGAGGGCCAGGAAGGGAAATTAGTCAGTTCTGTGAGGAGGGCAAAGTGTGTAGACGTGGAGAGAGAAGCTGGGGGACTGAGCAGAGTTGAGAGCTCGTTCCCAGCTTGAGCGCATGATCTGGAGCCTGGTCTCCATGGTTGTATGGATACTGAAGGTCCTGCAACAGAAACCAGAGGAATAGGAAGCTGTAAATGCTCTATTCCCTTCTGAGACTCGGAGGCACAACAGCGATGTGTGAGCCAAAGGAGATAGAAGGCTACAGCTGTCTGCCATACGAGGTAGATCTGAGAGGAAACAAGAAGGAGGAACTTCAGTGTAACACAGTACTGGATGTACCTCAGGTAAGCGCTAGGAAGGAGACTACACAACCTATCTGCATAGAGAGATTCCTGAGTTGCTTCCCGGCTAATCAGCTCCTGTGCCATCTGTAATCTGGACCCTGGACTGCACTTACAAAGTAAAGGTAAAGAAACTACATTCCGCTGTGTCCTTGCCTTCTTTCTGCAACTTCTCCAGCACTGCTACATCTCTGTGCCAGACACTGCACCCTCTTCCCCAACACCGATCTACACTGCCCTGGGACTACAGCCCTGCCTGTGGAGAGCTACACCACCATTGCTGCACCACACCATCTGTCCCAGAGGATCTGTTTGCAGCGTCTGCTTAACATCTTCATTGCCGAATACCACAGGTGGCGTCACGACTCATTCATTAATAAACTTTATTCCATCACTTATCACTTCATCCCTTTTACATGGGCGCCCAGGACCACGGCCCGGGTCCCCGCGGCTGTGACATTCCCCTCTGAGAGACCGGCCCGGTACCGAGTACCCCACAGCCCTGGGAGGGCGACCCATTTTGTCGTCACGAACAGGATTTACGGAGCCCGGTGTCCCCGGGTCCTGTGTGCCAGAGACTGTGTTGTGTGCATTAGACTGTTTGCATCATTGCCGCCATTATCCCGCTGCTTGGCGCGCGCGGGAACCCAAAGAGGCGGGCCGTCGTGGGCGGAGCCAGCCGAAGAGCGCGAAGAAATAAAGTGCCGCGCGGGGAGAGGCAGCGCACGAGAGGTGGGAGGAGCAGAGGCCTGCATCCCCGATCATCCAGCCTGCAAAGCTGCCGCCGGTAAGCCTGCTCAACCCCGGGGCCTGGCTAACGTTAACTAGGGGGGGAAGAGAATGTCGGAGGCATGTGCCGATGCAGCGGTGGACGCCCCCGCCGACCCCTCAGTGTCGCAAGATGCAGGGCCCAACGCAGCTGCAGCTCCAATAGCACCCACCGCAGCGGTCCCCATAATGCCGCTGTCTATGCCTTACATACCGGGAGCAGCATGGCTACCGCAGTATTCAGGGGAGTCACATACCCTGAGTGACTTCAAAGAGAGACTGTGCAGTTTGTTTGAAGTGTATCCTCTGTCTGAAAGTCAGAAGGTGAACATCCTTATTGGGCAGCTAACAGGTGCAGCACAGAGAGAAGTAAAAGCCTGGCAGGACACTGATAAGGAGACTGTTAAAAAGATCCTGGCTAAGCTAAGAAGCACCTTTGACACCCGTACTGCCGCTGAAATCAAGATGAGATTCTTTGGGTGTAAGCAGAAAGCCAGGACAGTACGAGTGCTATTAACCTGCAGGAGGCGCTGCGAGCCGTCAAGCAGATTGACCCAGACAGTGTGAAAGATGGAGATGGACTGTTAAAGGAGTAATTCATTGAGGGACTCCTATCCAGTACCCACAGAGCACAGCTGCGCATCATAGCCCTACAAAACCCTGACCTAGACTTTGCTGATTTCAAAAACAGGGCTATCCGGGTGCTGCATGAACCAAATGTCGGCCGTCCAGCGCCCCCTAGGCGCCCAGCGATTACATACCACCAGGAAGCAACATCTTTCCCTTCCATGCCTGTGGAGGCTGATGCACAGACTCTGGACAAAGATCCATCTGCAGAACTGCATCTTCAGGTCCAGGAGTTGACCAAGGGTATGGCTGCACTTGCTAAAACCGTGCAGTCCCTGCAGGAATCCTCCAAGGAGAAGATCCAGCGCTCCTCCAGTCCAGAGGATGTCCCATGGCTAAAGAAGAAGAGGATCCCGCCACTCCGAGGAAGGAACAACGATCGCTATGACCAGGACAGACGTCCCATCTGTCGTCACTGCCACAAGGCAGGCCACCTTGCAAGATTCTGTTATTTAAACGAGCAACCCCTGGGGCAGAAGGCCAACCCCCAGGAGTAGGACCACAAGGCCCAAAGAACTGGCGAGCCCAGTATGTTGGAGGGAGAACGGTCCTCCCAGTGGTGATTGACGGTATCCCCATGAACGCTTTGCTGGACACTGGCTCCCTGGTGACCACTATGCCTTATATCCTTTACAAGTGGTATTGGGCTGATTCTGAACTTACTCGCGGCCCAAGTGATGACCTCACAGTAGTTGCCAGTAATTGTCAGTCTTTACCGCAAGTGGGATGTAAAGAAATTACTGTTAAAGTGGGTCGAGTAGAGTCAAAATCTCAAGGTCTGATAGTTGTGGATATTGATCGACGAGAATGTAACCCAATGATGACTCTTGGTACCAATGTGATTGAAAATTGTCTTTCCGAGGTTATTGTCTTGTTGCAACAGGTGGCTGAGACTGCTGGTTCCAGTGAACGAGTCCTGCAGAAGGAGATCAGAGCCCTGATGCAAAGACAGCAGGTAGAACTCTCTGGCGGAGAAATTGGCAGCGTCAGAGTGAGTGATTCTTTCCCAATTGCAATACCCCCCAGATGTGAAATGTTGATTTGGTGTCAGGCAGCCATAGGCCTCAGAGGAAAAGATTACCAGGCATTGGTAGAACCAGTATACTCTGATAGCAGGCCCACTGTCCTGACAGCCAGAGGGGTAGTTGATGTCCGTAAAGGAAGGGTACCTGTACGCCTCTTGAATTGTGGGGAGGAGCAGGCCACAATACCTCGGTATGCCACAGTTGCTAAGCTGCTTACTGTCAGTAATAATGCAATGCAGGCAGCAGAGCCCTTGGTCTCATCCGACCAGGTGGAGGACAATGGCTCTGCAAAGCAGCTGGAGGAATGGTGCCAGCAACTTCAGGTGGGAACTGACTCCACCCCTTTATACCAAAGGAATGGGGTTTACAGAGTGACTCAGGAGCATGAGCGGGTATTCAGTAAACACCCTCTAGATTTTGGGAAGGCAAAAGTGGTTTAACACCATATCCCCACTGGCACTGGAGATCATCCACCCATAAAAGAAAGGTACCGGCCTATACCCCCAACACAATATCAATGTGCCAAAGGTATGTTGCGGGAAATGAAGGAGGCTGGGGTGATCAGAGACAGTTGTAGCCCGTGGGCAGCCCCAATAGTCTTTATGAAAAAGAAGGATGGTACCATGAGAATGTGTGTTGATTACAGAAAAATTAACAGCATTACACATAAAGATGCCTACTCATTACCCAGAATTGAGGATTCATTAGCTGCACTTAAAACTGCTAACTATTTTTCCACCTAAGATCTCACTAGTGGGTATTGGCAGGTTCCCGTGGCAGAAGCAGACAAGGAGAAAATAGCGTTTACCACCGCAATGGGTCTCTGTGGGTTCAACTACATACCATTCGGGCTCTGCATCGCCCCAGGGACATTCCAACAGCTAATGGAATGCTGTCTTGGGCACAAGAACTTCGAGACAGTCCTGTTGTACCTTGATGATGTCATTGTTTTCTCCAAGACTTATGAAGACCATCTGAAGCACCTGGCTGAGGTGTTTGAAGCCTTGTCCAACTTTGGCCTGAAGGTGAAGCCTTCCAAATGCCACCTCCTGAAGCCCAAGGTTCAGTACCTCGGTCATGTAGTGAGTGCAGAAGGTGTGGCACCGGATCCTGACAAAGTCACAGTCATCCGGGACTGGCAGAAGCCCAGCAACCTCCATTAAGTATGTCAATGCCTCGGGCTGGTAGGCTACTACCGAAGGTTCATCAAAGGCTTCACTGAGATAGCCACTCCTATGCAAACTGTTCTGGTGGGTCAGCCCAAGAAGGCCGGAAAGCAGAGTCCTACATTCGAATGGAATGAGGAGCTGGAGAGGTCCTTCACTCGACTGAAGATGACTCTCACAAGAGATGAAGTTCTGGCCTACCCAGATTATGACCAACACTTTGTGTTGTATACTGATGCCAGCAACGTGGGACTTGGAGCAGTACTGTCACAGGTACAGAATGGCAAAGAAAGAGTGATCTCCTATGCTAGCAGGAAGCTTCGTCCCACTGAAAGGAACCCTGACAATTACAGTTCCTTCAAGCTGGAGTTACTCGCCATAGTCTGGGCTGTGACTGAATGATTCAAGCATTACCTAGCTTCAGCCAAGTTTACCATCTTCACGGACAACAACCCGTTGACTCACTTGGAAACTGCCAAGCTAGGTGCACTGGAGCAGCGATGGATGGCTCGGCTGTCTAACTATGAATTCACCATCAAGTACCGAGCAGGGCACAAGAATGCCATTGCTGATGCACTGTCCAGAATGCCTAATCTGCCAGATGCAGGAGAAGACCCTGAGGCACTTGAAGAAGTCGAGTTACCTGCCTTCCACCGGCCAATTGCTGCCCAACGTGCCCAAGGAGTGAGAAACAGACGGTCTGTCTTGAAAGAGGCCACCCTAAACCCATTGCCTCATCATGACTGGGCAGAAACCCAGGACAGCGACCCCGCAGTCCACCTGGTGAAGGAGCTACTGTCACAAGCTGACTCACGCCCAGAGTCAGATGCTCCTGAAGAAATCCAGCAGTTGTGGAAGGAAAGAGGCCGGCTGTTCATCTATGAAGGAAAGCTGTGTCGGAGGAGTATCAATGCTCGCACTCATGAGTTGGTTTGGCAAGTGGTAGTTCCAAAGAGGGAAGCATCAATGGTCTTGGAAGCATACCACAATGGAGCTGGACACTTCGGATGGAAGAAATTGGAGGCCTTGCTCCGAGAGAGATTCTACTGGGCTGGTATGAGGAAAGCCATTGAAAATTGGTGCCGGGAGTGTGGACAATGTAACCTGCGCAGGAAGCACCGTAACAGCCAGCGAGCTCCTTTGCAGCCAATAATAACCAAACAACCACTTGAGTTGGTCGCCCTGGACCATGTGAAGCTGGTCCCAAGCCTTTCAGGCTACATTTATGCTCTTACCATCATTGACCACTACTCAAGATTCTTGGTAGTTGTGCCTGTCAAGGATCAAACAGCCAGGACAGCAGCCAGAGCCTTCCAACAGCATTTTTGTAGACCACACGGATATCCAGAGCGAGTGCTTACAGATCAAGGTCCAGCCTTTGAGGCAGAAGTGTTCCAGGAATTCTGTAACTTGTACGGTTGTAAGAAGATCAGGACAACACCGCACCATCCACAGACCAATGGCATGTGTGAAAAGATGAACCAGATGGTGATTGACCTACTGAAGACCTTGCCTTTGGAAGAGAGGAATCTTTGGCCAGAAAAGTTGCCAGATCTGGTAGACCTCTACAACCACATTCCTGTGAATTCCACCAACTGCACTCCAGCCTACCTAATGAGAGCGAGGCCTGGTAAGCTGCCTATTGATTTGGATATGGGAGTCCTTACACCTGAGGTAACATCACCAGATGCTGACAGGGATACAGAATGGCAGCAACAGTATCGAAGAGTACAAGAGTGTGTAGAAAAGAGTCTAGCTCAGGCAAGACAAAAGCAAGAAAGGCACTACAATCACCATGCACCTGCAGTTCCCTTGTCACCAGGAGAACAAGTCCTAAAGAGGAAAAGGAGGATGCATAAATTAGATGACCAATGGGAAGCTGAACCCTACACCATCTTACCATCAAACTTCAATAACACCAAGGTGTGCCTTATCAGTAAGGAAGGAGGAGAAACCTCAGCAGCAGTATCAAGGGATCATTTGAAGTTGTGCCCTGACCAGTTAAAAGAAAGAATGGAAGAGCAAAACAACATCCAACCCATAGAGGAAGACGAAAAGGTCAGCACTGTACTTGGAGAATTCCCTGCAAATTGGACTAGAGCGAATAATGCCATAGTGGTGCCAGTTTTGACTTTTCCCCAACTGGTAGTACAAGAAGAAGTGACTCAAGAGAACTCTGAAAATCAGGAAGTTCAGGTAGCAGATGCCACACCAGCAGTGGAGCCAGAGAATCCTCGCCTTGCCAGTGATGAATCTGTCATGCCCATGGTGAGTCTAAGAGTCCGTAGACGGCTACTACCCAGTTTACCCACACCAGTGTTACGCAGGTCTGTCCGTAGTACCCAAGGCATACCACCCCTCAGATATCGTGTATAAATCCGTTAATGTAAATGTTAAATTGCATGTATATATGTAACCGTAAGTTTTGTGCCTACAGAGACTCTGTAAGAAATCCCCTTTTTGAATTTTCCAGTTTGTTTTGATGGACAATTGGGCTGCAGGACTAGGTGTGGTGAAAAACTTCTTTTGTACATAGTTCACCATTTGCCCAGGAATGGACCATGGACATTGACGGATGGACTAATCGTCACAGGACTATTTTTGGAGCTTTTGGTTTTTTGTATTTTTCATTTTTTTTCTCTAAATTTTGTAAATTTATAAGTGTTAATGTGTTTATATGTTCATATGTTTTTTTTTATCAGTCCAGGAGTACTGAATTGCACTAGGGGGGAATGTGGCACCTCCAGGAGTATGGTCACCACAGTGGCATTGCCTTCCTCCAGGGAGGGTGAGGTCAGGCTTGGAAGCAATGAAGGGACTCTCTAGCTGTTAACCATAACATGCAACACAGTTCCCACTCTGGGCCAGCAAAGGGAGTTCTGAACCAGAATTGGGGAGGAGTGCTCTCTGAGGGCCAGGAAGGGAAATTAGTCAGTTCTGTGAGGAGGGTGAAGTGTGTAGACATGGAGAGAGAAGCTGGGGGACTGAGCAGAGTTGAGAGCTCGTTCCCAGCTGGAGCGCATGATCTGGAGCCTGGTCTTCATGGTTGTATGGATACTAAAGGTTCTGCAACAGAAACCAGAGGAATAGGAAGCTGTAAATGCTCTATTCCCTTCTAAGACTCGGAGGCACAACAGTGACGTGTGAGCCAAAGGAGATAGAAGGCTACAGCTGTCTGCCATACGAGGTAGATCTGAGAGGAAACAAGAAGGAGGAACTTCAGTGTAACACAGTACTGGATGTACCTCAAGTAACCGCTAGGAAGGAGACTACACAACCTATCTGCATAGAGAGATTCCTGAGTTGCTTCCAGGCTAATCAGCTCCTGTGCCATCTGTAATCTGGACCCTGGACTGCACTTACAATTAAAGGTAAAGAAACTACATTCCGCTGTGCCGTTGCCTTCCTTCTGAAACTTCTCCAGCACTGCTACATCTCTGTGCCAGACACTGCACCCTCTTCCCCAACACCGATCTACACTGCCCTGGGACTACAGCCCTGCCTGTGGAGGGCTACACCATCATTGCTGCACCACACCATCTGTCCCAGAGGATCTGTCTGCAGCGTCGGCTTAACATCTTCATTGCCGAATACCACAGGTGGCGTCACGAATCATTCATTAATAAACTTTATATCACTCATCACTTCTTCCCTTTTACATGGGTGCCCAGGGCCACGGACCGGGTCACCGCTGCTGTGACATTCCCCTCTGAGAGACCGGCCCGGTACCGAGTACCCCACAGCCCTGGGAGGGCGACCCAATTGCTAGAGAGGCAAATCAGAACCCCACTTGGCTGCAAAAGACCGTCAGAAAGATTTAGCAGACTCTGGAGTTGTGGTACATTGTTCCACTGTTCAGACACCTGCACAAATATGGCCTTCATGGAAGAGTCATCAGAAGAAAATCTCTCCTGCATCCTCACCATAAAATTCAGAACTACGCAAAAGTACATCTAAACAAGCCGGATAGAGTTTGGAAACAAGTCTTGTGAACCAAAGAAGTTAAAATAGAACTCTTTGGTCACAATGATCACAGGTATGTGTGGTGAAAAAAGGGCATAGAATTTTAGGAAAAGAATATCTTGCCAGCCATTAAGCATGGGGATGGAGCAATCATGCTTTCGGGTTGTGTTGCAGCCAATGTCATGGGGGAACATTTCATGGATAGAGGGAAGAATGGATTAAATGAGATTTCTACAAATTCTTGATGCAAGCATAACACTCTATGTACAAAAGCTGAAGTTGAAAAGAGGATGACTTCTACAAATGGATATTGATCCTAAACACACTTAAAAATCCACAACAGACTACCTCAAAAGGCGCAAGCTGAAGGTTTTACTAAGAACCTCACAGTTCCTTCATATGAACATCATTAAAAATTTGTGTCTAGACCTCAAATTAGCAGTGCATGCAAGACGACCCAGGAATCTCAAAGGACTGGAAGAATTTTCCAAGGAAGAATGGATGAAAATCCCTCAAACAAGAATTGAAAGACTCTTGTCTGGCTGCAAAAAGCATTTACAAGCTGTGATACTTTCAAAAGGTGGGTGCTACTAGGTACTAACCATGCAGGTTGCCCAAACTTTTGCATCAGTCCATTTTACTTGTTGTAATTTTTAAAATGTAAAAGATGAACATTTAATTTTTTTGCCTAAAATACAGAGGAAATGTGTCATCTTTAATTTTACAAAAGCAAAACTTGGCACTGAAATGGATTTGCAGTAAATGGGAATAATTGTATTCAGGCAATCAAAAGGAAGTTAAACGTTTTCAGTCTTACACTCAGACCTTCATCAGAACTGATTGCCACCGGATTACTGGATGAACTGCATGCAGCTGCTCTGGCATGTGTGCCTATAGCCCCTATAGAATGGCACCATTCTATCCATTTGAGTGTCAAATTTTACTTTTGATACATAAGGGCTGGACACCTTACTTGAGCACATTTTCCCACACTAGGAGTGCTGTATTTTCTACAGCAATCATCTTTAGCCCTTTAAGAGATCATTTCATCTTCAATGTGCTTAACTGTTCACAGTAACAGTAATTTTGACCAGGGGTGCCCAAACTTCTACATGCCAATGAATGTACACAGTGCGTCAACACACTGTGATTAATGAATACATGAACTCCACTATTGCTGTAAGGCCGGGGTCACACTGACGAGGAATACGGACGAGTGAGAGGCATTAAAAGCACGCATTACACAGGGACAAATTATTCTCTATGGGTTTGCTCCCAACAGCCGTATATTTCTCGGGCGTATTCTACGGTCCGTGCCAATCACAGCATGCTGCGATTGTCAGTGTACTTTTCCCGTAATACGCCAATGCAAGTCTATGGGTGCGCAAAAAATACGGATTACACACGGACCACACATGTGACTTGCGAGAAATACGCACCCGGTGTCTTTTACAAAAGCCGGCAATTCAGTGCGCGATACAGTAAAATCACACTGACAGGTTTAATAAAGAAAGAAAGAAAGAATAGAGATATATACACATAGAATACATACATATATATATATATATACATACATGTCATTGTGACAAACATATATATATATTTATATTTCACAGAGTTCTTCATAGCAGAATTGCCGCTAATTACGGTAAATTGCCGGCTTCTATCAAATCCTTCCCCAACCCGACATGAAATGACACATGGTTTACATTCAGTAAAGCATTTCATTTCATGTTTTTTTATATGTCCTTGACTAATAATTAGATGAGGGATTGTGTGAAAAATTTGGGAGCTGTAGTTGTTATTTTAAGGGGTTAATTCTTTGTTAAAAAATGCGTGGGCTTCCCATTGCCCTATATTGGTGGAGAGTATGTTAATCTAACAAAGGGTTAATGTCGCCATTCGATTGTAAGGTGACATTAACCCTTTGTTAGATTAACCCATTCGCCACCGCTACAGGGCAATGGGAAGCCCATGCATTTTTTAAAAACGAATTAACCCCTTAATATAACAACTACAACTCCCAAATTTTGCACACAAACCCGCATCTAATTATTAGTCAAGGACATATAAAAAAACATGAAATGAAATGCTTTACTGAATGTAAACCATGTGTCATTTCATGTCGGGTTGGGGAATTATTTGATAGAAGCCGGCAATTTAATTAGCGGCAATTCTGCTATGAAGAACTCTGTGAAATATAAATATATATATGTTTATCTCAATGACTTGTGGGTATATATATATATATATATATATATATATATACATTCTATGTGTCTATATCTATTATTTTGTTTCTGTTAGAAACCCTGTCATAGGGCTCCATTATATGTCCATTTTGCAAGGCGGCGAGAAAATCTCACCATACGGATGCCATACGGATTACATACGGATGCTTACATGCGCAAAATACGCGACCACACCTTGCTTACGGATGACATACGGAGCACTACACTGTTTTCCAAATTATTATGCAAATGATATTTTTCTATGATTTTCCTAAATAGTCAGTACAAATGACAGTCAGTATAATAAAAGTCATCACCCGTTAGAGTATACATAAAATTTTATTGAAGAAACCTCCCAATAATAACAGTATAATCTCCAAAATGAATAAAAACTCAAATTGCACTGTTCCAAATTATTAGGCACAGTAGAATTTCTAAACATTTGATCTGTTTTAAAGAACTGAAAATGTTCATTTGTGGAATTTGCAGCATTAGGAGGTCACATTCACTGAACAAAAAAGCTATTTAACTCCAAAACATCCTAACAGGCCAAGTTACATGCTATCATAGGAACCCTTCTGTGACATCACCTTCACAATTCTTGCATCCATTGAACTTGGGAGTTTTTGGAGAGTTTCTGCTTGGATTTCTTTGCATGAAGTCGGAATAGCCTCCCAGAGTTGCTGTTTTGATGTGAACTGCCTCCCTTATAGATCTTTTGCTTGATGATACTCCAAAGGTTCTCTACAGGGTTGAGGTCAGGGGAAGATGGTGGCCACACCATGAGTTTATCTCCTTTTATGCCCATAGCAGTCAATGACTCAGAGGTATTCTTTGCAGCATGAGATGGTGCATTGTCATGCATGAAGAGGATTTTGCTCCTGAAGGCACATTTCTGCTTTTTATACCAGCTGTCAGTCAGAAACTCTATATACAGTACTTTGCAGAGGTCATTTTCACACCTTCAGGAACCTTAAAGAGCCCTACTAGCTGTTTCCCCATGATTCCGGCCCAAAACATGACTCCTCCTCCTCCTTGCTGAAGTCGCAGCCTTGTTGGGACATAGTGGCCATCCACCAACCATCCATCTGGACCATCCAGGGTTGCTCGACACTCATCAGTAAACAAGACTGTATGAAAAATAGTCTTCATGTATGTCTGGACCCACTGCTACAATTTCTGCTTGTGAACACTTTTTAGGGGTGGGCGAATAGTAGGTTTATGCACCACAGCAAGCCTTTGAAGGATCCTACACCATGAGGTTCGAGGGACTCCAGAGGCACCAGCAGCTTTAAATATCTGTTTGCTGGTTAGTAATGGCTTTTTAGCAGCTGCTCTCTTAATCCGATGAACTTGCCTGGCAGAAACCTTCCTCATTCTGCCTTTATCAGCACAAACATGTCTGTGCTCAGAATCAACCACAAATCTCTTAACAGTACGATGGTCACGTTTAAATTTTTGGGAAATATCTAATGTTTTCATCTCTTGACCAAGGCATTGCACTATTTGATGCTTTTCAGCAGCAGAGAGATCCTTTTTCTTTCCTAAATTCCTTGAAACCTGTGCCCTGCTTAATAATGTGGAACATCATTCTTAAGTAGTTTTCCTTTAATTGGGCTCACCTGGTAAACTAATTATCACAGGAATTTGAGATTGATTTCAGTGATCCAAAGAGCCCTGATACACAATACCATCTATGAGTTTATTTGAAAAACAAAAAATTACATCTTTATGACACTTAAATCCAATTTGCATAATAATTTGGAACGCAGTGTATTTAGGGGTCATTCATCCGTATTACGCCTGTAAACTACGGACCGTATTTTGCGTCGGTTAGTGTGACCCTGGCCTAATTGTTAAAAATGCAAGGTACTTAGTGTATTTTGATGTCCAAAAAGGCATTCAATCATGTCAAGGATTTGGATGGTCCCTATCACTAATGTCCATATTTAGGTACACCTTGACGTTGTTGGATGGCTTTTGCACTATCAAAAACTTTAAACTAAGTACCGTACCTTACATTTTTAACATTTACAGCCACAGTAGAGGCATGTATTCATTATACACAGTGTGCTAATACATAGTGTATGTATATGATCCCCCTGCCAGATCTCGTGTGTTCATTTTCTCTGAAACACCAGAGCATTTCAGGGAAAACTATATCTGATTACAATTTTGCAGCCAGACTCTGTTTCATGCTGCCCGTGGTTTGGGTAGCATAAGTCGATGACAGGTTTTGTCTTCCCCCAGTTTTTCAAACCACACATCTAAGGGTAAGTGCACACGCTGTGGATTACTCTGTGGATTTTGCTAAATCCGCAGGTCAAATGATCTGCGTTATAAGCGCAGATTTAGTGCAGATTTTTTGCGGATTTCCCCTGTGTTTTTACACCTGCGTTTTCCTATAGTGGAGCAGGTGTAAAAACGTTTTGGATCCGCAAAAATAATTGACATGCTGCGGATTTGAACCCACAGCAAATCCGCGTGGAAAAATCCACAGCATGTGCACTGCGTTTTTGAAAATAGGTAGACTTGAATGGTACTGTAAACGCAGCAGAATCCGCAATGTGTGCACATACCCTAAGTCTCCAAGTCCTTATTATGTCTTGCCACCTCCAACTCAAAAACATTTCTTGTATGTGCTCTTTCCTCAATAACCAAAATTGCTAGGACGCAATCTCATGGCCCGAGCACTGCTATGTACCCTAGTTGTAGTTTCCGGCAACATGTAAGGTTTGTTTGTACTCGGGAGATGTTGCACAACAAATTGTATGACCCAATTTCTCCTGTAAGGCTATGTGCACATGATGCGGATTGGTCTGCGGATTTTTTATCTGCGGAACCGCAGGTAAAATCGCAAGTAAAATGACCTGCGGATTAGCCTGCGGTTTTCCCTGCGGTTTATCATCTCTACAATGGAGGAGATGTAAACCGCAGCAGAATCCGCAGAAAAGAATTGACATGTCATTTCTTTCTGCGGATTCAAAACCGCAGCTTTTCCGCAGTTAAAAATCTGCAGCATGTGCACAGCAGATTGTAAATCCCATAGGATAACATGCTACTGCACACTGTCTGCAGAACTGCTGCAGCCAAAACCGCAGCGGAACCGCAGCAAAAACCGCAGCGTGTGCACATAGCCTTACTGTTGTGAAAGTGAAAAATTTGGGACTAAAAGCAGTTTAATTTTTCATTTTCATGCTCCAATGTTAGAAAATTCTGGGAAGCACTTGTGGGTTCAATATGCTTACCACACCCCAAGATGAATTCATTGAGGGGTATAGTTTCCAAAATGCAGTAACTTGTAGGGAGTTTCTGCTGTTTGGCATGTCAGGGGCTTTTCAAACATGACATAGCATCAGCAACCTATTTCAGCCAAAATTGCATTTCCGAATTCAAATAGAGCTCCTTCTCTTACTAGTCCTGCCTTGTGTCCGAAGAGTAGTTTCTGACCACATATGGGGATATGGAGTATCGTCATGCTTTTCAGAAATTACAAATTTAGAAATCGTGTTTTCCATTTTTCCCGTTACCCTTGTGAAAATGAAAAATTTGGGGTTAAAGTAACATTTTTGAGGAAAATAACCCTTTTTATATTTTGCTTTGATTTTGTTTTAATGCACGTGAAGCACCTGAAGCATTAACAAACTTTCTAAATGTGGTTTTGAAACCTTAAGGCTACGTACACACGTTCAGTATTTGGTCAGTATTTTATATCAGTATTTGTAAACCAAAACCAGGAGTGGGAGAAAAAAATACAGAAGTGGTGACGTGTTTCTACTATACTTTTCCTTTGACTGTTCCAGTCCTGATTTTGGCTTACAAATACTGAGGTAAAATAGTGACCAAATACTGAACGTGTGAACGTGGCCTAAGGGGTGCAATTTTCATAATGGGGTTAAGTTTGGGCATTTTCTGACATAAAAGCCCCTAAAACTCCCTTCCTTACAAAATAAATTTTGTAAATTTTGTTAGAAAAATAAAAAATTGCTGTTAAACTTTTAACCCTTTTACATTTCTAACAAAAAAAAAATATATAATTGAAAAAATTATGCTGATGTAAAGCTGAAGTGGCAAATATTATTTATTATTTTGAGAGGTATGGCTATCTGTTTTAAAGGCGCAAAAATTCAAAGTTCACAAATTGAAAATTTTTCTTCATTTTTATCAAATTTTCAAAATGTAAAAATAAACGCAAATCACATTGTATTTCATGTTAGTTTTAAATTTAAATCAATGTGTCACAAAAATCAATCTTGAAATTGACTCTGTAAGTTGAAGTTTTCCAGACTTATTATAGCATAAAGTGACACGAGTCAAATTTGGAACATTTGGCCTGGTCAGAAAGGTGAAAACAGGCTTCCGTTGAGAAAGGGTTCAATCGCATCAATTTGTGGTTCACAATGTGACCACATACACTTTCATTACGTTGTGACATACCATTGCTATACTGAGTTTTTCAGACTTAGTTGCTATATAGCCCTAGTGTAAATGTGAATACTTGGTTTATTAGTAGCTGCAGTTTTTTTTTTTTTAAAGTAGTAAATCATAAAAAAAATAAATATTGGGCATCTCCATAAAACCCCATAACTACACTTTTGTAGGAGACATAGACTGGTTCATGCCATATGACAACTCATTGGCCCTTTTCTCCGAACATTGAACAAAAGAGCATCTGTCCGGCCTAAAAATTTTGAACAAACAGCAAAGAAGAACGAACATACAAATTGTAGCATTTGAGACCATCTGTCTAGGGACTGAATACCCGATTCATCAATTAAAAATTGAAACAAAAAGTCTCCGTTTCTACTCCAATCCGAAATCATGAAGTATTCTCGGCAATTACTCCCTTTGATGAAATTGTTTTAAAGGGAAACCATCTTAATCAATGAGAAGCACACCAAAGCCTAAATGATAGAAAGGGACGTCATATACTCACCATGCAGATAGGACCTACTAGGAACTACACCCAAACGGATCCAAATACCTTGGCAAGACCAAGCTGCATTAGATTTTTGAAGAAAAACTTAAACACAATTAAGTAACATTCAGAAGAAAATAATACACCAGACTGGTCCATTCTAAAGTTGAACAAAAAGAGCTGCACAGTCCTGGCTCAGAGTCCAGTCCTCCTTGGCAGATGGTCTTAATTTTTGTGGCCATGATCTTCTGCTTAGAATCCTGGATGCTTCTTTTGCTTATTAGGCCCCATGATGTTATGATGTTGCAGTACCACACACGGTGGCATCAAATGTGAAGACTGCCCTAGTCCGGCTACCATACAGTGGGCCAGGGCAGCATGAATCTGTTTGGTCAACCCTAATTTTTACACCTTCTGGGAATTAATTCTCGAATCCTCAGGGCAACAAAAATAACTTGAAAACATGAACTATAGAAAACAAATGGGAGCTATAAACCGAAAAATGGGTAAAACTAGTTACATTACAAAGCTTCAACAAAATGCATGTATGCTCCATCTTTAAACATAGGATAGTGGGACAAGTATTTTGTCACGCACAGAAAATTATTTATCACGAAACCACATTCATAACCCTAACCTGCATCTTTTTTGCGCATCTACACAGATAAGTGCTGCTAGTGAAGTCCCTTTCAATTGCCCATAGATGACAGCAAGTGCTGTGGGAGTGTGAATTGCAGAGACGGTTGGGGTGTTAGATATCGACCAGACGAGGGGCCACAGAAGGAAGGTGAGGTGTACTGACGTTCATGATGCCCTTCTGGTTGTGTCACGAAGTTTCCGGTACACACAGCATGGTCCCCTTGATGTGTCTGGTGGGACCCATCTCGGAGCTGAGATCTGGTGGGGGATGGAGAGTAGGCATGGCACTGCCTCTTTGACAGGAATGAATGGAGCTCCACCAAGGAGCCTTAGCTGGAAAGTGGGCATGCAGGGGTCTCCACGACAAAGAGAGCAGCCAGATAAGGAAGGCCCAAAGCTGAAATGCAGTCCCTCCGCCAAGCAATATCAGTTGCCAGCTCTTCTCTCGGCCTCCATGCGTGATTCATCTGATAAATAAGTCCGTTTTTTTCATATGATCTTCTCAAGGACTGGTAAAGCTGACAAATCCCTCTTAGCCCAGGGCTACTTTTTATTCCCTTTGCCAGGTCACATGGGAAAATGATCTCCCAATGACCTGACTGTTACTGGGACTCCGGTAAATATCTTCCCTTGTTACCAGGTCACATGGGCCCAAGCCCTGAACAAATGAAGGATCGTTACTTCTCCTGTGCAAATCTGCCAGAGCTGGCTACAAAATAGGAGGGACATTTTCCCTCCGAAACCTAAGTCTAGCCAACCCATGTAAGGGATGATTATAATCCCCTAATAGATTCCTTTTAATTGCCCGTGATCTTTTCATTCTTTATTTCAAAATACAACGATATCTTGTAAATCTTTGCAATGGACCCTCGACTCCTGAGATGTGGGTAATTTGCATGTTTGGTGGGTTTTTTACATCTCATTGCACTTATCTAAAAAGCAGGTAGAACTTAGGACGGTCTTTAGAATATTTCCTACATTCTGTCTACAGCTCCATAACACAAACCTATTGGGATCCTATGTGCCACCATATAAGCTACATGTAAAAGAAGTAGCCATTAGAACACTAAGAAATGTAATTATGCAAACAACCCTAAAGGGGCTGTCCACCTTTCAGGACATTTTTCTTTGCATGTAAATGCATGCAATTGGTAATAAAAATCGTCTTTACATTTGGATTTCACTGAAATTGTGCAGGTTTATCGTCTATAACCTGGGTTTTGCACATTCTATTTCAGCTGCAGTATGAATTACCGGTAGCTAAAAATCTGTCAGTCAGCTCACTATGATGGTGTGACGAGGCATTTGTCACTCTGATCGGTCTTTTTCTGAGCTTCTGTTAGCTGATTTATGACAAACAGATCACATAAAATTGGAATGTGCAGGAAAACAACGAGCCTGTAAACAGTGCAAAATTTTTACTCAAAGATGATTTTTAGCACCAAATATATATATATTTAAAGGGGATATCCAGGACTTCAAAAAACAAAAAAGGCACGTAGTCGCTAACAGAGGCAACTCCCTGCCTGTTGTACCTGTTGCCGATAATTGAACGCTCCTGCCAAAGATTCAGCTACTCCCTGTCAAGAGAGCAGCAGTTTCTTTTCCTGCTGACAGAGTCGACTACAGGTGTCATGCTGATTGACAGCCGGCTTCCCCAAATTAGGCAGTGGAGAGCAGGCTGTCAATCAGCATGACAACAATAGTCCTTCCCTGACAACAGGAAGAGAAATTGCTGCTCTCTTGACAAGGAGTAGCGGAATCTCTGGCAGAAGAAGTCAATGACCGAGGCCAGGCACAACAGATAGATAGTTGGCTCTGTTAGCAACTACATGCCTTTTTTTAAAAGTTCCAGATATTCTCTTTAAGTAAGGAGGTATAAGAGGAAACGTTTCTCTTGTTGAGAGTGCCAAGCCTATTTGCATATTTTAATTCCCAGAGAGTATTTTATGGCCAATAAGTCTCCTTATGCCAGCTTGGCACTCTTTTCAAGGAGAAACTTTACCCCTTGGATTCCCTTTCAGAGGCCTCTCACCCAGCCAAATCAGACCTCCTGCTTTGCACTGATGAGCTGCAAACAGTCCAAACCTGTCTGCAAATGGAGTGCCTGGTTTGGCATTTTATCTTATGTCATGAGGAAAGGCTGGTTAAAAAGTTGATATTGACTTTTACGATTTCTACCCAAATAGGTAGAGTTCTTTTCCTCTCCCTCTATGAAGATGCTATTTGTTTATAGTCCAGCTCAGTTTTTTGGTTTGCTGTAATCTCTTGTACTTTTTACAATCAGGGGATGTGGCCCCCCATTCAAGTATTTCATCTTGATAGCTTCCCATGGATGGGTGTCTCAGCTGTGGTCCTGTCCTGCTCTACCCTAAGGGTACCGTTACACCTAGCGACTCACCAGCGATCCCGACCAGCGATATGACGCGGTCAGGATCGCTGGTGCATCGCTAGGTGGTCGCTAGTGAGCTGCCACACAGGCAGATCTCACTAGCGACATCGCAGGGGTCGGGGGTCGCTACTTACCTGTCAGACGCGGCAATGCTGCGTCCTCCCGCCTGGCTCCACGCGTCGCTCATCGTCACAGCAGGGAGCGCCGCAGGAAGTGACCGACGAGGAATGATCCAGGAGATTCTCGCGCGATCAGCGATAACCAGCGGGGGAGCCGGTCGGAGGTAAGTATCACATGCAGCGATATCGCTAGCAATATCGCTGCAATGTCACAAAATCGGTGACTTTACAGCAATATTGCTAGCAATATCGCAGTGTGTAACGGGGGCTTTATTCACATTCACGTGGTTAGACTCATGATAAGGTTTTAATACTAGAGCTAAATTAGGGGACCATCACAATGGCACACCGTGTTGCAGTGGGATGGCTTTTAACCCCTTAACCCCCAAGGGTAGTTTGCATGTTAATGACCGGGCCAATTTTTACAATTCTGACTGACCACTGTCATGGAACGCTTCCATGGATCCTGGTGATTCTGACAATGTTTTCTCGTGACATATTTTACTTCACGTTAGAGGTAAAATTTCTTTGATATTACTTGCGTTTATTTGTGAAAAAAATGGAAATTTGGTGAAAATTTTGAAAACTTCGCAATTTTCCTACTTCAAATATTCATGCCCTTATATCACAAAGCTATGTCACACAAAATACTTAATACGTAATATTTCCCACATGTTTACTTTACATCAGCACAATTTTGGAACCAACATTTTTTTTGTTAGGAAGTTATAAGGGTTAAAATTTGACCAGCGATTTCTCATTTTTACAACACCAATTTTTTTTATTGACCACATCACATTTGAAGTCACTTTGAGGGGTCTATATGATAGGAAATACCCAAAAGTGACACCATTCTAAAAACTGCACCCCTCAAGGTGCTCAAAACCGCATTCAAGAAGTTTATTAACCCTTCAGGTGCTTCATATGAATTTTTGGAATGTTTAAAAAAATGAACATTTAACTTTTGTTCACAAAAAAATTACTTCAGATCCAATTTGTTTTATTTTACCAAGGGTAACAGGAGAAATTGGACCCCAAAAGTTATTTTACAATTTGTCCTGAGTATGCTGAAACCCCATATATGCAGATAAACCACTGTTTGGGCGCATGGCAGAGCTTGGAAGGGAAGGAGCGCCGTTTGACTTTTCAATGCAAAATTGGCTGGAATTGAGATCGGACACCATGTCGCGTTTGGAGAGCCCCTGATGTGCCTAAACAGTGGAAACCCCCACATTTGACACCATAATGGAAAGTAGACCCCCTAAGGTACTTATCGAGATGTGTGTTGAGCGCTTTCAGTCCCCAAGTGCTTCACAGAAGTTTATAATGTAGAGCTGTGAAAATAAAAAATCATATTTTTTTCACAAAAATGATCTTTTCGCCCAAATTTTTTGTTTTCCCAAGGGTAACAGGAGAAATTGGACCCAAAAGTTGTTGTGCAATTTGTCCTAAGTAAGCTGATACCCCATATATGGGGGAAAACCACTGTTTGGGTGCATGGCAGAGCTCGGAAGGGAAGGAGCACAGTTTCACATTTTCAACGCTGAATTGGCTGGAATTGAGATCAGATGCCAGGTCGCATTTGGAGAGCCCCTGAAGTGCCTAAACAGTGGAAACCCCCCAATTCTAGCTCCAACCCTAACCCCAACACACCCTTAACCCTAATCCCAACCCTAGCCATAAACCTAACACACCCCTAACCCTAATCCCAACCCTAACCCCAATCCCAACTCTAACTCTAATACCAACCCTAACCATAATCGCAACCCTAATTTTAATCTCAACCCTAACCCTAACTTTAGCTATAACAGTAAACCCTAACTCCAACCCTAACCCTAACCCCAACCCCAACTCTAACCCTAACCCTAATGGGATAATGGAAATAAATACATTTATTTTATTATTTTTCCCTAACTAAGGGGATGAAAAAGGGGGTTTCATTTACTATTTATAGCGGGTTTTTATGTTTGGCAGCTGTCACACATTAAAAGATGCTTTTTATTGCAAAAAATAGTTTTTGCATCACCACATTTTGAGAGCTATTGTATAATTTTTCCATATTTTGGCCCACAGAGTCATGTGAGCTTTTACTTTTGCGGGACGAGTTGACGTTTTTATTGGTATCATTTTCGGGCATGTGACATTTTTTGATCGCTTTTTATTCCGAATTTTGGGAGGCAGAATGAACAAAAAACAGCAATTCATTAATTTCTTTTGGGGGGTGGCGTTTACACCGTTCCGCGTGTGAAAATTGATAAAGCAGTTTTATTCTTCAGGTCAGTACGATGACAGCGATACCACCTCATTTATATAATTTTTTATGTTTTGGTGCTTTTATGCAATAAAAACTATTTTATATAAAAAATAATTATTTTTGCAATGCTTTATCCTGAGAGCTATAACTTTTTTATTTTTCCGGTGATGGAGCTGTATAGTGGCAGCAGTACCACGTTTATTTATATTCGTCTTTTTGATCGCGTTATTTCACTTTTTGTTCGGTGGTATGTTGATAAAGCATTGTTTTTGGCTTTTCTTAATGGTTTTCACTAAAGGGGTTTACTAGTGGATAGATTTATAGGTCAGGTCGTTACGGACGCGGGAATACCAAATATTTGTACTTTTATTGTTTAGATTTTTTTTAAATCAAATATTTATTTATTGCTTGAATAAATATTTTTTTATTATTATTTTTTAAAATATTTTTACAATTATCTAAAAATAAATTTTTATATAATTCTTACTTTTACACCTTGTCCCACTATGGGACACTCATTTTGCGCAGGCTGATCGCTTCTATATCATGCAGATCTGCATGCTATAGAAGCTGTCAGCGCTGCAGCTTCTGTGCACGCACCTGTGAGACTTTCTGACATGCACTGTGCATGACAGGAAGTCTCTGAGGCCTGGAGACCCGGATGTCGTCATGACGACATCGGGTCTCCATGGCAGCGATCGGGGCCCGAGTCATGCCGCGGGGTCTCCAATCCAAAGGCAGAGGGGCTGTCACAGCTGACAGCCCCTCTACCTGCTCCTGGAACGCTGCGATCATGTTTGATCACAGTGTTCCGGGGGTTAAAGTGCCGGGAGCGGTCCGTGAGCGCGCCTGATCGCCTATGACGTACTATCCTATCCATGGGAATTAAGTCCCAGGGTACATGGATGGGATAGTACGTCATCTGGCAGAAAGGGGTTAAGCTTTTTTTTTTTTTTATCAAAAAAGCCTTAACTAAGTATCCTATGTTATTTACATGTACTATTTATTTACTTATTTACTTGGTGTAGGGCATATGCTCATTTTGTTTTGTTTTTCTTGGGTTATGTCACATATGGTGAAAGCCAGAACAAAACAAAAAAATCTAAAATTGCATAATTTTTGGGGGTCACTTTCCAAAAAATAAGGAACAAAAAGGGATCAGAAGGTTGCTTGCTCCACAAAAAAAACATAGATCTCTATTGACCAATAAAAGTGGTGACATTTTTTAAAATTTTTTTACAGTAGTAAAACATAAAGAAATATAAATTCAGTATCACCATAAGCGTACTGACTTGTAGAACAAACCTAAGGGTATGTGTCTTTCAAGTTAGGTCAAACACGGCAAGCTTTTTAAGAAGAACCTGTTTCAAGAAGCGAAGGCAGTTTTACAGCGCTATAAAATATGCCAGTCATCCTCCGTCTGTCTTTTTGGGTTCCCCATAGACTTCTACATTTAGCTTGTGGTGTCTTCCAAGTCCAAGCGGAAGTCTCCTGAAATGGTCGTCAGCTCACTTCTTTTAACTGCTTTAAATCTTTACAGGCATGAATCAATTAAAAGAAGCTCAAAAGACTAAACATATAAACAGCAAGTAGTTTTTCTATTGCAGAGCATATGTTTATTCTTTTGAGGCAGGTTACAGCCTGAAAAAGAAATCCTGTGACATACCCAAGCAGGTCAATTTTACTGTCAATGAACATTGTAAAAACAACATCCCATAAAAAGCAATGCCAAAACTGCTTTTTTACAATTCCATCTAATTTTTTTTTTGGATTAGAACCAATAACAATACAGAAATACATCACCAGAACCACCATCATTACATGAATACATCACCAGAACCACCATCAGTATATGAATACATGAACAGAACCACAATCAGTACATGAATACTTCAACAGAACCACCATCAGTACAGGAATATATCACCAGAACCACATTCAGTATATGAATACATCACCAGAACCACCATCAGTACATGAATACATCACCAGAACCACCAACATTACATGAATATATCACCAGAACCATCATCAGTATATGAATACATCACCAGAACCACCATCAGTACATGAATACATCACCAGAACCACCATCATTATATGAATATATCACCAGAACCATCATCAGTATATTAATACATCACCAGAACCACCATCAGTACATGAATACATCACCAGAACCACCATCAGTACATGAATACATCACCAGAACCATCATCAGTATATTAATACATCAGCAGAACCACCATCAGTACATGAATACATCACCAGAACCACCATCAGTATATGAATACATGAACAGAACCACCATCAGTACATGAATACTTCAACAGAACCACCATCAGTACATGAATGCATCAGCAGAACCACCATTAGTACATGAATATATCACCAGAACCACATTCAGTATATGAATACATCACCAGAACCACCATCAGTGCATGAATACATCACCAAGCTTCATACAGTAATGAATTGCAATGTCATATTAGCCCCATACAGGGTCAAACTGGAGGATCCTCCGTTGGGTCCCTGGTCCTCAGTTGGCCCCTCAGCAGGTCACAGAGGGGGGCCTGCCAGTAACAGCGCTAGTTTCAACTGAATGTGAAAAAATGCTACATGTGAACATTTACTAAATATATTTTGTATGTTTGTTAGCATGTAATGGTCAATTCTGATAATTAAAGGGATTCTCTATTTTGGCCAGTCTATGCTTGTTAAATCACAGTGTATTTCCTTGCTTGGACCCCAACAATCAGATGTAATCTGTGATGAAACATAGTAGTTAGTATTCAGTTCTACAGCGCCACCACAGTGGAAATGAGGTATTACACAGTGCCCATTCAGATCAATGTATTCTCTCTTTCAACGGGTCCTCCAGAGCAGAAGTCGCTCTTTGTAGCTGCTCTCAATTCTGGCGAAGGGATGAAGATCCTGATTGGGGACTACCCTCTATTAATTCAGAATTCTCTAAAAGGGTACAAACAATAAGTTAAATAAAATGGATAACCCCTTTAAGAAGAAAAATCATTTGGTCTCTTCCGCTCATAATTCGCCAATTTATATAGAGACAATGAATATTTTATCACATTCTAAGCAATTACCTCCAATTAACAATGTTAACTCCCTTGTGATTAGCAGATGTGGCCGCTTCAGATTTGTGTATACGGGCAGAAGATGAAGGATTAATCAGTTTTACAAGTATTGAATGGCATTCCAGCAGGCAGATCAATGCCTATTCTCTGCCGCCTGCCCGCATTGTTGTGGAAGGACAAGTGGCTGCTGCGCTCTACAAACTCTTCCTGCGACCAAGTAACACAATATACAAATATTTACGTGAGGCCGACGGGAAACAATGGGCGCAGATACATAACAGGTGCTCGGGGTTAGCAAAGCAATACAAGAAGTATGGTCGCCAAATAAAGGGAAAGTCCTACTAATTATCACAGTGATCATAGTGCTAGGTTGTACATAGAATATTCATTGTGAGGAGGAAAGGAGAGAATTCGGAAAGACGGGAATTTTTGTTGGAAATGAAGAGATTTTTTCCAAGCAAACATAATTAGATTATATTTTCTGCAATGAAAATCCACAACTAGTCTCCCATGTCTGAACCGTGATAGCCTCTATAATAAATATTAATCATTTTATTTCTATAGCGCCAACATATTCCGCTGCACTTTACAATTAACTGAGGACTGGTACAGACAAAAAAAAAAACAAAAAAACAATGCAAAGTTACATATACAGTGTAGTTCAGCAGTTACAGGAGTGAGAATCCTGCTTCCAAGCTTACAATCTATAAAAACTCTATAAGGCTATGTTCAAATGTTGTGTTTTTGCAGCATCTTTTTTTTTATTTTTTTTTATTCAATTTATAAACTGCTATTTACAGTATCAGCAGCAAAAGCTATGAGATTTCAGAACTCTCATGCACATGATTGCTTTGGAAAATCGCTGCGTTTTTGGAAACTGCTGCATTTCAATTCTTTCAGCATTTTTGCAGCATTTTTCATCAGTGTAAAGCAATTAGTAAGTGCAAAAACGCAACAAGAAAAGCAGCCAAAAAAAACCTGTGATATGGCTGCAGATGTTTTTTTTACTGCCAAGAGATCAAGTTTTGGCTGCAGATAAAATACAGCAAAAATGCAACATGTGAACACAGCCTAAGCCACAGCAGAGACCTAGAGGAAATAGTGCAACTAATAGATGCTGAGAAGTGGATAAAACTGTATTCATTCTACAGCAATGCTTTGTGAGTATTAAATACATTAGTACTAGCTGTAGAAAACTCTATGGTAGTTTGTTACAATGCATCAGTCTGAAGCTGTTTTTTTTTCTTAACTTAAATGCATGTTTTTGGTTCTAAAAATCAGTTTTGCAATTGGGTTTCATTTTTACAAATTTCCATTATTTGCCTTTTCTGGCCTCTTTGTTGCACTGCATTTAGGCAGCTCTGCATAATTACCCTGTGAGCGAGCATCGACCACCTTTGGCAAAGACCATAGAAATGAGCATGTTGGGAACTCTACATAAAAAGACTCCTATATCTATAGATTCAGAAGGTTCTAGATAAGCTCAAACAATGAGCAGTGACTAAGAGAATTTAAAAAGGACAAATACAACTCTACACCTGGGCAAGAAAAATTAAAATTACATCTACAGAATGGGAGGAATAGGACTAAGCAACAGCACGTGTGAAAAAGACTTGGATATACTAATAGATCACAAACTGCACATGAGTCAACAGTGTGATGCAGCAGCAAAAAAGCAAATACAATTATGGGATGTATTAACAGAAGCATACAGTCTAGATCACATGAAGCAATTATCCCCCTCTACTCTTCCTAAGTCAGCGAAAAGCAAAATATGTTGCCTCTAATCAATCCACATAAAGGGGAAGGGGCATACAAAGATAACCACTTAAGGAAAATTATTTCAAAACTGTATCATTTATTTAATTAATATTAAAATCAGCAAAACAACTAGTAATATTAAAACAAAAGCTGCCTCTTGTGTGAGGGGCTGCACATCAGATAATCCCTGGATATATTAAAGGCCCCGTCACACACAGCGATCTCGCTAGCGAGATCGCTGATTTTGTGACGCCACAGTGATCTCGCCAGCGAGATCGCTGTGTGTGACGGGGATCAGCGACCGGCCCCCTTGCCGGTTATCGCTGATCGTGCTCGATCGGCCTGGGCCATTTTTCGATCTCTGGTCTCCCGCTGGCCAGCACGCATCGCGTGTGGCAGTGAGAGACCAGCGATCAGCAACGCTGGACGCTGGTTTCTAATGTAAACATCAGGTATCCAGGAGCTGCGCTGCTCCTGGATACCTGATGTTTACATTAGAAACCAGCGTCCAGCGTCGCTGGTCCTGATCGCTGGAGGGGCTGTCTTGTGACAGGTCACCAGCGATCAGCCTAACGATGTCCCAGCATTCCCATCTTGTTGGATTGTTGGTGGGATCGCTGGGACATTGTTATGTGTAACGGGGCCCTAATAGTAAGGAAATACATTAATCAGTAAACAGATCATATTGGAGGCTTTTTTTTCTTTAATTCAATAGGTTATGTTATGTACAAAATATGCATGATCACAAGCTTATTGAGATTAACTGCGTTGAGAGTGCAAAAAAAGTGCAAGTGCATAAAATTAAAGTATAAGTATAGGCCAAGTAGCTGCTTTTATGCTAGTATGCAAATATCTAGGATAACATATCAATAAGAAAATGAAGGAATTTTACCTATTGATGTCAGAAACCATGAAGATCCTTTGTACTGCTGCGGGGTCTGACTGTGCTTCCCTCTGCCCCAATGCATAGGGATATATAATAAAGCCTGAAGATCTTATGACATCATGGTGCCGGATTTTCTGTTTGCTACATGGATCCATTCGCTGTGTTCTGTACATCTGTAACTGGTGAGTGAAGCTGGAATTAGTCTCTTCTAGTAAAACACCAATGGTGCAAAATGTTTAATAAAACCCCATAAATTTTACGAGCGGGAGTCGCATGCTCCCATTCCGATCCAACTCTGCTCACTTTGACAGAGCAGGGGAGAGAATGGTGTGAAAGCACCAGAAGTTGCATTTTTTTGCGCAACATTTACTTTGATAAATCATCCCCTACGTGTACATTTAGGGAGAGTAATAATAATCAACTGGGGTGGGGGAATAAATTCCAATGTTTCGCCCATCCGGCCTTTATCAAGGGCATCTGATGGGTTCTCCGTCGGAGCTTCAGTAAAACTGGACTAAAGCCTTCAGAGCACAAGAAAGTTACTTATTTAAAGGAATGCAAGTTTCCTTACCATTTTCATACTGTCTGTTGTTCGGGCAAGATGAATCCCTTTAAGCCATCCCCACATTTCTCCATTTGTATTTAGTGTAAAACTCCTCCTTCTGTGTCTTCTTCTGAGAAGTTCGGAGCCTCAGTTTTAAAACCAAGTTATTGCTTTTCTTCTTTTTTTAGATTGGATACTTATGCCCAGTTTTGGGTAAATTTTGTTAGTAATAAAAATGGAAAAATTTTCAAAAAGCTAAAAGACTGTCAAATACAATCATATTTTTGTTTATGAATACCAAACTAAAGACGATGATACTTTGCAATGAGAAAGGTTGAGAACCACTGCTTTATAACATCCAGCTAACGTGTCCAGGGCTGGTGAAAAATCTCCTTTAGTCTACCTGTCCTCCGATTGTCCAACCTGCACATTAGTATCCGGGTGAAAGGACTGAGTTACTGTACTTAATATGTCTGACCACCAGCGCTGGAGTCATTACATGGACGCTCTGAAAAGGAATCACAATACTTCCAGGGGGGGGCATAACAAGTACGGTATCTGACACCAATATCTATACACACATAGGAAATTTTTTTTTAATGATTTAAGTTGAAAAATTGCTTTATAGGGTGTGAAATTAAATATTTAAATATATTTACCTATCCACACGAACTATAATAGGGTCACCAAACTATCAATTATATCAATTATAGTATTTCTGGACTATTAAATCACGGAGAAACCATTTGGCTCCTTCCAGTCCGGATGCAGCTGCTCACTCTGCACTCCTAATGTAGAAGGAACTTATCTACTGTAATTCTTTCTATAGGTTAGCAAAAAAACAAAAAAAAATTCAGTGATTGACTGCAGCGGTGATGTGATCTCTCACTGCAGAAAAAACACCAAGACCCAAGCAACGGCGGGGAGATGGCGCTGTACCCAGAAAGGTTGAGAACTCCCTTAAGATACTTACTGGTATCACACTCCTCGGACAGCGACATCTCACGCAGCAACATCTCTAGATCTAGTGCTGTTCCTCGACTTCTGCATGTTCATTTCATCAACGCACTCTCTTGATAGCGGATACATTCAGTCATTGACACCAGGGTCAGTAACAGAGGCTAAGTCCCCTCTAGTGATCTAGCTTGAGGTGGCACACCACACGCACCAGAGACGGACACAGATAGGAGAGGGTCCCTGTGCAAGGACAATATTTGGGCCCTTTGCAGTCCAATAACTCATCATAATGCACAATTCCACATGCTTTGGAGGTGGAAGTGGCCCTCTTACCGCTTAGGCACCTGAGCAGCTGCACAGGTTGACCAATAGTACCTTCGCCCCTGACATGTACGTACGTATCCATTCCTCACCTAAAAGTTGCTGGCTGTTCTTAGGTAGCGGAGCTTCTATTTGCTACTCTTGCCCTCAGTGACTGACCCCAGGTGCCGAGAAATGCAAATCTTTATACAGTGTGACATGCTGGAAACATTTGTAGGGGAGAGGGCCCCGGAAAAAGGGCCCGCCATGTGTCCAGGCCAGGACTAGGAGGGCTGTCACTCGGGTTCCCGAGGGGAACAGTTACAGGCCAGGACCGACAGTCGACCAGGAAACAATGGGGCGGGTCAAAGGAAGGAGGCGGGGTGACTATAAAACGAGCGGTGGAGACCAGCAGGAGACACTCGTCGGGAGAGAGACGAGAGACAGGAGGGAGGAGTCTAAGTGGCGTACAGGAGCGAGAGTGAGTCAGCACCTTCTGAACAGGAGTGACGAGGGCTCACCTGACAAGGGAGGTGGACGGTGCTCAGCAGCACAAGGAAGATACTCAGCGAGACTCGCGGCTGCCTCTGCCCGACTCCGTGCCGCGGCTGAGGCCTGTACACCGAGACTCGCGGCCACCTCTGCCCCGTTCCATACCGCGGCTGCGGCCTGTAGAGCGAGACCCGCGACCTCCTCTGCCTCGCCCCCCGACGAGACAACCCGGTGGTGGGGGACTGGCATGGGGCCTCTATCGCCCACCCAGCACCAGGGCATGGGAACTTCCGAAGCCTTCGGAAACTCTTCTTTGGCTGGACCCACCGGCTAAGGCGCCGCCCGGACATCCCCCAGATACCAACTCTGCAGGACGTCAGAGACCGATAAGTGACACTCCGTTGTTCATATTCCCGTTTAGTCCGAGGAACTGTAGCCGGCCATACCGTGGCCATATAGCCATCACTTCTCGCCGTACCGTTTAGTTCTGTGTTATTTGTGTATTTGTGTTTGGCTTCCCTGCGTGGAAAACCATTGTCAGCTTTATCCTTTATCCATATATAGAAGTTGAGTTTAACCATTGCTCTGTCTCCGGCTCGTCACTGCATCCTGCGTACCTGCAAGCACCACACATTCAGTACCACCAATCTGAGCCACGTGCCACTCACATCAGCCAGATGCATTTTTGCACCGCACAACTACAACAATCATGTGTACTACTTCAAGTGTTCCGGAGTCACCTACGCACTCGTACGGGAATACTGACCAAAGACAGAGGCCATCCTCAAATACTACCCTTGCACAGTGATGCAACTTGTAGTTTGTGGGCCCTAATGCAAAAGCTTCAATGGGGCCCCCAATTATTGCAAATCTTTAATAGTAATGATCTTTTCATATGGGCCAGAAGGACCTTTTGGACCCCCTAAGCTCCAGGGCCCGGGTCGGATTGCAACACTGCCCACTCAGAGAACGTTTCCTCAAACACAGCACAAGTGCAACAGAACAAATACGTCAAGTGACGAAATAAAGAGCCCAACAAAAGCATCGTCAACATGGGAAAACACAGTGTAGCATAAAAACCCATTAGTGGGTGCAGAATGGCCCAACAAACATGGCAGAAACAGTCTCCTTTAAGACGGTCTTGCAGGCGTCTGCTTCAACCCTCTTACAAGCATGTAACCTGTCTGTGCAATTGTGCAACACACAGAATGTCATGGCCACTGACCCAGAGACGCTGCGGTCAGTGGTCAGGCCATACTAGTAAGGGGCAGCAGAGTACAATGACTCCCCCATATTGTCATTCCTTGTATATCTACTGTGTAATTATCTTTTCATTGGAGATTGAACAGATAATTGCAGAAATCAATATTTAAGATCAACAGTGACTTACAGCGGCATTAGACATTGCGTGCAATCCTGATTCGGTCATTGTACCCCAACATGAGAAATCCTGAAACTCTTCAAATAACATTCTCTTGACTTATTCTATCCTAAAGCCCCCGTCACACACAGCGATCTCGCTAGTGAGATCGCTGCAGAGTCACAAGTTTTGTGACGCAACCGCGATCTCACCAGCGAGATCGCTGTGTGACACTTATCAGCGACCGGCCCCCCTGCCGGGTATCGCTGATCGTGCTGGAATGGCCAGGACATTTTTTTTAATCGTTGGTCTCCCGCTGGCCAGCACGCATCGCTGCATGTGACAGGCGGGAGACCAGCGATCAGGGAGCTGAACGCTGGTAACCAAGGTAAACATCGGGTTTCTAAGCGCCGTGTGGCGCTTAGAAACCCGATGTTTACCTTGGTTACCAGCTCCATGCACCAGCGCGCTGGTTTCTAACGTGTGTTGCTTGTTACCCGCGTGTCGCTGGTGCTGATCGCTGGTGAAGCTGCCTGTTTGGCAGCTCACCAGCGATCATGTAGCGACACACCAGCGATCCTGACAAGGTCATATCGTTGTTGGAATCGCTGGTGCGTCGCTATGTGTGACCGGGCCCTAACTCATACGTGGTATCACGGCATTTACGTGAATTATTGCCAAGCTGCAGTACCAGTCACAGCCATAGATAAAAGTGGAGCTGTTTACAGGATAAACATGTGAATCCCATTTTATCTCAATAAAAGTGATTATAACGGTGGTGAAAGGTCTGTGTTAGGTCAGGTTCTTCTAACATTTCCAATATGTAAAAAAAAACAAAACACAATCTTCGTTTAGACTTTTCTTTGTCCACCTTTCTCATGCCACCCACAGTCTGTTATCTCAACTGTATGCACCTTACAATGGGGAGAGCCTCCCAGCCGGCTGCAGTCAATGTCTCTGTCAGGTCAGAGGTTGCGCAGAGCCTGTTCTCTCCCTCCCTGATTAGTTTGGAGCTCCATGTAATTAGCAGGGGATGGATAGGATTGGCGGACCCATCAGACGAGGCTTGGGATGACATCACACCTGATAACTTAAAATTGTGGAAAAAAAGCAAGAGCCACAACCAAACCTCCAGCCACCGGACCACAAGCACATGAGATAAGCCAGGGCAAGATGGAGGATGCGAGAATTAAAATCCCCAAGAAGAAGTGCTCAGAATACCACGAAGTCTACACGGAGATCGCAGCAGTGACATCAACAGCCGGTGAGTGCAAGTTATGTCCAGGTACCAAGACGGCACCCGTAATTTATTATCTATTATCTATTTATCATCTATCTATTATCTATCATCTATCTATATATTTATCACCTATTATCTATCATCTATTATACATGTATTATCTATCTATTATCTATCATCTATCATCTATTATACATGTATTATCTATTATATATTTATCATCTATTATCTATCACCTATCTATAAATCTTTCTATTATCTATCATCTATTATCTATTTAGCATCTATCATCTATCTATCTATTTATCATCTATCAGGATTGCCAATTTGACATTTACATTTTTCTGGACAGCTTATCAAATAATCACAGACAGCCAAAATTGTTTTACTGACACGTTGGAAAACCATAAATAATTAATCATTAAGATTTTAAGTGATATATATCCAATGCCCAATTTTTGGATATGAAGATATCAGCTGCATTAAATGTCAATTGTAAAATTATGAGAACTACAAAATACATAATATCCTGTACAAGCGTTACTTTGTGCGGACTGTCCAGGGCAACCCTTCTATCTATCTATCTATCTATCTATCTCTCTATAATATCCGTGCATCTTTCTATCCTTATCAAATTTATTTATTTATCTATCTTATCTATATATCTATCATCTATCTTTCTATACTATCCATGTATTTATCTATCATCATCTAATCTATGCATCAATCTATCATCTATCTATTCTGTCTATCAATCTTATCTTTCTCTGTATATTATCTATTTAATCTATCATCTATTTTTCTATCTTACCTATCTATCTATCTGTGCCAATCTTGCATATATCTAATATCGATTTAAATATCTATAATTGTCTGCCTGTTACATCTTTCATTCTGCCTCAGATCTATCATGTATTCCTTCCTTCTCTCATTCCTTCCTTTCCATTCTCTGTTTTTTGGATTCCATGTGAGTCTGTGAGAAAGGCCCTTTATGAGCCTCCATATAAAGGTGAACTATGGTGTAAGCTTCATGGATCCCTTTAATAGATACCTGTCACACAGTTGTGTGCACGAGGCCTTACACTGACACACACATGCTGTTGCTCGGTTCACTCTTCCCATTGATCCATTTTACTAGAATTTACAATTAAATAAATGGGAATAAAAAAAGTGTTGCCTTCTGATCAGTGGCCGTCTAGCATGGCTATGATGCATTATGTAACTCTTATACCATTGTAATACCACTAACATAGACAAGTCCCCATAACCTGGCTGGTGATAAAAACTGGGATTTCACATCCTGACTTGTATAAACTGTCTGAAATTGTTCATAAAATCCATTTTTTTATGTATGGATTCCTGAAAATGTAAGGGTGTGTGCACACACTGCGGATTCTGCTGCGGATCAGCAGCAGTTTCTGCTGCGGTGTACAGTACCATTATTCCCTATGGGAAATGGAAACCGCAGTGCAGACGCTGCTGATTTTTCCGCACGGTTTTGCCTGCGGTTTCTAATCCACAGCGGTTTGCCATCTCCTCCATTGTGAAGATGATAAACCGCAGGGCAAAACCGCAGGCCAATCCGCAGATAAACCGCAGGTCTTTTGACCTGCAGAATTACCAGCGGATTTTGCAAAATCCACGCGGATCAATCCGCAGCAGATTCCGCAGCGTGTGCACACAGCCTAACAGTCATAACATTTCATAATCCAGACTGCAATTATTATTAAATAGATCCTGTAACCCTGATGGGGCTGGAGTACTTTCTTTGAAAATCCATAGAGTGGCTGTATAACCCATTTTGAAAGTTTTTCTGCCTAATATTTAAATGAGCATTTTTATGAGCCCCCTATATCTTAACTCATAAAATGCTCATCTTTATGTTGTGATTATATAACTTTTCTGACATGGATGTTCAAAATAAGTACACGGGTCTCATCAGGTGTAAGAGATCTATTTAACCGCTTAAGGATGCAGACAATTTTAGTTTCTGTAATGTAATTTTTTTTCTTACATTTTTTCCAAGAGCCATAACTTTTTTCATTTTTCCATTGCTATAGCCATATTAGGTACAGAACTAGTTGAAGTTTTATAAAACAGGGAAAGGAATTCTAAATTAGATAAACTAGTGAACAAATGCAATTCTGTCATTGTTTGTTGGGTTTTGTTTTTATGGTGTTCATTAAGTGATAACATGACCTGGTAACATGAGTCTCCAGGTCAGTGTGATTACAGTGATGTCACACTTGTAGACTGTTTTTTACTAATTTAGTTGTATTAAAAAAAAATTCTGATCCAAAAATTGTTTTATCACCATTTTCGGGGACCTATCATTTTTGTATTTTTCTATCGATGGAGATGCGAGGCGTCTTTTTTTCTTTGGCGCGCTGAGCTGATGCTTTTAATAGTGCCATTTTTGGGTACATATGATGTTTTGATTGCTTTTTATGGGGAAGAACAGTGACCAAAACAATGGCAATGTTGGAGTTTCAGGGTTTTTTTGTCTTTACAGAGTCTATCATATGGGTTAAATAATTTTTTTATTTTGGTAGAACTTTTACGAATGTGGAAATAACAAAAATGTTTATTATTTTAAAATTTATTTATTCTATTTTTTATATATATTTTTTAAGAACTTATTTTCATTCTTATCTGTATTTTTTATACTTCATGAGGACTTAAAACTACAAACATTGGAGTATATACTAAAAAAACTTCAGTATAGTACTTTTTAGTGAAAATCAAGGTTTCCTATGAAGCACAGCCTGTGGCTAGTCATCACTGGTGTACCAAGATGGCATCAACCTGCTGAATGCTTCTGGCTGCCATGGCAGCCCTTAGTAACTCCACCATCATGCCACTTAAATGATGCTGTCAGAGACTGATAGCATGTAAATGGTTAAACTGCAGTGACTGGAACTATGACCCATGGTTGATGTGAATAACACAGCTGTTACCTGCCCTGTATGGAGCGGGCTCAGCTCCTGAGCCTTCTTCATACATCTGTACCCACTCCATGATGTACTATTACAGGGGATAGTATTGTATACTCCATGCACTTTTAAATCTGTTGACAGTAATCAGATGTATGACGTGGCTAAATAGCTAGGACTTATTTTTACACTTTGATGGCAACTCTGATGGTATACAGTTTCTAGAAATTGTATGACACATATCACTGATGGACCACCTTAGGTTATTGCCTATAACATGTAAGATTGTTTTCATACAGGACTTCCCCACCTTAAAGTTATTGTTTTCCAATATCCATAAAAAATATAATCCCAGTCATTTCACATTGATTTCTCAGCAAATTGCACAAATCAAACTGCATACATTATTACATAGCTCTCTTGGACCAGATGAGGCTGGTGTAAATACTTTGAAAATCAGATTGGCTGTAAAAGTAACATGAGCATTTTATGAGGTCCAGCTAAATAGGAAGGTAGCTAGCATATCCATGTGTATTCATTCTCTGCCCACCGGACCTGACTGACAGCTGCAGCTTGTACTTAGCAGTGTGAGCTCTCAGCAGCAACGGGGAGGAAGGACACTGAGGAGATGTCAACATGGCCAGGTAGGTGGAGATTCAGCAGCAGGGAGGTGGAGTGTTTAGAAATTTGTTAATCAGGCTAGATGGATGAGTTTAAGCCTTCAAAAGGAATATACAGCTATTCTGACATGGATTTTCAAAGTGAGTACACCAGTCTACAGGATCTATTTAACAGTTTGTGATTTGAAATTTGATGACAGTTCGATTTAATTTATTAAAAAATTGTTATTTTTAACAGAATTGTTGCACGGAAAGGCTTCGAAAACATTGGCTTTGCAATCATATTTGGAATGAAATTTTGTAAGCTACTAATTCGCCTATTTTAGCTTTCGTTTAGTATTAGGCCTTTTGCACGCAGCCGTAAATGCTGCACTTCTTTATGATCATGATTTGATATGGATGCTTTCAGGAGGTTTTCTTTTTCTTACGGATTTTTGGAATGAATGATGAAAATAATGGAAGGCATCTTCCTTCACATGCCCTGTTAGGCTACTTTCAGATTTCCGGATTTTAAATCCAGTGGGCTGCGGTGAAAAGTTGTCAAACCGGATCCGGTAGAAGCCGCAGCCCGCCGGATCATCTGTTTTTGCCGGATACGGTGCAGGAGAGGGAGAGGGAGAGAGTCTTCGCGCATGCGCTCTGCAAAAAAGCAGTCTGGCGCTGTCAAAAAACGTTGCATGGAACGTTTTTTTGCAGACGCCGGACAGGCATTTTTTGCCATTTGCGGCAAAAGCCGGACACGCCGCATGGCCATCAGGCGCAATGCGGCGATAATGTAAGTCTATGGGAAAAAAGCCTGATCCGGTGGCAACAGGCGCCGGATCCGGCTTTTACATTTTTCGCCGCATCGCGCCTGATGCTTCAAAACGGAAATCTGAAAGTAGCCTTACAGAGAAGTACTGCTACTGGGGAAGAACGCGGCAGCACACGGAGCGCTTGTATCTCTGTTTCTTTGCTATTTTTGGATAGTCTTTTCTTATGAGCCTGCATATAACTAATTCATTCAAATGTAAATTATTTATTTAAAAAAAAAAAGTGTCTTGAGGATACTATAAAAAGTACTTAAAGGGTATTCTCAAAATTGCAAATTATCACCTATCCACAGGATAGGGGATATTTTGCTAACCGCTGGGGACCTGACAGCCGGCATCCCCAGCAATCCTAAGAATGTGGCTCAAGAACGCCAACATTGGGGCCAAGTAGTGCCCCATCCTGAAAGGAACATGCTCTCCCTTCGTTACATTCATTGTCATCCAGACTGCTGCAAATAGCCAAATGCAAGACTAACTTGCAATTTTGGGAAAACCCCTTTTAATTTAATTTTTTTTTAATTACACGACAATTATAAAATAACTAATCTGCTAATAAATTTGTGGAAATGTATTCTATAAAATTGAAGGCGTCCATTAAATATCTACCTGTGTATAACAAGGTTTTTTTCTTTACATTTTAGACATTGATAGTTCTTATAAGGGGTTTACAGATGTCACCGGTGTAGATGGCAGTTCATTACTATCATCGAATAGACATGTTCCACCCCATTATCCAACCCCAACCCGACGTAGGCACCGCACAACGTTTAGCCAAGAACAGCTGGAACATTTGGAAGCAGCTTTTAGCAAGAACCACTATCCTGACATATACTGTCGAGAGGAACTGGCCAAGATCACCAAGCTGAATGAAGCAAGGATACAGGTGAATATTCATTCATTTACAATTGTTAGGAATGTATCATGAAGTGGACTTCGTGAGTTTGGTGTGCACTTGTTTATTTTACCTCTGTTTGTCACCATCATCTCCCCTGGAACTATTGGCATCTGTTAATTTCTATATTTCTACCTTTTTGGTTCATTTTTTGCTAGAATTGTATCTATAGAAACTTAATGTTAGCCATGGGGAAAAATCATGTAGTCACAAAATTACACTATTTTAAACAGACATTGTGTCTGCCATACTTTGTGTACGTCTACAAAAACTTGGCCATTGCCGAACAACGCATAGTGTTAGAATTCTGCCTGCTGCTACCGATAGGGAAAACATAAAGAGCTATCCCATATATTTCCTATGCACTATATACAAAGGAGAAGGTGTGCAGCTTTCATTCACAGGAGGGATCTGTGCTGCTGTTCCTGCTGGATGTAGTGATATATGAAGCAGTGTAAGATGGATTCCTGTGTATTATGAAGCAGGAGGAGGATACAAGAAACAGACGCAGAAGTAAAATCTGTTCCAGCTTCTCTTCAGTGTGTTTGGGTGCAGGGGGAGGCTCAGTTAGGCCCATCTGCAAATTAGTCATTTACATGAATTTGCTCTTTTAGCAGCCATGTTCTCCTCTCGCAGATGAATCCTTTAAAAGCACATTTATCCTCCTCCATTCTCTGCACTGTGTAAGACACAGGGACATTGTATTACATGGCTGATACATAACAATATTTTGTATAAAGTTTGATGTGGGAAGCGAGGAAAACGTTACCTTGAATAGTGTTTTGCCTATACGCACGACATTGGGATGCATCGGTATCTGCCAGAGAAAAGAATTTTGTGCTCACCTTAGTTAAATGAAAGTAAAACCTGTATCACTATAAGGGTGTGTGCACATGCTGCGGATTCTGCTGCGGATTTGGCCCTGTGGATCCGCAGCAGAATTAGCTGCGGTGTAGAGTACCATTATTCCCTATGGGAATTAAAAACCGCTGTGCAGACGCTGCGGAATTTTCCGCGCGGATTTTGCTGTGGTTTCAAATCCGCAGAAAGAATTGCATGTCAATTCTTTCTGCGTATTCCGCAGCGTTTTGCCATCTCCTCCATTGTGGAGATGATAAACCACAGGGCAAAACCGCACATAAACCGCAGGTCTTTTGACCTGCGGATATATCTGCGGATTTTGCAAAATCCGCGCGGATGAATCCGCAGCAGATTCCGCAGCGTGTGCACACACCCTAAGAGTATGTGGCACACATTAAGTATTTGCTGAAAACATTTCTGCATGATAAAAGTGTCTCTTTGGAAGGAAAAACGCTACATGAAAAATGTGCTTTTTTTGCGTGCAATTTTCATGCGTCTCTTTTTCCCATTCGTTAGAATGAGTAATCAAAATATGAAAGAATTGAACTTCTACAGACTACAAATCTGGAAAGGAAAAAATTAAGCATGATTTTGAAATTTCTGAAATCTCGTTCACTTTGCTAGGAAGCTAAAATGCTACATTTTGTACAACAAAAAAGTGCAAAAAATACAAGAAAAAATACAGGAAAAATGCAGGAAAACAAGATGTGTGACCATAACCTAATACTGAGAAAAATCTAATTATTTGGTAATGAAATGTATTTGAAAATAGTCTTATCATTTCATCTAGTGTAATTTTTAATTTTCTTATTAGCGATAGGTTCACTTTAAGGCCGGGGTCAGACTTGTGAGAAACTAGCACGAGTCTCGCACATCAATACCCAGCACTGCCGCCAGCACTCGGGACCGGAGCGTTCAGCTGTATAGAAATACATGCAGCTGAACGCTCTGATCCGAGTGCCGGCGGCAGTGCCGGGTATTGATGTGCGAGACTCGTGCTAGTTCCTCGCAAGTCTGACCCCGGCCTAAAGGGAATGTCCACTACTTAGAAAATCCCTTCTCAATCTGAAGATTTCCCTTTCCCCCTTATAAAATAATAACAATTATACTCGCCTCCGGTGCCATTCCATCGGTGTCGGCACTGGCTCTCCTGTGGATCAAGTGACATTGTTATGTCATGCAATCCCTGCTGTCAGTCAGTGCCATCTTTACTCTCCCCGCCTTCGGATGTATCACATACATATGTAAGAAGTGGGATCTGCTGCCATCTTACTTCCTCTGGATATACAGTATGTGATAAGTCCAAATGCGGGGAGAGTGAAACGGTTGCTGATTGGCTTCAGGGATCTGATGACGTAACAAGGTCACAAGATCCCCAGAAGAGCCAGTGCTGACACTGATGGTACGGCACCGGCACCAGAGCCGAGTAGAAGTGTTATTATTTTACTGGGGGCAAAATACTGATTGAGAAGTGGTTGACAAGACGCGGACAACCTCTTAAAAGGACGGCCATTTACTATAAGTCTAATTTAAGTTTCATTTCTGTATATTTCAGGTGTGGTTTCAAAACCGGAGAGCAAAACATCGCAAACATGAAAGGACCAATCAGAAATCTGTGACAGCAAGTGGCATGATTGCCTGTAGTGGTCTTTTGCCTGGAGTATGCTCTATGTCGCCAGCGTCCCGGCAATACCAATATCCTCACACACTAAACCACATTCCCAGATTTACATCAATGACCCCTACCGGTTATCAGCCCCCATCATCTGTGGGCCAGTTCATGTGTTCCAGCACACACCCTCATATACCATCCGCCGCCCCTTCCTCCCGCCAGCATGACGACTGGTACAATTCACTTAGGTCCATCAATTCCCCAAGCACTGGATTATCATCCTCCATGATAACCTTAGCACCGATGGCCGCATTAGATCCACCCTCTCACTGGAGTTAAAAGTTGACGAATTTATGACGAGAACTTGGGCAAATGCTTCATGAAATATACTGCAAAAGCAGAATGCTTCTTCTTAGATTCTGATCTTCACTATTTTCAAGGCTAACTGCTTTCATAGAAGTGGGGCGTTACCAGCGTTTGTTTAGGCTGGAAATTTTTTATGGCGCAACCACATCACCGAAACCATCAGTGATCAACAGCACTTTGTAGGACTTTAATGGTGGCCGCTATGGTGGACCTTCGATCGGGCTGAAGTTTGGAGGACTGCTTTTCACAATAATTGACACTTCTGTCATAGAACATCCAAACATTAAAATATTACTCAATAATTGGTTATGTTTAAAGGGAAGCCATCATCAGAAAATGACCTATTGTTTAAATCAGGTTTATCTGTTACTTTATTTTCTTTATGTTTGGAAGTACTTTTTTTATTATTATTATTTTACACCATGTTGAATGGGTGCTGGAAAAAAAATTCAGGGGTGAACAAACCCTTTAAATTAAGCCATGGTTCAGCACTAGCCCATAAAGGGCTAGTCAGGTCTCATTAGACTTAATCAGGTAAAGAAAACAATCTTCTTCCTTTCTACTAGACTTTCATCACCGTTTTGGAGATTTTGACCACTTGATTATAAATGTACAGGCCTCATTTGTGAAATGTTATAAAGAAAACAAAAAAATGACCTTGTTGCCCATAGCAACCAGTCAGATTACAGCTTTCATCTTTGTTAGTGCTGGTTTAGACGTAAAAGTTGAGCTCTGATTGGTTGCTATGGGCGACATGAACAGATTTGATAAAAGGGACCCAACGGTAGAGATTTGTTAACCCTGCAAGTGCTGCACCAGGGGCATGAGATTTATTAATGCAGTTGAAGAATCTGGAGTAGGTGTGAAAATTCTCCAAAAACAAGTTAAGCTTTGCACGCAACTGAATCAGCGTCCATTTCTCATTCACAAAATACACTGATAAATAGAGAACTGTTAGGGTTTTAAAAAAAAAAAATAGCTGAATATCTTTACATTTCTCGTTTGTCACAATGTATCAGTGTAAGTAAGGGCAATGACTACAGAAGAGATCTTAGTTGCAGTGTAAAGACCCCAAAGTTGACATTCTGCCGTGTACGACCAGAAGCCACGCCCCCCGTAACCACCAATGAGTGCAGGCGTACACTGCAAACTCATGTACTCATTCGCAGTTGCAGGTGGGCGTGTCTATGCTACCGCCTATGGCAGCGCACTGTGTGACCGCGGCCTAATGAGATCACAGCGATTTCCTCCAAGTGACATTTATACACTGGAAAAAGCACCAAATGTATCCTTAACCCATAAACTCCCATGTTAAAAAACATTTACTAAAAGGTCAAGCATACGGTTTTATTACTGGATACAACACAGTGTAGTCTAGAAAAAGATTTTTGGGAGTATACTGACGTATGGTATAGTGGCTCAATGGACGGTTATAGGACGCTCTTTTGGTCAATGTTTAAAAAACTGGAATTGTTAATCTGTCTCACTCGCCATAATATCTATTTTTTACAATTTATCTGATTTAATGCTCAGAATAAATAGCTGCTGTACAAAAATGCTTGTTTGGATTGGGTGCACTAAATTATCAAAAACTCCAAAAACATGGTAAGTTTTTATATGGTGTGCCGTCTGACAACTAAGGTTTTTTTTTCTCTTTTAATGCCCTATCCATAAATGTAAAATAATACACATTTCTCTCGTTCCCTAGAGGTGTATGACCTGTACTGCATTGTGCGCGCTATTGAAGCCATTATTATTAGTGATGAGCCAAAGTGCGTAGATAAGGTGTTATCTGAGCATGCTCGGGTGCTAACTGAGTCTCTTCAGCGTGCTCGAATAATATGTTCGAGTCCCCATGGCTGCATGTCTCACGCCTGTTGGACAGCTGCATGTCTCATGGCTGTTTGACAGCTGCAACACATGTATGGGTTACCTGTTTGTTAGACAATTCCTCCATGTGTTGCGGCTGTCGATCAGCCATGAGACATGCAGCTGCAGGGACTTGAACATATTATTCGAGCACACCGAAGTCACTCTATTAGCACCCGAGCATGCTCAGATAACACCTTATCCCAGCACGTTCGCTTATCATTAATTATTATCTGTACGATTGGCATATAGCAAATTTTGGGCCAGATTCATCATTTGTTTTTGTTTTTTTTATTAGTCGTTCTTCTTTCTTTTTGTCTTGTGAAATTCACTGAAGTTTTTTTTCCCCCCTAAAGTCTTTTAAACGGTGCAGGTGACTTACAAATCATGTGCATTTTTTTTTAATTATTTTTTTGGTTTACATCCTGTTTTGTATCTGTTATAGCAATAAAAAAGGTTGCAAGCTCTTCTAAAATGTTGGAAAACTTGTGCAAACATTTCAGGCGTATATTAAATCACTCCGGGAATGGGGGGTGGGGGTGCAATATATTGGCACAAAGATATTTGTGACTTTTTAAGAAGTCACAATTGATAAATAGGCCACAAACATCTGCAAAATTAAGATCATGCTCACATTGGCGAACATAATAAAGACTTAAAAGAGGTGCAAAATTAAATGAATTTGGTGCCAATCAAAAACTAGACAAAAAATGCAAATGCAATAATGAATCGGGCCCTTCATTCCCACCTAGAAACACTATGTACAAAGGGGAAGATTTACTGTTTGCAAGTGTTCCATGACTTTGGGTAAAAATGCTGCCCTATACTGACCGGTCTCTACTTCTACACCCACATAGGGAGAGACCTGTCAGTCCAGGGAAACAAAGCTGAGAAAAGCTGCCACAGCGTCAGAGTACAAGATACAAGGCGGACATAATGGAGCCCAGTTTGTGATTCATGCTGCCCATGGTTCGAGCTGCATGAATCAACTGTTAAGTTTCTTTAAGGCCGGTTTCACATTTGCGTTAAAGGCCGCAGTGTCGGCCTGCGCACGGCCGCCGCTAAGCCCCGCCCCTGCCACGCCTCCTCTGGTAGCTCCGCCTTCGGGCGTATGACGCTACATGCGTCATGCGTCCCCTATCTTTATCACTGAGGACGCAGGCCGTGCGCAGTATGCGTTTGGCGGCGCCTGCGTCCTTTTGACGGTGCGCTGACCAGCGCTATACGCAACCTGTTGCAACTTGGTTGTGCTCGGCGATACACTGACAGGAGCTAATCGCTCCTCCAGTGTATCAGCTGATCAGCTCCGTGCTGTCACTTATGGCACCGCTGCGTGGGAAACTTCTCACACAGCGGTAGTGCCGTAAATTAAAGCACCGGAGCTGTGAACTCCGGTAAACTCTCACTGCAGTGCAGTGATACACTGCGGGAGATATTATCTCCTGTCAGTGTATCACCGGAGGCCGGGTAGAGCAGTCACATCTCTCGATGTGACTGTTCTACACGTTAGATCGTTGTGGGACGCTCGGTAAATGGACTACGTCAGACAGGGAGTATTATATGTTGGTTTATTGTTTTATTTTTTGTTGCAGGAGATGAGGGAGTCGAGGATTAGGCATTCAGTAAGTATGGTTTAATTAACTTTATTAAAGGAGTCCGTGCAGTTATTTCAAGTAAAGGACTTTATTCTGGCTGTGTCTTTATTTACCATATAACTATAGGATTAGTAATGGATAGGTGTCTTATAGACACCTCTCTATTACTAAGCCGTGGGCTTGATGTCACCGGACAATACAGATGACCTCAACCCCACAAATATTACCCCACTTGCCACCGCTACAGGGCAAGTGGGAAGAGCGAGGCTAAGTGCCAGAATTGGTGCATCTGTAAGATGTGCCATTTCTGGGGCGGCTGAGAGTTGATGTTTTTAGCCTGGGGGAATGCCAATATACATGGCCCCTTCCCAGGCTATGAATATCAGCCCGCAGCTGTCTGCCTAGCGTTTGCTGGTTCGATTTTATAGGGGGATCCCTTGTCAATTTTTTTCTTGGGCTCCCCTATAAAATAAGCAGTAAAGGCCAAGCAAAAATCTGTGAGCTGATATTAATAGCCTGGGAACCTTTATAGCTATTGGCTCCTTCCCAAAATATTAACATCAGCCCTCAGCTGTTGGCTTTCCCTCTGCTGGTTATGAAAATTATGCGGGAACCCACGCAATTTTTTTTTAATTTTTAAAAATAAACAGACTTTGCGTTTGCGTTTCATGCAGATTGTGTGTGTGTGTCTTTATTTAACTCTTTATGTACCATTTTACTAGTGAGGGTATCTGGCTGAAACCTGTTCATTACTAAACATCGGACTTGGTATTACATATACTGTGTATATATATATATACACACACATATATTATATTCACTTATATTTGTTTTGTGTGTGTAAACATTATATTTGAACATAATATGTAATGACATTATGGTCTTCAATGGAGAATGAAAAAGAAGAGGTTGAACAAGGAAATGACATCACAATTATTTTTTTTTTAATAATATATCTTTATTTAGCTTATAAATCCACATGAAAATCTGCATCAAAACCACATCAAATCCGCGTGAAAATCCCCCATGGCCTCTTCGAGCTTGGACGCCCGATCGGGAGGTTTCGGAGGTTTAACAAAACTGGGTGCCAACCTAAACCTCTGCCTACACTGGGACCGCTCCAACCTTTGCTCCGAAAAACGAAGGTCTATGCTGGTGGAGATGGTGATAAGCTCCTCCAGTGTGGCGGGAATCTCCCTGGTGGCCAGGGCGTCCTTTACATGGTCAGCCATACCTCTCCAGAACACCGGGATGAGGGTCTTATCTGATCACTCCAGTTCTGAAGCCAGCGTCTGGAACTGGATGGCATAATGGGTGACCAGAGACGAGCCCTGCGATAATGCCTGCAGCTGGAGCGCGGTATCATGGGTGACTCGCGGTCCCAAGAAGACCTGCTTCAGAGTGCCCAAGAACTGCGAGGCTTGGAGGGGAATCGTGCAGCCAGCAGCTCCAGCTGTATGGTACACTGGCTCACGAAACCCCTACAAGAATCACTATTGCCCGAGAACTTCTCAGGCAATGGGAGGCGGGACAAAGTCGGGGCAGGGAAGGCAGGTGACACACGGGAGACAGCCTCCGCGGCTGCCTGAACAGCGACCGCGGTAACATCCACAGCTAAGGCTGAGTGCTCGAGAGCCGCCAACCTGCCCTCCAACTGCTGGATGTACCGCTGCAGTCGCTGTTCGTCCGCCATTACTAGCCAGACCCTGGGGCTAGTATAATGTTAGGGTTGCGAATCGCACTAAATATAAAATATAACAAAGTGCGATCGCAACCCGGGGTCCACCATGCAGAGATGGTAACCTGCTGCTCGGTAATGGCGGAGTACTAACGGAACACCGGCGGGTTAACCCCTGACCCGGTGTGTACAAGAGCGAACTCTGTTACCTCACAGAGCCGCTGGAACAAATGCCAGAGCCTGTTTATCTTCACAGGACTTGGCAAGGGAGCGCTAGTGTAGAGACACAGGACTCTGCCCCAAGAACACAGGGTTAGAGTCCCTCTAGCCCCACTAGCGTTCAGCACCGTGACTGCGTTGCCTGGACAGACGCTTATAGAATGCTGTGCCCTGTTAAGTCACAGGATGCAGCTGATAATTGCTTACCGCACTAAGTGCGTACAGTGCAGCTCTGGCGGACGCCAATAACCAGCCTAAGCTTAGGACTGGAAAGCGCATAAGACGTGCACGGCGCCGCCCTAACGCATGCTGCTGTACATGTGGTAGCGTAGTGCCTTAGGTAGAGTGGCACACTCTGGCGCTTAGCATGTGTGAGGAACTGGGAGCACTGCGGCGCTAGGCAGTGTCACAACTCGGCGCTGACTCTGACTCTAAAAACCCTATCTCACGCACAACCAAGGGAGGGAGTCATAATGAGTCAGTCACCTGTCGCAAGCATCCATCATCACACGCACACTTAGCTATATTAGTCTATACTAGCGCATGGCCGAGCAGCCATGCAAGCCTTTTATAGCAGCGTCCTTCTGGGACCTTCCTGATGATCCAATCCGTGCTGCTTGAGGACCTGAGCATGTGACCTCCAATAAGAGGTCGTCCCACGGGCATGCTCAGTAGGCTGCAAAAAGGACAGCCTCCGGAGCTGCTTGCTGCTGACTAGTGTGGATTGCTAAGGCTATGTGCACACGCTGTGGATGGGTCTGCAGATTTTTCCACGTGGATTTTGCAAAATTCGCAGGTAAATCCGCAGGTCAAAAGACCTGCGGTTTATCTGCAGATTAGCCTGCGGTTTATCACCTCTACAATGGAGGAGATGGGAATCCGCAGCGGAATCCGCAGAAAGAATTGACGTCAATTCTTTCTGCGGATTAGAAACCGCAGCAAATTCGTGCGGAAAAATCCGCACTGTCTGCACTGCGGTTTCCATTTCCCATAGGATATTATGGTACTGTACACTGCAGCAGAAACTGCTGCGGATCCGCAGGGCCAAAACCGCTGCGGATCCGCAGCAGGATCCTCAGCAAGTGCACACACCCTCAAGCTGAACCAGAGTTGGCAGCAGCAACCAACCTGACAGCACTAGCCTGAGCAAGATGTCAGGATCGACGCCTTTGCTGAGCAACCTCCTCTGCGGTCAGGACTGAATGGGAGACCACAGAAGGCAAGGCTCGGGATTTCTTCTGTGCGGGGGCAGGAACCCAATGTCTAACATTTTGTAGTCAAGATCTACTGGTTAGCCACGGGATCCTATACAGTAACAGCAAATACAACCAAGAGTGAAGGCCATCATTTATATTGATAATTGCTTTAATGAGCTTCATTCCAAATCACTGGTCCAATTAATCATGGCAGCTGAATACGCATACGTTTGTCACGAAACTGCTACTCTGCGCTGCCTAATTGTGGGAAGCTGACTGTAAATGAGCATGAAGCCGGTAGTCCTGACCTGCCAACTGGAAGCGAAACTGCTGTTCTGTTGACAGGGAACAGTTGAATCTCCTCAAGGAATGGTCAATGACAAGTGCCAGGCACAGCAGGCAGGTAGTTGCCTCTGTTAACTACATGCCTGTTAGTGCTTAGGCACCTTTTTTATTTTTTTTTTTAAGACGCAGATATCCCTTTTAATCCATCATTTAAGACGCAGATATCCCCTTTAATCCATGATTTAATCCATCAACAATTAAGCAGGTAAAAGGTCTAGAACTGATTCCAGGTGTGCCATTTACACTGAAAGCTGTTTCTGTAAACATACAACATACAGTCAAAAGAGCTCTCAATGGAAGAGAAACAGACCATCGTTAGGCTGAAAAAAAAAAGTCCATCAGAAGCAGAAATGTTAGGCGTGGCCAATCAACAGTTTGGTATATTCTGTAAAAAAAAAAAAAAAAAGGAGTGTAAACCAACTGGTGATGTAACGGATTTACCACAACAGAGGGGCCAAAAGACTGAAACCGTCTAATTTCACGTACTCCCGCACTGATTAGAAGCACTTCCCCGTCATGTTACATGGTGCAGGATTCTGTAAGCAGTGCAGTAGTTAAATGGTTCAGCTTAAGAGTCTCCTGCTGGGGTCTCAGCTGTTGAGCATTGGCCACTCCCCTCTGATATATATCTTCACCTCTGGCAATCTGGGTTGCTCGTTAGTTTTGAACTGCCTGGAGTGGGTGCCGGTTGTCGGTAGAGGTGTTATGATTCCTCATTCTCTTATTTCGTTTACCTCCCTTTTCTCCTTGGTGTTCCTTTCTGTTGTCTGTGTGTGCATATTTGTATATTTGGTATTTTTATTTATCCCTGTATATCTTCTCTTGTTAGACTGGTTTGTGTATATTCATACACTATTACTCCCTGGATGGTGGAGGACAGATGTAGGGCTAACTCAGGAGGTGAGCATGGTACATTGCCCCGGCCTCTTCACCATCAGAAGTAATCCGGGGAGCAGGGACAACTAGGGTGCCCCTAGCAGTAGGGACAGGGAAGGTCCCCCTGGCCCCGGTAGTCCGACAACAGAGTTGTGACAGGTGAACTTGGGAGCTCAAAAAGGCCTGGATTTCCATGGAAGACAACAGTGGTGGATGATCGCAGAATCCTTTCCATGGTAAAGAAAACCCCTTCAAATCCAAGTGAAAAACATTGTCCAGGAAGTAGGTGTTTTAGTATCTAAGTCTACCATAAAGAGAAGACCTCATGAGAGGGTTCACCACAAGGTGTAATCCGGTAAACAACCTTAAAAATAGTAACGTCAGATTAGACTTTACCAAAAGAAATCTAAAAAAGTCAGCCCAGTTTTGGAAAAGCATTCTGTGGAAGGAAGCCAAACTGTCAGGAACACCACACTGCACTTGCTCACTGAGCCAGTGCACGTGTCCTGAGTAAGAGAAACTGTGCTCTAAGATACCTGTGGAGCAGGGCAGCAGTCAGAAACCAGAGAAGCAGATATACAGTACAGAATCAAGAGACAAACTCACAACAGGGGACAGAACCGGGTCAGAACCATATAAGCAAGCTAGAAGACAATCAGAAGGCACAGGCACACAGGGGTCACCACACTCGGTCAAAAGCAAAAGTATAACTGACGGGGATTGGAGTTTCCCAGGGCTATAAGAAGCTCTCCTTGAACCAAAGAGAGGCCACAATAATTAACCCCAGGCGTGCAGGTCAAAGCCTGCACTGGGCTCAAGACATTACCCCTGATGTGCAGGTCAAAACCTGTACTGGGAGCATGACAGCACCCCCCTCTCAACGGGGGGCCTCTGGACCCCCAGGCTTTCCCGGGTATTTGGCATGGACGGCCCAAACCAGGCGATCTGCATGTACAGAGTGAGCAGGGACCCACGAGCGATCCACCGGTCCATATCCCTTCCAGTGGACCAGGTACTGCTAGGAGCGGCGCACCCACCAAGATTCCACAATATGTCCGACCTCATACTCCAAGTGGCCCTCCACCAACACTGGAGGAATAACAAGCTCGGAGTCCTCCTTGACAGACCCCACGGGTTTCAACAGCGATTTATGGAACACGTTGGATATTTTTAAGGAGGCGGGTAGATGCAGCCTATATGCCACTGGGTTGACTATCTCCACAATCTCATACGGATCAATGAACTTTGGTCCCAATTTAGCTGATGGTACCTTCAAGTTGATGTTACGTGTGGAAAACCAAACCTTCTCTCCCACCTGAAACATGTGTCATGGGGGTCTCTTTTTGTCAGCAAAATATTTATACCTCCCCTGGGCCCGAGAGATATTACGCCGAACTTCAGCCCAGAGGTTTTTTAACCGTTGAACGGATCCCTCCGCCCCTGGACAACTGGAATCCACCCGTGAAAACTCCCCAAAATGAGGATTAAACCCATAATTGACCAGGGATGGGGAAATATTGGTGGATTGATTCACCCAGTTGTTAAAAGCAAACTCCGCCAACGGTAACGCATCACACCAATCCTCCTGTCTGGTGGAGGTCAGACACCTGAGAATCTGTTCCAGGGATTGATTGGTGCGTTCCGTCTGACCATTACTCTCCGGGTGATATGCCGAGGAGAAGGAGAGTGAGATGCCCAATTTCTTACAGAATGCCCTCCAAAATTTGGCCAAAAACTGCACACCTCTGTCAGACACAACATTCAGGGGTACCCCATGCAATCGGACCATATGCAGCAAAAACAACCTTGACAATGTTTCTGCAGAGGGTAATGCTGCCAAGGGAATGAAATGGGCCTCTTTTGAAAATCTGTACACTACCACCCAGATCACGGTATTGCCCCTGGAAGGTGGAAGACCGGTAATAAAGTCCATGGAGAGATGAGTCCATGGCCTATCAGGAACCGGTAAATGTATGAGTTCCCCAGCCGGCCGGTTATGCAAGCTTTTGGAACGGGCACAAACTCCACAAGCAGAAATGAATTTCTTGACATCGGACCCAAGTGATGGCCAACAAAAAACCCTGGCTACTGCCTCTCTAGTGGCTGTGATACCAGGATGAGCATTCAGCATAGACTCATGAAACTCCTGCAGAAGTCTAGGCTGCAATAAATCTGGAACAAACAATTTCTCTCCTGGCCTGGCCTGACGAGACCCCCACCACTACCTCCCCGGGCGAAGAATGGAGGATGGCGGCACAGGGGGAGACACCGGGTCAAAACTTCTGGACAGCGCATTCGCTTTAACATTTTTGGACCCTGGTCGAAAAGTAATGGAGAATTGAAAGCGTGAAAAAAAGTGACCAACGGGCTTGTCTAGGAGTAAGCCTCTTCGCAGATTCAAGGTATGCCAAATTTTTGTGATCAGTAATAACAGTGATAGGGTGAGCCGCCCCTTCCAAAAAGTGCCTACATTCTTCGAATGCCAGCTTGACCGCAAGAAGTTCTCTATTGCCTACATCATAGTTTCTCTCGGCGGATGAGAACTTTTTGGAGAAGGCACAGGGTTTGAGATTTGTAAGAGTGGCCGGACCCTGGGACAACACTGCCCCCACCCCTACTTCAGAAGCATCCACCTCCACAATAAATAGTTTGGACGGGTCTGGCTGAACCAACACCAGGGCGGACATGAAACATTTCTTAAGAGCTGAGGACTCCTTAGCGAGTTCCAACCAATTTTTTACATCAGTCCCCTTCCGGGTAAGATCAGTGAGTGGTTTAACTACTTGAGAGAAACCTTTAATGAATCTCCGGTAATAGTTTGCAAATCCCAAGAAGCGCTGGAGCCCCTTGAGATCACGAGGCTGAACCCAGTCTGCGATCGCCAGCACCTTCTTAGGATCCATACGAAACTCCTCACAAGACACAATCAGCCCCAAAAATGAAAGTTCCTGTACGAAAAACGAAAATTTTTCCAATTTAGCAAACAAGTGGTTCTCCCTGAGTCTCTGGAGAACTGTCTGTAGATGTTGCAAGTGAGACTGACTGTCCGGGGAATACACCAAAATGTCATCCAAATAAATGACAACAAAACGGCCTATCAGGTCAGAAAACAACACTGATAAAGTTCTGGAAAATAGCGGGGGCATTAGTTAACCCAAACAGCATAACCAGGTTTTCAAAGAGTCCCTCTGATGTGAGGAACAGTTTTCCACTCGTCCCCTTCCCGAACACTTATCAGGTTGTAGGCCCCCCGAAGATCTAATTTGGAGAACCACTGGGCCCCAGATAACTGGTTACATAAGTCTGGGATGAGGGGAAGTGGATAAGTGTTCCTAACCATTATCTTGTTAAGTTCCCGAAAGTGGAGGCATGGCTGAAAAACAACCATTTTTCTTCTTCACAAAGAAGAATCCTGCTGCCACGGGTGACACAGAAGGCCTGATATGCCCTTTGCAGAGACTCTCAGCTATGTACTCCTTCAAGGCTTGGCGCTCAGGCCTGGACAAACTGAACAATTGAGCCTTGGGTAACTTGGCTCCGGGTACTAAATCAATGGCACAATCGTAGGGTCTATGTGGTGGCAGCGTCTCAGCCTCGTTTTTGGAAAATACGCCTTCGAAATCCTTCAGGTACTCCGGAATACCTTCCAGACAGGCAGACGACACAGATACGGTTTTAACAGAGTTAACAAGAGGCCCCAGGTTACAACATTTATCTTTGCATCCCCATTGAGTGATCTCCCCCATCACCCAATCAATGGTAGGATTATAGCGTTGTAGCCAAGGCATCCCCAGTACCAGTCCTGCAGGCAAGTTATCTAACACAAGACAAGTTAATTTTTCCACATGAGTGGAACCCACTTTCAGAGAAAAAGTTCAGACCTGAAACAGATACCGTCCCGGGTAAGAGAGGATGAGTCAATTGCCACAAGTTTAACAGGATCCTGAAGCCTGACCCCTATCTTACTAAGAGTCATAATCTGGGCATCAATTATGTTAACAGCAGAGCCACAGTCAACAAAGGCGGTAGTCTGAACAGGACCATCACCAAGTTCCAGTTCCACCCGAAGCACAATTTTTGCAAGTGAGGAAAAAGGTACCTGAAGGTCTGGGTAGCCTCCTCGACTACTACCCAGACCTAGTCGTTTCCTGCCACCTTGGAGGATGATGGACAGGAGGGGCAGTCCTTCTTCCAATGTCGAGATTCCCCACAATAGAAGCACAGCTGCTTCTCCCGGCGGCGTCTTCTTTCCTTCTCCTCACAGGTGACAGTGCTCACCTCCATGGCCTCAGGAGGAGTTCAGTTCTCACCTCCACTGGAGAATAAAGAGGTTTCGAGTTGCATAACACCTCTTGCCCGCAGTCTGCGATCCATACGAACTGCTTGGGTCATGGCATCCTCCAGGGAGTCAGGTGGAGGATGAAGTGCCAGGGCATCCTTCAGACGTTCCAGACGTTCACACAGGCCTCTACGGAACAACCCCCAATGGGCGGCATCATTCCAAGAAATCTCAGCTGCCCAACGCCTAAATTCAGAACAGAACCACTCGACCGAGTGCTTCCCCTGACATACACTCATCACCTTGTCCTCAGCCAAACGCACTCTATCCGGCTCATCGTAAATATGCCCTAAGGCCTCAAAAAACGCATCCACAGTCATTCTCTCCGGGGCAGATGAGGAAAGAGAAAATGCCCAGGCTTCTGCGGCCCCCCTTAGCAGTGACATAACCACCCCCACCCTGTTTCTCATCCCCAGAGGAGCAGGGTCTCAAGGAGAAAAAGAGCTTACAGCCCTCCTTAAACGCTCTAAATTCACTTTTGTTACCAGCAAACGTATGTGGTATCTTAACCGGGGATTCGGGTGAGACTAAAATTACATCTCTAGTCCCCACCTGCTGAAACCCAGCGATAAGCACCCCCAGAACCGAGTCCGCAACTTGCCGTTGGGACTGGGCCAGAGTTGGTGTTCCCAACTTAGCTTCTGCAGCGACTGAGTCAAGCATTTCACCTGCTCAGATAAATCATGCATTGGGTCCATGCTGCAAAAGTGAGAAAAAAAAAAAAAAAGTTCACGGTCAGTTGTGAGGAACACAGCACTGTACTTGCTCACTGAGCCAGTGCGTGTCCTCAGTAAGAGAAACTGTGCTCTAAGATAGCTGTCGAGCAGGGCAGCAGCGGTGAAGATGCGTGCTAGACCAACAGGACCTGAAGCACGTGACTGCTGGGGGCGTGACCTAACTCCAGAGAGCTAGGAGCTGCAGGAAAACTCCTAGAAGCAGGGCCGAACTGGCCATCTGGCAAATGCCAGAAGAGCCTGTCTGGTCATGGGCTGCTTGGCTGCTACGCTGTTAACAGAATCAGTGTTCTCAAGACAACCATACTGTTAAGAGTAGGCCACGGGTATCATTAGAAATATTGGTCTTGTAGTAAATCTTGTTTTCCTCCATCTAGGGTAATATTAGTAATATATCTCATCTGGTGCTTGGGGACGGGGACAACGTGGGCCTGTGTGATTGCAAATGCCAGGGCTGAATTTCAGCCCCAATCCGCTCCTGCCTAAAAGGGTAACTACGGGATGAAGTTACCACGTTGCATAGACAGAGACGTAAACAGAACAGGCCGGGGTCAAAGCACGAGATAGCACGACAGTACCAAAGGATTAGACAGAACGGATAGTCAGGACGTAGCAGCAGTTAGAAACCAGAGAAGCAGATATACAGTACAGAATCAAGAGACAAACTTACAACAGGGGACAGAACTGGGTCAGAACCATATAAGCAAGCTAGAAGACAATCAGAAGGCACAGGCACACAGGGGTCACCACACTCGGTCAAAGGCAAAAGTATAACTGACGGGGATTGGAGTTTCCCAGGACTATAAGAAGCCCTCCTTGAACCAAAGAGAGGCCACAATAATTAACCCCAGGCGTGCAGGTCAAAGCCTGCATTGGGCTCAAGACATTAACCCCTGACGTGCAGGTCAAAACCTGCACTGAGATCATGACACAAACCTCCAACTCCTCAATTTCCCTGATTCCGACTTCCTCATACATGCTTCACTTCTGAGGATGTACATAAAGTGTAGAACAGATTAATCTCAACTAAAGATCAGGAACAGAACAGACATTTACAGGCCATTTCATAACTTTCCCAAATTCTTATGAAAAAATATTAGGGCATTATGCACTGAACTACTGTACCCAATTTATTATATTATATCCCCTCTAGCACTATGGCACCGCTCCAGTCCTTCCTACACTCTGCTGCCCGACTAATCCACCTGTCTCCCCGCTATTCCCCAGCCTCCCCTGTTGTGAACTCCCTTGATCTGACTTCTGAGTCGGGGCTCCCTCTGGTGGTTACTGCGGGTAGTGGAGCTGGCCAGGTTGATAGGTCTGCCACCTGATGACGATGATTGGAAGTCAGGGGTTACTAACTGGGACTATTTAAGTGAGCAGGCTTCCCTCCGTTGCTGCTGGTGATTGTTTGTTCCTGTGCATATTGAGGTCTGCTGTCTCCTGCCTGATCCTGCATTTTTCAGTTAAGTTGTTCATTTGCTAATCCTGTGCATCTGATCTGATTTTGCCTTTTTCTGCTTATTGCTTAGCTGTGAGGGTTCAGCATGCTCCCTGCTGGGGCAGTGCTGGACCCCGCTCCATATGTTACAGCTTGTGTCAGTTTGTTCAGTCCCCTGTTATATTAGTCTCTTTTGCTTTGCTGCCAGTTCACACCAGAATGCTGATATAGTGTGGGAGAGGTCGTGCGAACTCACTGTTTTTTGTACATCAGATGTGTTGGATTTTTTAGGGGTTTTGCATGTTTGCAGACAGTGTCTTTCCTGTCCTTTTCTGTCTAGACAGTTTGGGCACCATCATTTGCTCAGTCTATTTTCTACCTGTGTTTGTGCCTCATCATGTTTCACCAACAATATATGTTGGGGGCTATCTATTCCTTTGGGGTTCTACTCCGGGGCAGTTTATATTTAACCTTTCTTGCTTTAGGCTGTTAGTTCTCCGGCTGTACCGAGGCGTCTAGGGCATCGTAGGTACGCCCCACGGCTACTGCTAGTTGTGTTGTTAGGATTAGGTGTCTGAAATCCGCTAAGTTACCAACCTTTCTGGTTTCCTGGTGGCCTAGCCTATTCCTGTCATCCTCCTCGGTGACCTATTCATAACTCTCCCCCTATGCAAGGCCCTTCACTGGCTTCCTATTACCCAGAGGCTCCAGTTCAAAACCCTAACCGTGATATACAAAGCCATCCACAACCTGTCTCCTACATACATCTGTGACATGGTCTCCCGGTACTTACCCACACGCAACCTTCGATCCTCTCAAGATCTCCTTTTTTACTCCCCCCTTAGCTCTTCTTCCCACAACCGCATACAAGACTTCTCCCATCCTCTGGAACTCTGTGCCGCAACACATCAGACTCTCACCAACAACGGAAACCTTCAAGAACAACCTGAAGACCCACCTGTTCTGACAAGCCTACAGCCTGCAATGATCCCCACTCTACTGAACCACCGCACAACCAGCTCTACCATCTCCTAGTGTATCCTCACCCATCCCTGTAGACTATGAGCCCTCGCGGGCAGGGTCCTCTCTCCTTCTGTGCTTGTGTATCCCTTTTACACGTTTATTGTACTTGTCTATATTTCCCCTTTTCATATGTAAAGCGCCATGGAATAAATGGCGCTATAAAAATGTATAATAATAATATATTTAGAAATCAAAGTTGCTTTCTTTCATCCTGAATCCACCAATTGGACACCGACTCCACAGCCCTGCTTTGGACAGATGAAACTAACATCAACTTGTACCAGAATGATGGGGAGAAGAAAGTATGGAGAAGGCCTGGAACGGCTCTTGATCCGAAGCACAGCACATCTTCTACAGTATAAAACAGGGCGGAGGCAGTGTGATGGCATGGGCATGCATGGCTTCCAATGGCACTGGACCAGTAGTGTTTATTGATGATCTGACTGAAGACAGAAGAAACCAGACAAATTCTGAAATGTACATGGTGATACTTTCTGCTAAGATTCAACCAAATGCAGCAAAGTTGATTGGACAGTGCTTCACAGATGGACAATGACCCAAAACATACTGCAACAGCAACCAAGGAATTTAAGGTAAAGTGGAATATTATGCAATGGCCGAGTCACTAGATCTCAACCCCATCGATCTGCATTTCACATGCTTAAGACAAAACTTAAGGCAATAAACCCATGAACCAAGCAACAAATAAAGCCATCTGCAGCATCACTGTCACAATCTATTTTTGGATCCGTGGCAGAGTCTGGTGTTACTACAACTGTAGTTGCTTTGCTGCTGGTTTTCCCCCGGTGGCCGCTGGTTACTACATGTTTAATTAGCCAGCAGGTGGGGACCAACCCCCTCCTTCCTATAAAAGGTCAGCAGGTGCTTAGCTCCTTGTTGGTAATACTGGTCATTTAGAAGCCAAACGTTCAGAGGAGAGAAGCTACCTTGAGCAGTGGTGTTTGCAGCTTATCTGGAGAAGAGGTTTTCCTGCTGGAAGCGGTCTTCGGGTGCGTTTCTCTGCGGTCCGGTGCATGACTGCAGAGCAAGCGGTTTGTTGATTTTTCCCTGTCTGTTATTTTCCCTGGTGTCTATTAGTACAGCGGTGAGGACCAGTGTCCGCACTTGCCAGTTCCCTTGTAAGGGAGAGGTGCAGGGCAAGTGAGGGACTGAGGTATCCTGGTCGGCGAAAGAACCTGTATAGGGAACGTGAGGAGAGTGCAGGAGGTGCCCACTTCCCCGTTCCCTATCATAGGGCCCACCGTTGTAATTGTGTCCCCGGTGTCCCCTTATTTGTCTTTGTTGGTCTTGTGACTGACCGATCGGCGGGTCGTCACGCAGGGCCAGTCACACTGTGACAATCACAAAGGAAAAAAAACAGCATTAGGTAACCTCCATGTCTTCCAGGCTCAGGCAGTCATTGCCTGCAAAGGATTCTCTACAAAGAATTATAAAAAATGAACATTTTATTTCTGGTAAAGTTATTTGGTCCAATTACTTCTGAGCACCTTGGAATGAGGAGGTTTTGTAGAAAAAATGTTTGCAATTCCCAAATTTTTCACAGGATATACAGGGGTTGTACAAAATAATATGGTGTAGGTCCACCTTTTGCGGCGATTGCAGCCTCAATTATCCGAGGTATGGATTCATACAAGGTGTGAATTGTTTCCAAAGGAATTGTAGCCCATTCTTCAGTTAAAACACCCTCCAGTTCTTTGCGCGACGATGGCGGCGGAAAGCGACGTCTAACTTGAATCTCTAAAATCGGCCATAAATGCTCAATAATGTTGAGGTCTGGGGATCGTGGGGGCCAGATGAGATGCTCAACTTTATTACAATGTTCCTCGTGCCATGCTTTAACGATTCTAGCTGTATGTATTGGTGCATTATCATCCTGAAAGATGGCGTTCCCCTCTGGGAACAGTGCTTGAACCATAGGATGCACTTGGTCGCCCAAAATGCCTAAATAATCACGGCTGTTAATTCTTCCATGAAGGGATATCATTGGCCCGGCGGATCTCCACGAAATAGCACCCCAGATCATCACAGAACCTCCGCCATGCTTTACGGTTGGGAGAAGGCAGTCTGGATGGAATGCTTCTTTCGGCTGGCTCCAAACGTACACTCGGCTGGTGGTCGGAAGTAGGTTAAACGATGATTCGTCTGAGAATATCACGTTTCCACTGCTCGAGGGACCAATTCTGGAGGTTTCTACACCACTCTAAACGCTTGGAAACATTTGTCATTCAGAGCAGTGGTTTTCGAATTGCAGCTCTTCCGTGAAATCCAGATTTGTGCAGTTCCCAACGAACAGTTTTCGTGGAAACTGGGTTCTGTAGGTGTTCATTGAGCTCAGCAGTGATTTTCGGAGCCGTGGTCTTGCGATCCTCTCTCACAATTCGCTTTCGAGTCCGACGGTCTCTCTCAGTCAACTTCGACTTTCGGCCGGACCTGGGCTTTGCTGTGGACATTTTTCCTTCTCTTTCAAACGCAGTCATTACTTTGGAGACAGAACATCTTGACACGCCAAGCATTCGGGCACTTTCTGTTACACTAGCGCCTGCCATACAAGCACCAACAATTTGGCCTCTTTGAAAATCCGAGAGGTCTGCCATTGGTATCAGGTTTTCATCAATGTTCTTACAATTCTGCAAAACAAACAGTTAATTTACATACAAATATCACATAACACAAATAATCAACTACAAATCATTACCATATGTCATTTTTTGCATGTTTATAACATGTTCGAAGATTATGATGCCAAAACGTTAGGTGTTTCCATTATTTTGTCCAACCCCTGTATTTTTATTCAGCTCCTTTAATTAAACCTAAAAGTCTAAACTTCAATTGTATCTCAGTTGTTTCATTTTAAACAAAAAACTGTGGCCTGCAGAGCTGAAATCACAAAGATTCGGTCACTGGCCAAATGTTTCTGGACCTAACTGTAAGAAGAACGTTAACAAAAGAAAACTGATTTTTAAGATATATTACAAGGTTATATTTATATTTTCATATAATACTTTACAGCTTTAGGCTGCAATTTATGCATTAAATGTCTTAGGGTCCCCCATACACGTTAAAGTCAACCAAACCCGGCGATATCATATGACAGCCTAATATGTATGGGAGCCTCTCAACTCTCCCCTTATTGGGGCAGAAGGATCTGGCCTGTTTGGATTTCTTGGATCCATTAGTTCAGCGCTAAGATAAACTGGGGACGGGGGAGTTTGGTAACAGCTATCTACTAAAAAACACAGGAGTGCTCAGCCGAGCAGGGCGTTCCTGTGTATGGTGGGGTTGGAGAAATCAGCTGTCTCATGTGTATGGGGGCTTTTTTCTCAATTACTTGCTTCAAGCCTTGTAGTTACAGGAGTACTATATGATGAATTTTTTTTGTGCCTCCACGACAACATTTCTTGCCATGTCCTCCTGAAGCATAGAAGACACCAGATCTAAAAGCAGCAAATCCTACCTGTTCTTTCATGTTTTTGCCCTTGCTAGATTAGGACTGATCACTCAGAGGCTGTCTCTATCAAATGATCTCTGATTGAAACAGGAATAGAATAAATAGATATATATTTTAAAACACATTAAAGGGGCATTTAGACAGGCAGACAGATTCATCTCCTCATCCACCTTTTATATTCTGGGACCAATGACAGCAGGAAATCATGACTGTGATCCCACAACAAGACACAGACAGCTGCGCGGTGCAGAGAGTAACATCCCAGAGAGAGACACTGTACGGAATGGTCACATTTAGGCAAGATAATATTCATTGGTAAAAAGTCTTTATTGCATCGATTTAGCAAATTCTGCATAATCAATGAATCCATCATTATTCATATCGTCATCTCGGAGAACGTCATCTATCATGGCTATCAGTTCTGGCTCGGATATTGTCTGGGTGTTGTCACCATTTCCCTGAAAAGAAAAAAAAAAAAACACACAGTTTGGATTAGCTTACCTATTACTTTTTCAGATGGTGGATTACTTAAAGTGGTTCTCCAAAATTAGACAAACAGATCTTCTTTTATCCAAAAACAGTGTGACATCTGTCTACAAAGCTCGGCCTCATTCATGTCTATGGAGTGGAGTTGCAATACTACACACCATTTGTAGACAGCTGTAAAGCTGAATTTGGACAAATCCTGGACTATCCCATTAAGTAAATTCCATAGGAATTGACATACTCAGGTTATACATCTATTTCATACTGAAATTGAAACTTTGCTCCATTCATCTACAGAGGGTTGTTTCTACAGTCTATGCAACCTTTACAAACCTGATCAGATCAATGGGACAGATTTCAGTAATGCAAATTTCTGCAAGGCCTATCACATGGGGAAGTATAGTTATACAAGCACTCACAGCTAACAATGTATCCTCTAAACCCCCCTAAATATGTCTACAATGTAGGATAGGTGCACAAAAAATAATCAGCGGTCATCGTTTTCCTATTTCCACTGCCGCTATGGTCTTCTTCTGGGCCATGTCATCGCTCCTCATCTTTGCCGGATCACACAGAGACTTCTGTGTGGGGTGATGTGTTGTGAGCTCATCTGTTCATTCACCTTTTGTGTCCCAGGATCTCCCTCTTCTGGTGAAGGAAGGTAGTGAGGCTGATTTGGATGAAAGAAACCAAACACCTGATCAGGTGGATTGTGACTGGGTAACAGGAACTTCAGACTGGATATAAGGCAGCCGACGCCCTTCTGAGTGGCTGGTGATTTCTCTGCTGGATTCTTGGAGACCAGTCTGATTCCTGCTTCCCAAAGATAAGTTTTTGCTCTGCTATTGAACTTATTAGTTTTGGTTTTGTTTACCTTGTTTTGGAGTTCAGCCATCCCCGGCTGGGGGTGTGCTGGATTCTTATTCCTTGATCAGTGTTCTCTTTTGCTCGCCTTCAGAATATTCTGAGTGCTGATATAGGGTTTGAAGTCTAGTGACTTCAGGGTCCTTTTTGCTTATCAGTTGTGTTGGTAATATTTTTAGCAGGGTTTTCTCAGATTGCAGACAGCAGCTTTTCTGTCCTGTCCTTTTTAGTTAGCTTGGGCCCCATCGTTTGCTCATCCTATCTTTCTATCTGTGTTAGTGTTTTCATCTTGCTTCACCGTCATATGTTGGGGGCTGCCTATTGCTTTGGGGTCTGCTCTGGGGCAGTCAGTTTTTCCCTTTTCTCTCTTTAGGCTTATTTAGATCTCCGGCTGTGACGAGGTGTCTAGGATCACCGTAGGTACACTCCACGGCTACTGCTAGTTGTGTGATAAGATTAGGGGTCTGCAATCCACTAGTTTCCAACCTCTCTGATTTTCTGGGCTGAGCTTGCATTTTTGTTTTTTCCTCTTCGGTGACTCAATCATAACAGTGATGCTACTTCCACCAATGAAGGCCTATGGGACCTCACAATGAAAGCCACTTCTGGCCCAGACATAAACCCCTAAAATGATCCGCGGAGTCCCAGTTGAAGTCATGTGACTTAGAAGAGGACCTGAGTGATTCTGGAAACCAGGCAAGATGGCAATCAGTGAGTACTGTAATGCACCTACACTATATTATGTATACAATTACAAGGGATTAAGGAATAATAAGTTTGCTGATCTGTCACCAAGTCAAAAGTGACTAGTATTTTCTCTTTTTTATTTCTGCTGCTCCCTTGAATTTTTCAATATTTTTTTTTTAATACACTATACCGACCCAGAGATAGGAACCTTTTTATTTGTTTCTACTTTTTAAGGTCTTTACTAAACGGGCGAAGCTCACATGGTTGTTCTACCATACAAATTAGCACTAAATACATTCCTCAGCATTGAAATTGCAGCACAAAGAAGTCAAAGAATTGTGGAAATGACATGATGGACAGATATGATAATGACCTGCACAGGATAAAAAAAAAATGGAAATAACATTTCAAAGCATCTCGATTTATTCAGTATTGGAGTAAAAGCGTTACATGAAGAAATCCCCGCATCTACAACCTTAGCTGCTATCAACAAGGTTATTAATGATTGTCTGAGGAAGGTTCTGCTTTGCTGAATGCACTTGGAAAATCATCAAGATCCGCTGCAGGCAGCTCCCTAGCAATAACCAACCAATGATTTCATAGATGTGCGACACTGCTGGCTATGGTGGCACATTTAGCCCACACAGGCTGCTTACAATAGTCATGTCGAAAAAAAGCTCCTAGGACTCTTTCACGTTCTCTTGTGAAGACCTTTTCATGATGTTGCCAAAATGGTTTCCAAGTCAATCTACGATTAACACTGTGTCCAAGCAAAAATGCGCAATTCATTGCTGAAGAGGATAGACCTCCATTCCAGTAGTTGGACGTGCCCAATTTTGTGCAAACATCTTCCAATAGTTTGTGTAGACATGTTTGACACCTTTGTAAGTGACGTCTGATTTCACTTACAGTGCAAAAGAGATCAACTTTGGAACCAGTAGAACGGCTATTACTACAAAGTGTCCCGAGAGGAGTTTTACAACCCGATAACGCGGGGTTGCATGTTTCTCGAGATACTGTGAGCAACCTGTGTGGCCTAAACCACACCATGGCTGCAGCGTCTCCAGACTTGGTCTCCCATAGAGCACATTTAGATTGTCATTGGTCGGAAATTAAAAAGAAGCTGCCAGCAGTGGATTTAATGATAACCTCACTGACAGCAATCGAGTTGTGGAAGTTTGGGTATTTCTACAAAGCCATCCACAACCTGTCTCCTCCATACATCTGTAACCTGTTCACCCTTCTGTATAACATGGTGCCTTCAGACTGGACTGCATTTTTATGGTGATAGGTTAATTTTAAGTCCGTAAATACTGCACCGCCCACGGTTTTAGTAAACCAAACATAAAATCACCTAATAAAGTATATTACCTAAAGTGGTACTGGTTAGACAGTCGATGACGCTTGGAGAAAATAAGCAAGGGGTTTCTTCACCAAATACATTTCTCATCTATCCATAGGTAATAGGTAATACATGTCTGATCACTGGGGTTCACATCACCAATACACATACAATTACCAGAAAGTCCCAGTAACCCAAGAGAAACAAAAAAACTTGTCATAAACAAGCACAATGCCACTGAAGACCCTCCACAATACCAAAACAATGCTGCCTGATGTCCTTATCCTCTTCTTTGAGGTGCTAGGCTCAGTGGATGTCTGCAGAGACTTGGGATAGAGTTCCATTACCAAGGTACCAGAATATCACATGGGCGCAAATGATCCAGACAAAAGAACTGTATTATGTCCACAGAGACATACAAGTTATAATGTGTTTTCATAAGATTTAAGGGGCCTTTACACATAGCGATATCGCTAAAGCGTCACCGATTTTGTGACGCAGCAGCGATATCGCTATGTGTGATGCTTACCTCCGACCGGCTCCCCTGCTGTCTGTCGCTGATCGCGCGAGATCGTCCAGTTCCATTTCTCGTCGGGCGCTTCCTGCTGGGCTTCCTGCTGGCGCCGACGAGCGACACGTGGACGCGGGCGGGAGGACGTCAGGATCGCCACGTCTGAAAGGTAAGTAACGACTGCTGCTACGTCGCTACATCGCTGTGAGATCTGCCTGTGTGGCAGCACACTAGCGACCATTTAGCAATGCACCAGTGATCCTGACCGGGTCGTATCGTTGTCGGGGTCGCTGGTGCATCGCTAAATGTAAAGGGACCTTTAGTTTTACAACAACAGCTCGCGTCGGGGCACAATGGGCTCCTTTATCATGCGAAGCTTAGACATATACATCTCTTGAGCTTGACAGGAGCCCATAGGGCTTCAAAATGCGTTGAACTTGTGAAGCAAAACTTTATCCAAAGAGTTATAGGGCACTGTGAACACTCCACAATAAGATGTCCTGGTGCCTTGGTAATGGAAAGTCTGTTCCAAGTTCATGAATGGGTCCTCAAGACGTCAGGACTGAATTAAGTGGCATAGTCTTAGTCATATTTAACAACTTCATTCCATGAAGCAGTTTTCTCCAAAATGTGAGAGTAAAACTGCGTAAAATGTCGCAAAATTTTTGAGCAACTCATAGTTGTGTCAAAATGTTGACCCTTTTGGAGATTTTTATGCCAGTCCTGGCCAGCTTCAACAAAAAGTGGACATAGCTTTGCTCCAAAGGACCATGGCTGGGCACAGGCAGCTAATTCATCAATGGTAGTGCATTGACCATATATCGCCCAGAGAGGATCTCACCATGGACAACACGACCAATGTATTAAGGGAACATGTTCATCCATATGGACGACAGATTAGGGTTCCACAATGGGATCTCCTGCTAATCTGGGGTGTCCTTGGCCTGAAGATGTAGACAACCTGTACAAATTACTGGTTTAGTACATGGCCCTATTTGGGGCTCCATGTCTGTCATATAGTAAGAGCACCAGGTGAGGAGGTGCTGGACACAAAACCGTATTCTGCACATTTATACTTTGATCACAGACCTCCCTGTGGACGTGAGAAATGGCAGTCGCCAGCTCGAGGCCGTCTAACAGATTGTTGCCATCATAGTCATGCATCTTGAAGTAATGAAGCTGCAGCTCCTGAGGGGACATTTCTGCCTCCGGCTTCTGCACAACTCCTTCTAGGTGTTCCATTATGTGGCTGCGGAAAAAAGGAAAAAAACAAATATTAATGGTACAACCAAAATACATAGAACCCGATTGACCCATGTCCAATTCTAGCTCAAAGCCTCCATTGTCAATTGATCGGTATCTGCATCTACAGCCGTGAGACAGTTCCCAGAGATTTACACATCACTTTACCATCAGCCCACGTCTGTGTGTTATTACTGTGGGCCCTGTCACGCTTGTTCACCACTGCTCTTTTCAATTTTTGGGGGGGAAAAACAAGAGATTGCCGTGGTTGTCCTTGGCCATCTCTGTAAGGCCCATAGATTAGAATGGTAGTGTGCAATCATGGCCACCACTGCACTGACATGGGGTTCAGCATTGGGACCCTCACACATTGATCACCTAAAGTGATAAACATTTGCTATTGGCCAACCCCTTTAAGGCTATACGTTACTTACTCTTTATTATGTACCACATTCTTGTCAAAACGACTGCCAGCGTGCGCCTCCTCTTCCACTTTCGAATGTGCATGGTCTTCTGCTACAGAGGACAATATTAATACTGCAGATACCAGGGAACAGAAAAGATGGGATGTGTGGGTCTTGTGGTGCGCCATTGTATTCCTAAGGGACAAACAGAGAATAAAGAAAGAGGACACTGAAGCGACAGTAATCCCTACGGCCTAAAGATGTCATCAAGAATGCTCCAATTCACCATCGGCAAGAAGAGGTCTCAAAAAACCATGTGCTGTCTTACTTTTACTATTATTCCCCCTAATTTTTTTTTTTTACGACTCTTATTCGAACATCTCTCAGATTCGTCATTTAGGTAACGTACAGGAGGAACGTTGGGGACATTGCTCGCACTCTTTGAGTTGGACAATGGCCAATTTCTAGCACCAATACTTTGTCAAGTTTACTTTGTTCTAAAGTATGAACTGTTTGCTAAAGGATTCTGTGCGCTGTATGTAATTGCTTTGCAAATAAGTAAAGTTGCACTAGAGAATAGGGATTTTCTTATTCCGCTCTGAACGGGTTGTGGGAGAACCAACTGGACAGATCTAACCAGTGGCGATGATGTTTTGGGTCATAGTAAAACTTGTGCTCTCCCGATGGGTAATGTGCGCAGTGGAATTACTTTTCTCATAGAGGTGAGAGTTTTCCTGCAAAAAAAATAAAAAATACATGGCCACCTACTGTGCAGAGATTTACCGCATGGTTATATTCACTTGAATGACACTATTTTAAGCAAAGGAGCATAAAAGCCATCCCACCGCAACAAAGTGTACCCCATCAGGATGGACCCTAACTCATGTAGTTCACCTCGCTGAGTGACAGCAGGCCTCAATAAAGATGGGGGCAGAGCAGGACCCAGACCTAAATTTTTTGCACCGGCCCACGCAAAGCTATAAGAGAGAAGATGCACAGCCCAAAAAGGGGGAGCTTAGTTTTTTGCAAATTGAACATACAGGGGTGTGGCTCCCCCTTTTGGGCTTGCCATCGTGTCTATATAGATTTCCATGGGCAGATGCAAAACTGTCAGGTCTGGGTCCTGCTCTGGTCTGGGAGGGGCAGGGAGCTGACGGCACAGGTAAATGAAGGAGCAGGGAGCTGACGGCACAGGTGAATGGAGGGGAAGGGAGCTGACGCCACAGGTGAATGGTGGAGCAGGGAGCTGACAGCACAGGTGAACGGTGGAGCAGGGAGCTGACGGCACAGGTGAATGGAGGGCCAGGGAGCTGACGGCACAGGAGAATGGTGGAGCAGGGCGCTGACGGCACAGGAGAATGGTGGAGCAGGGCGCTGACGGCACAGGAGAATGGTGGAGCAGGGCGCTGACGGCACAGGAGAATGGAGGAGCAGGGAGCTGACGGCACAGGTGAATGGAGGGCCAGGGAGCTGACGGCACAGGAGAATGGTGGAGCAGGGAGCTGACGCCACAGGTGAATGGTGGAGCAGGGAGCTGACGGCACAGGTGAATGGAGGGGCAAGGAGCTGACGACACAGGTGAATGGAGGGGCAGGGAGCTGACGGCACAGGTGAATGGAGGAGCAGGGAGCTGACGCCACAGGTGAATGGTGGAGCAGGGAGCTGACGGCACAGGTGAATGGAGGGGCAAGGAGCTGACGACACAGGTGAATGGAGGGGCAGGGAACTGACGGCACAGGTGAATGGAGGAGCAGGGAGCTGACGGCACAGGTGAATGGAGGGCCAAGGAGCTGACGGCACAGGAGAATGGTGGAGCAGGGAGCTGACGCCACAGGTGAATGGTGGAGCAGGGAGCTGACGCCACAGGTGAATGGTGGAGCAGGGAGCTGACGCCACAGGTGAATGGTGGAGCAGGGAGCTGACGCCACAGGTGAACGGTGGAGCAGGGAGCTGACACCACAGGTGAACGGTGGAGCAGGGAGCTGACGCCACAGGTGAACGGTGGGGCAGGGAGCTGACGCCACAGGTGAACGGTGGGGCAGGGAGCTGACGCCACAGGTGAACGGTGGGGCAGGGAGCTGACGCCACAGGTGAACGGTGGGGCAGGGAGCTGACGCCACAGGTGAACGGTGGGGCAGGGAGCTGACGGCACAGGTGAATGGAGCGGAAGGGAGCTGACGGCACAGGTGAATGGAGGGCCAGGGAGCTGACGGCACAGGAGAATGGTGGAGCAGGGAGCTGACAGCACCTGCTCACCACCTGTGGCGTCAGCTCCTCCGGTGAATGGAGGAGCAGGGAGCTGACGGCACAGGTGAATGGAGGGCCAGGGAGCTGACGGCACAGGAGAATGGTGGAGCAGGGAGCTGACAGCACCTGCTCACCACCTGTGGCGTCAGCTCCTCCGGTGAATGGAGGAGCAGGGAGCTGACGGCACAGGTGAATGGAGGGCCAAGGAGCTGACGGCACAGGAGAATGGTGGAGCAGGGCGCTGACGGCACAGGAGAATGGAGGAGCAGGGAGATGACAGCACCTGCTCACCACCTGTGGCGTCAGCTCCTCCGGTGAATGGAGGAGCAGGGAGCTGACGGCACAGGAGAATGGTGGAGCAGGGCGCTGACGGCACAGGAGAATGGTGGAGCAGGGAGCTGACGCCACAGGTGAACGGTGGAGCAGGGAGCTGACGCCACAGGTGAACGGTGGAGCAGGGAGCTGACGCCACAGGTGAACGGTGGAGCAGGGAGCTGACGCCACAGGTGAACGGTGGGGCAGGGAGCTGACGCCACAGGTGAACGGTGGGGCAGGGAGCTGACGCCACAGGTGAACGGTGGGGCAGGGAGCTGACGCCACAGGTGAACGGTGGGGCAGGGAGCTGACGGCACAGGTGAATGGAGCGGAAGGGAGCTGACGGCACAGGTGAATGGAGGGCCAGGGAGCTGACGGCACAGGAGAATGGTGGAGCAGGGAGCTGACAGCACCTGCTCACCACCTGTGGCGTCAGCTCCTCCGGTGAATGGAGGAGCAGGGAGCTGACGGCACAGGTGAATGGAGGGCCAGGGAGCTGACGGCACAGGAGAATGGTGGAGCAGGGAGCTGACAGCACCTGCTCACCACCTGTGGCGTCAGCTCCTCCGGTGAATGGAGGAGCAGGGAGCTGACGGCACAGGTGAATGGAGGGCCAAGGAGCTGACGGCACAGGAGAATGGTGGAGCAGGGCGCTGACGGCACAGGAGAATGGAGGAGCAGGGAGATGACAGCACCTGCTCACCACCTGTGGCGTCAGCTCCTCCGGTGAATGGAGGAGCAGGGAGCTGACGGCACAGGAGAATGGTGGAGCAGGGCGCTGACGGCACAGGAGAATGGTGGAGCAGGGAGCTGACGGCACAGGTGAATGGTGGAGCAGGGAGCTGACGCCACAGGTGAATGGTGGAGCAGGGAGCTGACGCAACAGGTGAATGGTGGAGCAGGAAGCTGACGCCACAGGTGAATGGTGGGGCAGGGAGCTGACGCCACAGGTGAATGGTGGGGCAGGGAGCTGACGCCACAGGTGAATGGTGGGGCAGGGAGCTGACGCCACAGGTGAATGGTGGGGCAGGGAGCTGACGCCACAGGTGAATGGTGGGGCAGGGAGCTGACGCCACAGGTGAATGGTGGGGCAGGGAGCTGACGGCACAGGTGAATGGTGGAGCTGACGGCACAGGAGAATGGTGGAGTCATTGTTACAGATTGGAAACCTCCCCGCTGGTACATATCTGCAGCCGCTAATTAGATGTGGTAAGTTCTCGGCCACACCCGTGACACGCAGCGAGTTCTTCCATCACTAGGAGCCTGGACATCAGCATTTCTACCCCACACGGTTTTACTACATAAGATATTACGGTTCCCAGCAATGAAGATGCATAAAGAAGAACGCGCCATGTTCCAACAGGTGCCTGACGTCATTTATCCTGGAGGTGCCGCTTCTGGGGAGTATATGGTCCCTTTCAGCACATTATACAGTTCCCGCGGCCCGGTAACACCCGCGTATAGGGGCTGTCTGTGCCGCCATACAGCGTCCACAGCACGCACCACTATCTGATCACGTAGGGAGGTATTTTTTTATGATGATGTGAATAAATAAATACACAACTGTACACGTGACCTCCATAATGGTACATTCCTCTGACTATATATCTGTGTGCACCGGGTCAAGTTCTGGGCTGAACCTCAGCAGCCAATGAGCAGCTGCCACTTAGTTACTAGGTAAAGGCCACACAAATGATGCCCCCACACTGCTATGTACGGTGAGTGCATACACTCACGTAGTGACGCACCTACCGGACACAGCACAGCTCGGTACAGCGCTCAGCCTTATATAGGACCGATCTCCTCTCACCCCTCGGTACCGCTGACTACAGCCTCAGCCAGTAACTCTCCAGGCAGTACTATCTGCGCTCCGAGTGCACACATGGGCTGTACAGCGGACGCTATTGATTTATCGGCGCTCTGCTGCTCTGGCCTGGCTTGGGATCTTTAGGGCATGCGCAGTAGCAGATTGTGTTAATCCTCTTGATCAGCGGGTGGAAGAGACGTGTTACTATCTATGCAGGGAGAGGATGACACCTGAGCGGAGGGCGGAGCCAGATATCGCGATAATGAAAAGCTGCGGGGAGAGGGGCGGCGAGGGTAATCATCATGGCCTCGTGTGGGAAGTAAACTTGTTGCCCCTAGCATCCAAAAAAGTAGCAAAATATGGCGATTAAAGGGGAAGTCGAATTTGGACACCTCTTCCCTAATGGTGAGAAGTGGCTGGTAAATTAATGCAGACGTAGGTTCACTAAGGCCTCTTTCACACTTCCGTTTTTGTCCATCAGTCAAAATCCGCCGGTTTTGCAAAAAAACGGATCCGCCATTTTTTTTTTGGCGGATCCGTTTTTCCCCCCATTGATTTGCATTACCGGCGGATCTTGACGGATGGCCATCCGTTGGATCCGTTTTTTTGCCGATCCGTCAATTTTTTTGCGTCCGCCGAGATGCCTGGACGGACAATGCAACGTTTTTTTGCTGCAGGATCCGCATTTTTATAGAGCGCATGCCCGGAGGAATGAAGTCAGCCAGACATTTAACCCTGAAATCATTTCTGGCGGACAGAAAAATTCATTCTCCCTCTCCCCCCCTCCCCCCCCGGGCAGCGGCTCCTTTAAAATTCTTCATTCATCGGATCCGTCAGAAAGCAGATCCGGTGGCATCCGTTCACATCAGTTAGCAACGGATCCGCTTTCCGCCATTTTGGCGGATTTTAACTGACACAAAAAACTGAAGTGTGAAACAGGTCTAAGATGTAGGACTATAGGTGGTTACGGTTAGAGCTCCACTATGACATAGGAGGAGTAGGGATGAGTGACCCAATCTGTAAAGCAGACAACTAATGTCTGGTATTGAACGCCGAACACAGACTTTTTACTGGAAGTCCAGCTTACTGTTTGAGTTTGGTGCCAAATAAAGTTTGCTGAAAGGCTGTAGCGCGGCCAATTAACAAGTTTTTAGGCTGTGGGCACTTTCGGAGCCATCACATTCATGTCAAGTATTGGTATGGCTGTGATTAGCTGGCGCACCACATGACTTCCGTATAAATGATGGTTCACGAGTGTCATTGCCATTCTCTGATTAGTGTAGGGATAGTATATAGTATAATGCACTCCTCATATGGTATAATTCACCCCATAGTCCTCCATATAGTATAATGCACCCCATAGTCCTCCATATAGTATAATGCACCTCATAGTCCTCCATATACTATAATGCACCCCATAATCTTCCATATGGTATAATGCACCTCATAGTCCTCCATATGGTATAATGCACCCCATAGTCCTCCATAAAGTATAATGCACCCCATAATCCTCCATATAGTATAATGCACCCCATAGTCCTCCATATAGTATAATGCACCCCATAGTCCTCCATATAGTATAATGCACTCCGTAATCCATATAGTATAACTCACCCATAATCCTCCATATAGTATAATGCACTCCATAATCCTCCATATAGTTTAATGCACCTCACAGTCCTCCATATGGTATAATGCACCTCATAGTCCTCCATATGGTATAATGCACCCCATAGTCCTCCATAAAGTATAATGCACCCCATAATCCTCCATATAGTATAATGCACCCCATAGTCCTCCATATAGTATAATGCACCCCATAATCCTCCATATAGTATAATGCACCCCATAATCCTCCATATAGTATAATGCACCCCATAATCCCCCAAATAGTATAATACACCCCATAGTCCTCCATATAGTGTAATACAGCCCATAGTCCTGCATATAGTATAATGCACCCCATAGTCCTCTATATAGTATTATGCACTACCTGTAGTCCATATAGTATATTGCACTCCCCAAAGTCCTCCATATCTGTAGTATAATGTACTCCTCATATTCCTCCATATAGTATAATGCACTCCCCTTAGTCCTCTATATAGCATAATGCATGCCCCATAGTCCAACATATACTTTAGTATAGTGCAATTCCCACAGTCCTCCATACAGTATAATGCACCCCCCATAGTCCTTCATATAGTATAATACACCCCATAGTCCTCCATATAGTATAATGCACTCCATAGTCCTCTATATAGTATAATGCTCTTATAGAATCATAGAATGTTAGAGTTGGAAGAGACCTCCGGAGTCATCATGTCCTACCCCCTACTCAATGCAGGATTCACTAAACCATCTCAGACAGATGTCTTTCCAAACAGAAGTCTTCCATTGAAGGAGAACTCGTGGCAGCCTGTTCCACTCATTGATCACCCTCACAGTCAAAAAGTTTTTTCTAATATCTAATCTGTATCTTCCTCCTTTCAGTTTCATCCCATTGCTTCTCATGTTTCTATGTTCAAATGAGAATAAGGATGATCCCTCTACACTGTGACATCCCTTCCAATATTTGTAGACAGCCATTATATTCTTCTTTAGATATTCCCCCTCTTTCCTTTTAATATACATTTCTTTTTTACTTTTGAATAAATGTTTAAGTTCTGTGTTCATCCTTCCTGTTCTCTTTAAATGCTTCCAAGTATAATGCAGTCCCCATAGTCCTCCATATAGTATAATGCACTCCTCATAGTCCTAGATATAGTATAATAAATACCCTATAGTCCTCCATATAGTATAACACACACCCCATAGTCCTCCATATAGTATAATACACTCCCTATAGTCCCCCATACAGTATAATGCACCCCATAGTCCTCTATACAGTGTTCTGGCCACCAAAATGTTCTTACTGATTTTAAAGAAAAAAAATACAATACTCACCTCTCCTTTATGTTTCCCCGCCGCTCTGGTCTCTGTAGCGAGTGTTCAAAAATTTCCGAACATCTCACCTCAGCAGGTGCCACGTAGTGACGTCATTGCGCCAGCTGCGCTGAGATGTCAGATGCTGAGGAACAATGATGGGGGGAGGCACTGGCATCGGGCCCCATATCGGCGGTGTGACCTGCCCCCATTGGTGATACACCACTGTCTCTGAGGAAGCTTTATCGAGATGATCATTTTGAGGCATCTAATGACAATGTTTCCACCATTTTTGTAAACTGTCCCTCAAATTTCTTAGCCACCTGATTATCAAATTTGTCTAGTTATGCACTTACAAAAAAATGTAAGGGATATTTTAACATTATATTACTAGGTGGAATATGCCATTCCCGAGACTTGTAAACCTTGATGACAATCACTGCCATAGCTTGAAGTTGCGCAGTAAGCGTGCATGGGGCTAATTATTAAGTAACTTTCAGATAAGAAATCTAAAATCAACACAACCTTTGTGATTTAGTAGCAGCACATCCAACCGCTGAACAAATAACATGGTGACTGCGATAGAGACAAAGATGATCACAAGTGTAATGATTCTCTCCAAAACGTACCGCTACTTCCACACAAAAACAAGAGAAAAGCATTTTCTTGCTGCCTTCATACAAGTTCAAACTTATTTTATCATATAAATCAATCTAATAGTAACAGATACTCTCCCTGTTCTTATGTTTTGTAACTCTAATCCACTCTCTCTTTTCTAATGGGTGTTTCCTCTTCTTCAGCATTCTGCCAGCACTATAAGAGCTGAAGCATCTTTTTCCTTACATCCCAGAATGACTTTTACCATGTTCCAGTGGCTCGCTTGCCTTTAACTAACATCCTGCTCTCTCTTGCCTGTATGTAATTCTACAGACAGCAGACCAGTAAAGATCAGTCCCAACTTCCCGTAATCCATCTCCGTAACTGCAAGAAATGGTTCACACTTGACAACAGGGTGGAAAGCAAGTTAGGCTAGTTTCAGACTAGCGTTTCCGGGCGCAGCGCAGGGCCGCCGCTAAGCCCCGCCCCCGGCCGCGCCCCCTTCTGTCATCTCTTCCGATCGCATGACTGTGCATGTGATCAGCGTACCCTATACTTAGCGTTGGGTGCGCTGGTCTGATTTTGCTGACGCTGCGCCTAGCGCACAAAAATGCAACACAGCGCATTTTTGTGCGCTGTGCGCAGCGCCAGCAAAATCAGACCAGCGGACGATCAGCGCACCCAACGCTAAGTATAGGGTACGCTGATCGCATGCACTGTCATGCGATCGGAGGAGGAGATGACAGGAGGGGGGTGCGGGCGGGGCTTAGAGGCGGCCCTGCGCTGCGCCCGGAAATGCTAGTCTGAAATTAGCCTAAGACAGATGGTGGCTGGCACTTTGAAATGATTTTTTGGGGGGGTAAAGCAACATATTTTTGAAGCGATTTGCAGACTGTCTATTTATCACATTTACCAAATGAGATCAAGTTGACTGAACGTAGGGGTACCATTTCATTAAAATAATCAGCAACCTCTGCAGCCTAGAAAGAATAGGTGTCTGATCCCCGGGTATGTGACTCTGTGCACAGCTGATGTCTTTGGCATACAGAGATTCACCGAAGTTTGCAAATAATCTGACCCCCGGTGAGGTGCTATTGAAGACAATATCTCTGAGATCCTTTGGTGAGGCAGCTCTTTTGGAATGACTGCATCTTTGTACCCCCTTATTATATTGAATGCTGTTATCTCATAGAGATGATCTTTGTAAATTTGCATTTGGAAGAGAAGCTCCCATTCTGGTTGACCTGGCAGATCAATATGTTACAGCAATTAATTTGAATAAGCCAGTACTTTTCCCTTACATTAAACAAGCACAAGATGAGATATATTGTGAGAACATGTCACAACTTACTGTCATTATTCCTTTCACTATTGGACTGGCCTAGGGCATTTGGGCCCAGAATCTTACACAACAATAGGCCTCAAAAGTCCTGCCATATGCAAATCTATTTGGAACTGACTTTTGAGCCAACCACTTGGCACTTGGAGCCATTTCCCTAGGGATGATAGCTAATAACCTAAGCTCAGTCTTATTGATGAAATAAGGTGGTTCTCTCCATGTAATGTATGGATGGAGTTTGAGTTCTTGGCCCACTGGTGAGCCAGACAGAAAGTCCAGTCTGACTTGTTTGCAGGGCTGTGGAGTCGGTGAGCCAAACCTGCGACTCCGACTCCTCAATTTCCCTTACACCGACTCCAACTCCGACTCCACGACTCCAACTCCGACTCCCACACATATTGCTTATATTTAAGTGAAAAATGTATTGTAGTACAATGTGAACCTCAGACATTTAATCATTTTTATGATCCAATTATCAAGATATTTAGATAGAACAGAATATATATTGGTGTACTACCCGGTTTTCATTCTTTTTGGTACAGATACGATATGGATAGACAGATATGGATAAATGGATATATAGATAGAGCAGATTTCTAATCTGCTTTTGCTATTGAAAACATTATGTATGAGCTCAAAAACCTTTCAGGTGATGCAGTTTTTTAAAAAGATGATCTGCTTTTGCAGCTGAAAAACGTATCCTCAAAAAACGCAGGAAAAACGCTGTGTGTGAATGTAGCCTTAGATCAGGAATATAACAGCCATTTATAGGACATTTCATAACTTTCCCAAACTCCTATGAAAAAATATTCAGCACATCCTGCATTGAATTACTGTACCCAATTTATTATATATTTTAGGAGTCGGAGTCGGTCCATTTTATACCGACTCCAACTCCGACTCCACCAAAATGAGCACCGACTCCGACTCCACGACTCCGACTCCACAGCCCTGCATGTTTGTCTACTATCTTATGGACTGGTAATGCGGGATACTTGTATCACTATGCACCTCTATGATTTCTAGGGAAAAAGCGTGACATCCAGATCTGCAAACCACCTGAATTGACTGCAGATGCTGAAAGTGCATACTGTCGAGACACGGGTGCTTCTTGTGTAGAAGAGAGGACCGTGCTGCAAGGGCCGCTGAAGTGCCTGGTCTGGAACTGCTGGGGCCAAACCTCCTGTTGCTGGAGAGAATGAAATTGCAGACGGAGCGAGCCGGTAACCTGGGTGAAGGGGGCATTGCCAGGGGAAGTAAGTTAAAAGGGGTTGTGTGGGAACGCAGGAGGTGCTTCCCACCAGAATGCTGAGCAGGTGCGGATCGCGGCAGCAGTGAGGAGAGCGATAGGCTGCAGCATGAAGAGACAGGGCGGCTGCGTGAGAGACTCACGCATATCGGCGGGCGCGCAGGGTAATGGACGTCCAGGTGTCGGCTGGCACATAGAGAAGCGCACGCCGAGCAGAGCTTTGCAGGGAAGCCATTAACCCCTTCCTGCCATCCGACGTACTATCCCGTCCACGGTACCCGGGCCCGTATGACCGGGGACGGGATAGTACGTCGGCGCGATCAGCGGCGCCCACGTGGTGAGCGCCGCTGATCGCGGCCGGGTGTCAGCTGATTATCACAGCTGACACCCGGCACAATGTGTCAGGGGCGGTCACGGACCGCCCCCGACACGTTAACCCCTTGCACACCGCGATCAAACACGATCGCGGTGTACCGGGGGTTAAAGGGAAGCATCGGCAGGGAGGGGGCTCCCTCCGTGCTTCCCTGAGCCCCCCACGGCAGCGCAATGTGCAGCACTGCTGCGGGGGACTCCCTTCCTCCAGGCCCCCGAATCCAAGATGGCGACGGGGGCCTTCGGGGGCCTGCGGAAGCTGGCTTCCTCAGTGCCTGCAAAGCGCAGGCATGAGGAAGCCTTCTGCAGTGCCTGTGTCAGATCGCTGATCTGTCACAGTGATCTGTGATGTGACAGATCAGCGATCTGTCACAGGACAGTGATGTCCCACCTGGGACTATTTAATAAAGTAAAAAAAAATAAAAAAAAGTGTAAAAATAATTAAAAGAAAATCGCCAAATAAATTAGAAAAAAAAAAAAAAATATTCCCCCAATAAATCCATTTTTTGGAAATAATAAAAAAACAAACAATAAAAGTACACATATTAGGTATCACCGCGTCCGTAACGACCCGCCCTATAAAACTGTCCCATTAGTTAACCCCTTTAGCGAACCCCTTAAAAAATAAAAATAAAAAACGAAGCAAAAAATAATGATTTATTATCATGCCGCCAAACAAAAAGTGTAATAACGCGCGATCAAAAAGACGCATATAAATAGCCATGGTACCGCTGAAAACGTCATCTTGTCCCGCAAAAAACGAGCCGCCACACAGCATCATCAGCGAAAAAATAAAAAAGTTATAGCTCGCTGAATAAAGCGATGCAAAAATAATTATTTTTTATATAAAATAGTTTTCATTGCATAAAACCGACAAAAACATAAAAAACGACCTAAATGAGGCATCGCTGTAACCGTACTGACCCGAAGAATAAAACCGCTTTATCAATTTTACCGCACGCGAAACGGTGTAAACGCACCCCCCCCAAAAGAAATTCATGAAACGCTGGTTTTTGTTCATTCTGCGTCCCAAAAATCAGAATAAAAAGCGATCAAAAAATTTCACGTGCCCGAAAATGGTACCAATAAAAACGTCAACTTGTCCCGCAAAAAATAAGACCTCACATGACTCGGTGGGTCAAAATACGGAAAAATTATAGCTCTCAATATGTGGTGATGCAAAAACTATTTTTACAATAAAAAGCGTCTTTTAGCGTGCGACAGCCGCCAAACATAAAAACCGCCATAAATAGTAAATCAAACCCCCCGTTATCACCCCCTTAGTTAGGGAAAAATAATAAAATAAAAAAAAATGTATTTATTTCCATTTTTCCATTAGGGTTAGGGCTAGGGTTAGGGCTAGGGGTGTGTTGGGGTAGGGTTAGGGTTAGGGTAGGGTTAGGGCTAGGGCTAGGGTTAGGGTTAGGGGCGTGTTGGGGTTCGGGTTGGAGTTAGAATTGGGGGTTTCCACTGTTTGGGCACATCAGGGGCTCTCCAAATGCAACATGGCGTCTGATCTCAATTCCAGCCAATTCTGAGTTGAAAAAGTCAAATGGTGCTCCTTCCCTTCCAAGCTCTGCTATGCGCCCAAACAGTGTTTTACCCCCACATGTAGGGTATCAGCCTACTCAGGACAAATTGCAAAACAATTTTTTTGGGTCCAATTTCTCCTGTTACCCTTAGGAAAATAAAAAATTGGGGGCAAAAATATCATTTTTGTGGAAAAAAATGATTTTTTTATTTTCACGTCCGAGTGTTATAAACTTCTGTGAAGCACTTGGGGGTTCAAAGTGCTCACCACACATCTAGATAAGTTCCGTGGGGGGTCTAGTGTCCAAAATGGGGTCACTTGTGGGGAGTTTCAATAGTTTAGGTACATCAGGGGCTCTACAAACGCACATGACACCCGCAGACCATTCCATCAAAGTCTGCATTCCAAAACGTCACTGCTTCCCTTCCGAGCCCCGACGTGTGTCCATACAGTAGTTTTCTCCCACATATGGGGTGTCAGCGTACTCAGGACAAATTGGACAACAACTTTTGAGGTCCAATTTCTCCTGTTACCCTTGGGAAAATGAAAAAATTGGGGACTAATTGATCATGTTTGTGGAAAACGAAAATACGATTTTTTTATTTTCACGCCCGGGTGTTATAAACTTCTGTGAAGCACTGGGGGGGTCAAAGTGCTCACCACACATCTAGATAAGTTCCTTAGGGGGTCTAGTTTCCAAAATGGTGTCATTTGTGGGGGGGTTCCACTGTTTTGGTACATCAGGAGTTTTCCAAACGCGACATGGTGTCCGATCTCAATTCCAGCCCAAAACGTCAAATGGCGCTGCTTCCCTTCCGAGCTCTGCCATGCGCCCAAATAGTGGTTTACCCCCACATGTGGGGTATCAGCGTACTCAGGACAAATTGCACAATAACTTTTAGTGTCCTGTTACCCTTGGAAAAATAAGAATTGAGGGTGAAAAGATCATTTTTGTGGAAAAAATATGATTTTTTAATTGTATGGCTTTATGTTATAAACTTCTGTGAAGCCCATGGGGGTTCAAAGTTCTCACCACACATCTAGATAAGTTCCTTAGGGGGTCTAGTTTCCAAAATGGTGTCATTTGTGGGGGGTTTCCACTGTTTTGGTACATCAGGAGTTTTCCAAACGCGACATGGTGTCCGATCTCAATTCCAGCCCAAAACGTCAAATGGCGCTGCTTCCCTTCCGAGCTCTGCCATGCGCCCAAATAGTGGTTTACCCCCACATGTGGGGTATCAGCGTACTCAGGACAAATTGCACAATAACTTTTAGGGTCCTGTTACCCTTGGAAAAATAAGAATTGAGGGTGAAAAGATCATTTTTGTGGAAAAAATATGATTTTTTAATTGTACCGCTGTACGTTATAAACTTCTGTAAAGCCCTTGTGGGTTCAAAGTTCTCACCACATATCTAGATAAGTTCCTTGGGGGGTCTAGTTTCCAAAATGGGGTCACTTGTAGGGTGTTTCCACTGTTTAGGTACATCAGGGACTCTCCAAACGTGACATGGCGTCCAATCTGAATTCCAGCCAATTTTGCATTGAAAAAGTCAAACGGCGCTCCTTCCATTCTGAGCTCTGCCATGCGCCGAAACAGTCGTTCCCCCCCACATATCAGGTATCTGCGTACTCAGGACAAATTGCACAATAACTTTTGCAGTTCAATTTCTCCTGTTACCCTTGGTAAAATAAAAAAAATTGAACCTGAAGTATTTTTTTTATGAAAAAAAGTTAGATGTTCATTTTTTTTTTAAATATTCAAAAAAATTCCTGTGATGCACCTAAAGGGTTAATAAACTTCTTGAATGTGGTTTTGAGCACCTTAAGGGGTGCAGTTTTTAGAATGGTGTCACTTTTGGGTATTTTCTATCATATAGACCCCTCAAAGTGGCTTCAAATGTGATGTGGTCCTAAAAATAAAATGGTGTTGTAAAAATGAGAAATCCCTGGTCAACTTTTAACCCTTATAACTTCCTAACAAAAAAAAATTTGGGTTCCAAAATTGTGCTGATGTAAAGTAAACATGTGGGAAATGTTAGTTATCAAGTTTTTTGTGTGCCGTATCTCTGTGATTTAAGGGCATAAAAATTCAAAGTTGGAAAATCGCGAAATTTTCAAAATTTTCGCCAAATTTCCGTTTTTCTCACAAATAAACGCAAGTTATTTGAATGAAATTTTACCACTAACATGAAGTACAATATGTCACGAGAAAACAATGTCATAATCACCAGGATCCATGGAAGCGTTCCAGAGTTATGACCTCATAAAGGTACAGTGGTCAGAATTGTAAAAATTGGCAAACCACCCTTGGGGGTGAAGGGGTTAAAGTGACGTCGGCTGCAAAGAGAGACATGGGCACGCGGAACCTTAGGGAGAGCTCTACCCTTAAATGGATTAGGGGCTCAGCGGGCAGAACCGGAGACCGCCCGCTGCCGCCAGAAGCAGGACCGTGTGTTGGACGCCTGAAGATGCTACATCGACCTTCGCCGGCATTCTATTACCCACTGGACCTTCAGAGAGTGACGGACTGCGGAGCCACGATAAGTGAATCTGTTAACAAAAGACTGTCTAGTTAAACAACCGTTGTATAGTTCAGTTTAGCATCCCTTTCCCTTGTTATCACCCTGCGAGCAGTTCATTGCTGTTGAACAAATAAATGATAGTAAACCCCTGCTTTGTAGCATTTGTGTTACTGCATCCAAGCACCTGCTTGTAACGCTTGCATGATCAAAAGTGCAAAGAAGGACTTTATATCTACAAAAATGAAACCGTATATGAAGTATTCACCTTGCTTCTTGAATGGGACATCTTTAGAGTTCACATTCTGAGAATAAAAGGGCTTCAGCACTGGCATATTATTGCATCCGCCTCAAAAATTAAAGTCCCCCATACACACTAGACCGGCCATCTTATAGTCAGGGGAGATGTCGATTCAGCATGTCTAATTTAACTGCCGATCGTATTGCTCCCCCATAGATAAGCCATGAGACGAAAGGCTTTCTCATAAAAAATACAGGATCACTCGGCCGAACAAGCGCTCCTGTGTATGGCAGCATCAACTGAGACGGCTGTCAGCGGAACAATCAACCAAAGCATAGATCGGCCAACGGCCATCTAATGTGTATGGGGAGCTTTACACTGCACAGTGGCTCTCCAGGCCACCAAAATGTACAGGGAATGGTTGCATGTCCCATTCAATGGAAATACCCCGGATTATAATCCTAGTGAAATGCTATCACTGTACAAGATTAGGATACCCCTGCATGTGGAAGGGAACCAAGGCTTGAGGCAGGGACTGCAAAGCGAAAAAATAAGAGGTTATGGGGAAGCTTCTGGTTAAGGAGGAGGAAAGCTAAAATTCTAATCTTCTTGACTTGTACAGTTGCTTCACAAGAAGCCTTTTGTATTGCGAGTCTGTTTTCTTTGGCTCAGCTTTGCCATCAGTAGAATTTTCTTCTCAGGTCACTCCCTTCTAAACTTATTCCTAATCAAAACCCTTGTAAATCCGGACTGCCTTCTAGATAAATTAGTCCCATTGTCAGCAGCCACCGCTATGCGCTGCTTGTCCTTTCTCACGATATTAAATTATTGGAAGTGAAACCAGCGAGCGATCAATTTACCATTTAGCAGAACTTTGTGAAAGTCCTTCTAATCCACAGACGGAGGAGAAGCGCTGGCATTTTGCTCAAGGCTTGGAGTTTAAATGACAAATTAGAAATAAGTAATTTTCTCTAACTCTTTTACATCGACCTGATCTGCACAGATCAGCAAAGCTATGTGTGTGTGAGACCAGAGACAAAGAAGCCAAAGCTCAGCAATCTAAGCAGTGTCCTCGGGTTTCAGCTATCTCTTGCCCGTGATCGTAAGGCTTTAATGCCGGTATTGGTGACATGACATCATGAGTGCAATCCTGAAGTGAGCTGCACTGTTTGTCTATCAAACAATACTGTGTATTATGTGTCCCGAGTCTAGGCCATAGTCACCGTGTGACACCCTGCAAAGTTTACAGCTTACTTAGTGCAAATGTTATGCCAAGATGGTAAGTTCCTTTCTTCACCCTAGTAAATCAGTAAAACTTTTACTAATCCGGCTATGGAATTTAAATGTTTTTCTTCCCCTTTTTACATTATTTTTCTTGGCATTATTGCTCATATTTACTAGATTAAAAACAAATTAAATATAATATTAATCCGTTCTCACCATCTTTACGGCACTGTCTGGAAGTACTTGCTAAATCCAGATGTACATTTGTGCAGTTGGAGTTGATATTAACTGCTGACTCTCTTCTGCAATAGCAGGGATCAGGGGTGATCAGAGATGATACTAATTCTGGATGTTTAGTCCCTCAGATCTGACAGTCAATAGTGACCGCAGCATCTAAGCGGTTAGTCTGTGGAAGTGAGGATCCTTCTGCCACTTGATACTGACACTTCCTAATCACAAGCTGGAAGCTAGAGACCTCAGATCTGCCACCTATATACACATATTACACCCTATCAAACAGGGCCTGATAAGGCCTTATATAGAGTCATAGAATACAAAAAGCAAAAAAAATCCTGTTGGGAGAGAAGAACAAACAAAACGCTGTGCCCTAAATGCGTAAACACAATATGAAAAAGTCTTTGATGGGTGCACAAGTTCATGCACTCACCTGATGGAGGACTAATATGGCTTTAAAACGTGTATCCTCAAAAATGTTTCCTGTGATACTTTTCAATGGACAGAGCTTGCATCGGGTGGATCCAAGTGGAAGAGCCAGACACAGGCTCACACAGGACAAGTAAATCAAAATGAACACATCCAGCCCATGAATGGCAGCGCTTCCCAGAACTCACATCCAAAGATGATATTTTGAATTTTTTCTTTTTTATTATTTAATACAAGGAGAGTCATATAGAATGGTAGAGTTGGAAGGGACCTCCAGGGTCATCATGTCCAAACCCCTGCTCAATGCAGGATTCACTAACCCATCTCAGACAGATGTCTATCCAGCCTCTGTTTGAAGACTTCCATTGAAGGAGAACTCACCACCTCTAGTGGAAGCCTGCTCCACTCAATCACCCTCACTGTCAAAAAGTTTTCTTCTAACATCTAATCTGTATCTTCTCCCTTTCACTTTCATTCCATTGTTTATGGTGTTTCCATGTACAAATGAGAATAAGGATGCTCCCTCTACACTGTGATATCCCTTCAGATATTGGTAGACAGCTTTAAAGTCTAGCGTTCCTCGTAGGACATACTTTGCAGTCCGCTCACCATTCGGGTAGCTCTTCTCTGAACTTACTCGTTTTTCAATGTATTTTTTAAAATGCGGAGCTCAGAACTGGACACAGTATTCCAGATGTCACACATATGGCATTCTGAAGCGCAGTTGATTACCATGCATTCATGGTTCGAACATTATGCTGGCACTGTGAGTAAAACCATACCAGGAGATTGTTACATGTTTCAAAACTAGACTCCTGGGATATTAGTCATAATTTATAATGTACCTTTATCGGCAGATTCTGTGGATACACCGAAAACTTGGCGCTGCAGGAGAGGGGAGCCAGCTATCTGAGACTTCCCATAAAGAAGGCGTAGGTTGGATTTATACAGCCAACATTTATGGTTTGTGTACGGACGTGCTGCAATGTCCAGACCGGTCAATGATCTTATGACTTGAACTCAACACTCTCATACCACAAGTAAAATAAGTATTGAACCCGTCACCAATTTTCTAAGTATATTTCTAAAGGTGGTATTGAATTCTCACCTGATGTTGGTAACAACCCATCCAATCCACACAGGCAAAGAAATCAAACCATAGATGTCCATAAATTATGTGTAATAATGGGAAATGACAAAGTGAAAAAGTATTGAGCACATGAAGAAAGAGAGGTGCAAAAAGCCATTTAAAGTCATGATACTAGCTGAAATCTGTCAGGAATTACAAAGTAATCCTAGAAAAAAAATCAGCTTGTTCAACTGATGGCCTATAAAAAGGTGTTTCATTACCAAGGTGCCACACAAGAAACATCTCATGATGGGAAAAAACAGTGAGCTTGTCTCAAGACCTTCACAACCTTATTGTTGGAAAACATACTGATGACATTGGTTACAGAAGAAATTCTAAACTACTGAAGGTTCGCTGTTGGGGCCATAATCCGTAAGTGGAAAGATCATAATTTCACCATAAACCGGCCATTACCAGGTGTTCCCCGCATTATTTTCAGACAGAGGTGTGGAGAGCTACACAAAGACCTGGAATTAAACCACAGAAAAAACACAGTATAAGAAACGTGTAAAAATACTCTGTTGTAAAATATATATATAACAGTAAACAGCAAGTGCTAGTAAAAAGATGATAACAAAAACAGGGTATTTAGTTGATACATTTTTTGCAAAAAAATGTATACTAACCCGCTCCACCAAATGTCAAGCTATACCCATCTTAAGGGCATGTCACACTAAGAGATATCGCTAGCAATATCACTATAACTAGTGACGTTATAGCGATATTGCTAGCGATATCTCTGTGTCTGATACTTACCTACGACCGGCTCCCCCGCTGGTTATCGCTGATCGCGCGAGAACGTCCTGGACTGTTTCTCGTCGTCAGCTTCCTGCGGCACTTCCTGCTGTGAGGACGAGCGACGCGTGGAGCCGGGCGGGAGGACGCAGGATCGCCTGGTGTGACAGGTAAGTAGCGACCCCCGTCCCCAGCGATGTCGCTGGTGAGATCTGCCTGTGTGGCAGCTCACTGGCGACCACTTAGCGATGTACCAGCGATCCTGACCACGTCATATCGCTGGTCGGGATCGCTGGTACATCGCTAAGTGTGACAGTACCTTTAGAGCAGTCTTAACCAATGCATTTAAAATCTGATCATGTGAGCAGTAACTATATGAGCAGGATTCAGAAAGGTAATGCCTGATGTGGATACGCTGTGCAAGATGGTTTTTTATGTGCATGGCTCACAAGAGAGGGGTGGGGCTCTCCCAAAACTTGCAAAAGTTGCACATACAGTTTGTCTGCTCCTATTTCATACAGCACTGTATTACGTATTATTTCTAGTGGGAAATGGCTCATCTGATAGAACATGGCATAATTATTTTACTAACTTATTCTGTGTGAACCTCTGATAAAAATAATTTCTGTGTTTCTAAGGGGGCGTTGCTTACAGGAATGTCTTGGGGCATGGCTTTAAGATGCTTTGTATAATTACCCAGCGAACCATGCCCTCTTATTAAAGACCGTAAAAATTAGCACTAAACAAAAATACCCATTTCTCTGGAGCCATATGGTGGATTTAACAAAAAAATCCAAAAGAGAAAAAACAGAATACTTAGGCTATGCGCACACATAGCGGAACTCTCGCGGAAGTTACCGCGAGAATTCCGGAATTCCATTCTGCGGGAAAATCGCATTTTAAATTCCCGCGAAAAACTAGCGATTTGCAAGCGTAATTAGCTTGCAGAATGCTAGCGTTTTCCAAGCGATCTGTAGCATTGCTTGGAGAACTGATTGACAGGTTGGTCACACTCGTTAAACATAATGTTTGACGAGTGTGACCAACTTTTTACTATTCAGGCTGCCTATGCAGCATCAGTAGTAAAAGATAGGATATAAAAAATAATAAAAAATATTGTTATTCTCACCTTCCGACGGCTGGCGATCTTCTTCCCGCCTCTCTCCACACTCCCGGCATCTTCCGGTCCCAGTAATCCTTTGCGCGAATGACCGCGAGACGTCGCGCTCCCACGACATCATCGCGAATGACTGCGAGACCGCGACGTCATTGCGGTCATTCGCGCAAAGGATTACTGGGACCAGAAGATGCCGGGAGCGTGGAGAGAGGCGGTGTAATGTATAATAATTAGATCTGTCTCTTTAAGCATGCCAGACTTATGGGACTTGGGGGGTGGAGACAAGAGGGATGAGAAGGGAAGTTTCAGTTTCACTTCTGTGTAGCATGGGAATGCAACTGTTATGCTGTGTGCTGGAGGACGAAGAATAAAACATATCTAAAGTTTAATACCTTGAATTCTTCATAACGTGTGGATATTACAACTGGCGACGAGGATGGGATATAATCACCTACTGCTGTGAGTACGGAATATATTTTACCGCTTCACACGCCAGCACCACTGAGAGACTCTATCATGGCTGACTACTTACACACATTCCCACAATTTGATATGACGGATGTCATTAATCTCTCCCATAACTGGAGAAAATGGCTAAACAGATTTGAGAATTTCCTAGAAGCCATGGACATAAAGGAGGAGAAAAGAAAGAGAGCTTTGCTCCTGCATTGTGCAGGCACAGGAGTCTATGACATATACAGTACGTTACCTGCAGCAGAAACAGACACATACAACAACTGCACTAAAGCTCTCACTGGCTACTTCAACCCCAAACAGAACATCAGATATGAAAGATATAAATTCAGGATTGCCAAGCAGCTTCCAGAAGAGTCCATAGACACTTATGTCACACGGCTGAAAGAGTTAGCACATGGATGTGCCTTTACAGATGTAGATGATGAAATCCTAACTCAAATAATTGTCACCTGCTCGTCTAATAACCTAAGGCGTAAGGCTCTGCAGCAGGATATCTCTCTACATGATTTGCTCAAAATGGCCCGTGCTATAGAAATAGCAGATCATCAGGCTACCGTAATGGAGAATGGGGATAAATTACATGTGCATAATCTCAAACAGAAAAATTTACCAGACAAACAAGCCCAGAAACAGAAGAAATGTTATAGATGTGGACAGGATTTCCCTCACCACCAGAACAAATGTCCAGCTATGGGACAAACCTGCAGTAAATGTGGAAAAGGGAATCATTTTGCAGCTGTTTGCAAATCAGCGCACTACAAGCCTCCGCTGCCTATGACAAAATCTGCAGATGTAAAAGTGATAAATCAGGACACAGAAGAAATGTCTGCGACTGAGAACTATGTGTTCACTACCTCTGTCACTGGTTCAGTACAGTCTCCCTGTGTTACACTCTCAATCTGCAACACTGACATTACCTTTACAATAGATACAGGAGCTTCAGTGGATATCATAGATGGCACTACATATGAACAATTGAAAACAAGGCCAGTCTTACAACAAGTGCAGACTAAAATCTTTCCTTATGGATCTAAAACACCTCTAGCTATAATGGGACAATTTGATGCTGAAATTAGATATAAAGAAAACAGGCAGAAAACCACTTTCCACACATTACAAGGATCGGGAGGCTGTCTTCTCAGCTATCACACTGCCTTGGAGCTAGGGCTCATCCAGATTATTCATACCATAACTGACCCTGCGGATATGGATGTACAAACTATGGTGAACAGCTTTCCCTCCCTATTTAGTGGTTTGGGAAAACTAAAGGACTCTCAAGTACACCTTCATGTGGATGACAATGTTCGTCCAGTAGCCCAGCCTCACAGGCGTATTCCATTTCACCTGAGACAGAAGGTAGAAAAGGAACTCCAATTGCTCATGGATGAGGACGTTATTGAAACTGTTACTGGTCCCACTCCGTGGGTTTCTCCACTTGTGGTAGTTCCAAAACCAAAGACTCCTGATCAAGTGAGACTGTGTGTTGACATGCGCCTGCCCAACACCGCTATCCAGAGGGAAAGACATATCTCACCTACGATTGATGACATCATTCATTTATTAAATGGAGCCACCGTCTTCTCAAAGCTCGACCTCAATAAGGGATATCATCAATTAGAACTGAGTCCAGAGTCCCGATACTTGACCACATTTTCCACCCATGTGGGCCTCAGAAGATACAAAAGATTGACTTTTGGAGTCTGCTCAGCAGCAGAAATTTTTCAGGATGCAATAAGGAGTGTCATTCAACACAACCCAAATGCCTTTAATTACAGTGATGACATATTGGTTTTTGGTAAAACTCAAGCTGAGCATAATCGTGCTCTATATGCTATCTTCGAATGTCTGCTTTCTGCTGGACTCACTTTAAACAAAGAGAAGTGGGAGTTTGACAAGGGTTCATTAGAATTCTATGGTCACATCTTCTCGGCAAAAGGAGTACAACCAGACCCCAAGAAAGTGGAAGCTATCAGAACAGCCTCAATTCCACAGGATGCCAGTAAAGTGCGTTCTTTCCTTGGAATGGCAAGTTACTGTGCTAGATATATTCCGAATTTTTCAACAATCAGCAATCCACTACGGGAACTTACAAAACAAAGTTGTATTTTTCAATGGTCTCAAGACTGTCAGGCCTCTTTTGAAACAATTAAAAATGAACTCTGCTCGACAACCACTATGGCTTATTTTGATCCAGCTTTTCGAACTGAACTGATTGTGGACGCCAGTCCCGTGGGACTGGGTGCTATTCTAGCGCAGTACAAGGATAACAATCAAAATCCTCACATCATTTCTTATGCAAGTAAGAGCTTAACAAACACTGAAAGAAAATATTCTCAACCTGAAAAAGAAAGCTTGGCATTTGTCTGGGGATGTGAACACTTTCACTTATTTCTCTATGGAGCTCCCTTCACCATTGTCACAGATCATCAAGCACTTCTTACAATTTTTGGAAATCCCAGAGCTAAAATGCAGGGCTGTGGAGTCGGAGTCGTGGAGTCGGAGTTGGAGTCGGTGCTCATTTTGGTGGAGTCGGAGTCGGAGTTGGAGTCGGTATAAAATGGACCGACTCCGACTCCTAAAATATATAATAAATTGGGTACAGTAGTTCAATGCAGGATGTGCTGAATATTTTTTCATAGGAGTTTGGGAAAGTTATGAAATGTCCTATAAATGGCTGTTATATTCCTGATCTAAGGCTACATTCACACACAGCATTTTTCCTGTGTTTTTTGAGGATACGTTTTTCAGCTGCAAAAGCTGATCATCTTTTTAAAAAAACTGCATCACCTGAAAGGTTTTTGAGCTCATAGATAATGTTTTCAATAGCGAAAGCAGATTAGAAATCTGCTCTATCTATATATCCATTTATCCATATCTGTCTATCCATATCGTATCTGTACCAAAAAGAATGAAAACCGGGTAGTACACCAATATATATTCTGTTCTATCTAAATATCTTGATTATTGGATCATAAAAATGATTAAATGTCTGAGGTTCACATTGTACTACAATAAATTTTTCACTTAAATATAAGCAATATGTGTGGGAGTCGGAGTCGTGGAGTCGGAGTCGGAGTTGGAGTCGGTGTAAGGGAAATTGAGGAGTCGGAGTCGCAGGTTTGGCTTACCGACTCCACAGCCCTGCTAAAATGCCTGCACGAATTGAACGATGGGGCCTACGTCTACAGGACTACAACTATAACATTGTTCACAAACCTGGAAAATACAGCAATCCGGCTGATTATCTTTCAAGACATCCTACTAATGATGATATACCTGTGCATTCCTCCATTGAAGAATACCTACGTTTTGTTACAGATCATGCCGTGCCAAAAGCACTTTCTCTTGATCAATTTATAAATGAAACAACAAAAGACAAGACACTCTGTGCCCTAATACAAATCATCCAAAATCGAAGGTGGCATGAAATTCAAAAGGAAAAATTTCCTGATTCTGAGATTGATCTGAAAGAGTTAAAACTATTCTCAAACGTACGTGAGGAATTATCAGTCACTGAAGAACACCTCATTCTTCGAGGTACCAAACTAGTTGTACCTAAGACTTTGCGTAACTTAGTCATACAGATAGCACATGAAGGTCATTTAGGAATTGTTGGCACAAAGAAGTTACTCAGAGAAAAAGTGTGGTTCCCAAATATGGATCACTTGGTGGAAGAAAAGATTAGACGCTGTTCTACTTGTCAATTAATCACTCCATCATCAACCTTAGAGCCATTACAAATGTCTCCGTTACCCACTGCTGTCTGGGAGGAAGTGGCAGTCGATATATATGGACCATTGCCAAATGGCCAATACATTCTCGTAACAATTGATGAATATTCTCGATACCCTGTCATTTCATTTATCTCTTCAACATCTGCTAATAATGTTATACCAGAGCTGGACGACATTTTCTCGGCATATGGTATTCCAAGAGTGGTCAAAACAGACAATGGACCTCCATTCAATGGACATGTGTTTAACAATTTTCTGAATACTTGGGATTCAATCACAGGAAAATCACACCTTGCTGGCCGCAAGCCAATGGAATTGTGGAACGTTTTATGCGCACTCTGGGGAAACGTATCAAGGCAGCGAGTCTGGAGCACATCCCACTGAAACAGTCATTATACAAATTCATGCGTAATTACCGCAATACGCCACATTCCACTACTAATGCTGCTCCAGCTCATTTAATGTTCAGCAGAACCCTGCGTATACGTCTCCCTGATGTGACCAGCCATCCCCGACCGAGTGGCTCATCAGTGAGATCCACAGATTTCTCCAACAAACAAGCCATGAAACGTTATGCAGACAGAAGGCGAAGGACACAGTCAAGTGCCATCGAAAGAGGGGATGTCGTGGTGGTACGTCAAAGACCAACCAACAAGACCTCACCTGTATATGGTCCTGCAAAATATTATGTTACTAAAAGGAAAGGCAGCATGATCACAGCTGAACGAGATGGACACTCCATAACGCGAAATTCTTCATATTTTAAAGTCATACCGCAGAATGATGACAATGAACTCTCTTTGGTGGAAGATTTGGTATCCGATGGTGGAGAGGACCAACAAGAGGTAGCTGGTCCATCAATAATGAACCCTCTCAATGAGCCCAGACGTTATCCTACACGAGAGAGAAGAGCTCCATCGAGGCTTATTGAAGAAGTGTAATTACAGTTTTGTTTTGTTTTTTTGTTTGTTTCTCTGGTTTTGGAATTGAACAAATAAGACAAAACGGACATATGATTTCTTTGGACGTTTTCATGTTGTTGCATTTATCAGTAATATGGGTTATTTATAGAAAAAAAAAAAAAGAAAAAAGGGGGATGATGTACTGTATAATAATTAGATCTGTCTCTTTAAGCAAGCCAGACTTATGGGACTTGGGGGGTGGAGACAAGAGGGATGAGAAGGGAAGTTTCAGTTTCACTTCTGTGTAGCATGGGAATGCAACTGTTATGCTGTGTGCTGGAGGACGAAGAATAAAACATATCTAAAGTTTAATACCTTGAATTTTTCATAACGTGTGGATATTACAGGCGGGAAGAAGATCGCCGGCCGTCGGAAGGTGAGAATAACAATATTTTTTATTTTAATTCTATTTTTTACAGGGATATGGTGCACAGAGCCTGGAGGAGAATCTCCTCTCCTCCGGACCGTGGGTACCATCCGCAAATGTTCTGCTTACTTTTCGCATGGTGGGCACAGCCACATGCGGAAAGTAAGCAGAACAATGCATTCCTATGTGGGCGGAATCGCTGCAATTCCGCAAACTTAATGAGCATGCTGTGGATTTTACCGCGATGCGATACTGCCGCGGGAAAATCCACAGCATTAGCACAGCATTGCGGAATCCCATAGGTTTGCATGGGATGCTGTTTTTTGCGTTTTCGCGGCAAAATTGCGCGTTTAAAATCGCAAAATCAAAAACCAACCCCGAGGAAGCATCTAAGCGAAACGCCCACACTTCAGCCAGGTTGGTTTTTGATATATATGCAATGTTTGATATATTTATTATTATGGCCAGTATTTGTTGAACTACTGAATCACTGAATTTTATCTGTAAACTTTGCTGCCAGTTTGCATTTCTCTCTGTATACTTCTTGGTAGGTCCGTTTATTTGGTCCTCTTGTATTGCACTACTGCACTTTATACTTGTCATTATTCATCTTTCTGAGAGATATTTGTTTGCTCATATGTATATATATACATTTTACGGACGTCTTTTTGACCACATCTACTATTCATATACATATATGTAGATATATACTTTTTTTGCACTTTATATCTGGCTGCTATTTTTACTTTTACATTGGTGTTTCATATATGATTTATTAATTTGTGTATTATTGCTATGGTCATATGTGATACATACAGATTTCATTAATTTATACTGACCTGGTTTCAGTGTGGCATTCAGGTGTCACTGATTCCCTTATTCATAACTGCTGTATTATATACTAATTTTATTCTTCAATTGATATAATAAAATTTATACATTTTTTGTATTGCTCCTTGGTCCAATTTTTTGGGGTTTTTGTTGTATTATTATGGATGAGCTATCGCTTATTTAGCCTTTTTTTTGGGATTTTTCTATAGTACTGTTGTAGATCTCAGCTGCTCCAAAAAAAAACAAACTGGTTAATCCCTATGGGGAGGTGTCCTCTGTAGCCAGATATCCCGAATGCACACAGGACTAGCATACTGAACACACACTGGAGGAGTGTGTTAGACACTGACTTCTGTCACTTAGCACCACTCCGGCACCATTTTTTTCGGAGTGGTGCTACTAATCTAAGTTACCAGCCCCTAGTTTTATTCTTACCAGCCGCTCTTCCCGATGCAGCTCCGATCGGTCTCCAGCAGTTCGTGACCTGCCACATTGCTCCAGTGTTTGCTGGGTTAAGCAGAAGATCACTTCTCAATGTAAGTCTATAAGAGCCAGAACCAGTCTTCCATAGACTTACATTGAGTTTTTGTGACTCTACTCTCTGACTTTGAGTCAGTCAAAAGTTGCAGTCACAAGAAGCACTGGAGCAGTGCCAGTTAGAGCTGTGGGCTGGAGTCACACTGCCGAATTTCTCCTGCGATAATCGCATCGCACTGCACGGACTGGCCGGCACCTCTCCTGACCCGAGCATGACAGCATGATGGATTACTATGCAGCTGTCAAGCTCAGGTCAAGAGAGCCGACAGCCAGTGCGAGTTTTACGATCCGATTCTCGGACGAAAAATTCGCCAGTGTGACTCTGCCCATAGATGTCGGCTGGTAAGTATTAAACTAGGGGCAGGTAAGTAAGATTAGTAACACCACTCCAATAAGAGGCGATCAAAACATCGAATGTACCCCAAATGGTATCATCAAAAATGTCAGCTCAGGCCGCTAAAAATAAGCCATAATTTATCCCAAAAAATGAAAGTGTTACGGGTGATAGAAAATGGCAACACAAGCAAAGGCAGAGGTGTTTTTTTGTGAAAATTGTGAAATTGCATTTTTTTTTGGCAGTTTGAACACACTTGGACTTTTTTCCCACTTACCAGTGACTCGTATGATAAACTGAATGATGGAATTCAAAAATACAACTTGTCCCACAAAAAAATCCGCATATGGCTGTGAGGATGAAAAAATTAAAAAGTTATGACTCTTGTAAGAAAGGGAGTTAGGCTATGTGCACACGCTGCGGATTCACCAGCGGATTGTTCCGTGCGGATCCGCAGGTAAAACAGCAGGTAAAGTGACCTGCGGTTTTTCTGCGGATTGGCCAGCGGTTTTCCCCTGCGGTTTGACACCTGGACAATGGAATAGGTATCGAACCGCAGCGGAATCCACAGAAAGAATTTACATGTCATTTCTTTCTGCGGATTTCAAACTGCAGCTTTTCCGCGGTGATAAAACCGCAGCATGTGCACTGCGGATTGTAAATCCCATAGACTTACATGGTACTGTACACTGTCTGCAGAACTGCTGCAGATCCGCAGAGGCCAAATCCGCAGTGGATCCGCAGCAGAATCTGCAGCGTGTGCACATACCTTTAAAGTCTTGGCGTAGCACATGGAACTACTTGACTCCCATTATCTTTGTATAATGGCTTTGTATGGAATATTTATTATTAATGACTCCACAGAATATAGACATGTGTAATTAATGGGTGTAATAACAATATTGTGGGTTGTGTGAACAGAAATGATGTAAATGGTCTGCCTATCATTAGGTACACTGAGGCAGTTGTCTCCTATAATAAGACAGAGTGGCCCAGCCCAGGGTTTCGCCCATCACTCTGCCTTCTTCCAGGACTTTTTTTATACCCCTGAATAAGCTAGTATTGTGAGCGAAACCCGGGGTCAAGCTAAGTGATCAGTGTTACCATAAGGGGATCATCTATGGATGTGTTCTCCATTGTTTTTATTGGTGATGCTTTCTTACATAATTTTCTGTATATAGCTAATAAAACACTGCTTTGTTGCATATTATCTGGTGGTTAATCTCTAAGTCATACACTGCACTAAGCTGCAGGTTGCCGGAGTCTTTGAATGGAAGGACCATATCCATGTACTAATGCAGGCCTGAACAACATAGAGCTCGTGGGCCGCATGTGTTCCGCTAAGCCATGTTGTGCGGCCCGCGCCGCTTTTCGGGAGACGCTGCTCCCTATATTCAAAAGTATTCACGTCTTTCAGACACAAATACTTATGAACACTGTGGCGCCGGTACTGGGTCAGACCCGTCGCCGATGTGCAGCAATGTGATGAGATCAACACTCTGGTGACGTCACCACACTGCTGTCGGCACCGGGGCTGCATAGGTTGAGGAGACGTCAAGCTGGTAAGCGCTGCATGGAGGAGCTGAAGAAATGTGACTTTATTTTAGATGAGGGGGTCAGGCAGAGGGCACATAGCGGGGCAATGGAGGACATTATGGGGATCTTGGCAGATTGTGAAAAGGGGCATAGCATAGCGTGGGGCGGTGGGGACACTATGCAGAAAGGCATTGTGGGGGAGACAGGGAAAGGTGTAGTTTAGGGTAATATGGAGAGGGGGTATATTATGAAGAAAGGCAGTGTGGGGGGTAGATTCTGGAGCGGTGCAATGTGGGGGTATATTATAGAGAGGGGCAGTGTGGAGGTATATTATGGAGAGGAGCTATGAGTGGGTATTGTCATGACTCTGGACAGGATGGTTCTGCCTCCATCCTGGTCAGGTCAGGGTTAATTTTAGTTCGCCTCTCTTTGGTTCTGGGGCGGCTATTTAATGTTGGCAGTACCTGGATGTGGTGTCGGTGATACTTCCGTGTACTCGGTTTGTGGTTGCTGACCCAGGTTACTCGTCCGTTTATGTCATGCCTCTGTGTGTGTGTGTGCTTGCTGTGTATGACCCGGTTTGTCCCCTGACTTTTGCCTCTGTATTTTGTGTTGTACTGCCCTGTCCCTCCTGGTTATCTGACCCCTTGGCTCGTCTCTGTTTACGCTCCATCTTATCCCAAGGTACCACGCTCTCATCTGGCTTTTGACCCTTGGCTCTCCTTTGACTATATTTTCTTTCTATGCCCTGTACTCTGCGCGCTCAGCTGCCTTCCCTGTCCTCACGCGCGGTGACTCCACCCCTCTGGTCACGTGACTGCTTAGTTCCAGGTCCTGTGCTCACTGCTTAGTCTCAGGTCTTTGCGCTCGTTCACATGCCCCCCTGATAGCGCCCCCTAGGCTGCCCCAGTGACAACATCGGTGTCATTACAGGTATATTATGGAGAGTGGCAGTATGGGGGGTTTATTATGGAGAGGAGGTATGAGGGGGTATATTCTGGAGAGCGGCAGTGTGGGGGTATATTGTGGAGATGGGCCGTGAAGGGGTATTTTATGGAAAGGGGCAATGTGTGGGAATATTATGGAGAGGGGCTGTGTGGGGGCATATTATGGAGAGGGGCTGTGTGGGGGTATATTATGGAGAGGGGCTGTGTGGGGGTATATTATGGAGAGGGGCTGTGTGGGGGTATATTATGGAGAGGGGCAGTGTGGGGGTATATTATGGAGAGGGGCTGTGTGGGGGTATATTATGGAGAGGGGCTGTGTGGGGGTATATTATGGAGAGGGGCAGTGTGGGGGTATATTATGGAGAGGGGCAATGTGGGGGTATATTATGGAGAGGGGCTGTGTGGGGGTATATTATGGATAGGGGCTGTGTGGGGGTATATTATGGAGAGGGGCTGTGTGGGGGTATATTATGGAGAGGGGCAGTGTGGGGGTATATTATGGAGAGGGGCTGTGTGGGGGTATATTATGGAGAGGGGCTGTGTGGGGGTATATTATGGAGAGGGGCTGTGTGGGGGTATATTATGGAGAGGGGCTGTGTGGGGGTATATTATGGAGAGGGGCAGTGTGGGGGTATATTATGGAGAGGGGCAGTGTGGGGGTATATTATGGAGAGGGGCTGTGTTGGGGTTTATTATGGAGAGGGACTGTGTGGGGGTATATTATGGAGAGGGTCTGTGTGGGGGTATATTATGGAGAGGGGCTATGTGGGGGTATATTATGGAGATGGGCTGTGTGGGGGTATATTATGGAGAGGGGCAGTGTGGGGGTATATTATGGAGAGGGGCTGTGTGGGGGTATATTATGGAGAGGGGCTGTGTGGGGGTATATTATGGAGAGGGGCTGTGAGGGGATATATTAAGGAGAGGGGCAGTGTTGAAGCACTACGTAGCTTTAGTTAGATTTTCTTGGGATTTAAGGCCTTTTGATCCATACTGTTTATCTGTAGCTGTTTCTTTGGGGTGAATGGACTGATGCGACACCACAACTATCCATGTCCTAAAGTTGGCTTCTTTTGATCTGTGTACTGAGCCTCAAAAAAGCTAGGAACACCATTGTAGAGATTTTACGTCATTGTTAATTTGTTTCCTAAAACCAAAGGCATGCAACTTTCTAAATTGTTTTCAAGGTGTCTGAAAATGAATGAAGACTGCACACTGCCCGAACCACGGCGGTAAGAATCCTGCATTATAAATGTAAACCAAGGGTTGAAAATCACATTTTTTGCAATACTCCTGAGCTACAAAAACTAAAACAGCCACTTGTAGCTTCCTACATACCCAGCAGTAACAATCATAATTGATACCTGGAGAAAGCAGAGATCAATATAAACCTCAGAGTGAAGTTTGATTTTCTGCTAAGCTGATTACTCAGCCAATTAACAAGTTTAATTGCTTTTTACATCTCCATACACTTCATTCACCGGCTGAATGAAATGACTGACCGAACAGAATGTGCTCAGAAGTATGGGCGCCCCAGGGCACGGAAAGTGGGTTAACTCTTTAACTACAGGCATAATTGCCAATACTAAGAAGAATAGCAAGAATATTAATTGATGTTTCCTGTAAATCTCTGCAAATAATTAACCTCTTGTATTTAAATAGGTCTTTCACTGTTTTTCTTTTTTTTTTTTTTTAGACCAGAGGATGGATTGGAAACCCAAAGCTCTACTGGCACCATAACTGTACAATAAAAAAAATGCCAAAAAAAACATTTGGATATATTTGCGTATCTTTGGATTATATTAAGAGAGCTTCCATCAAAAATGTAAAATGTGTGATAGTCCAAACTAAAGTTTGCAACTAATTTGTCATTACAATCACACAATGTTTTCAAACGTAACAAACGAGATAAAGTATTATTGCTGGTACATACAACTAGGAAATGTTTATATGGCACAGATAATTTTGTCTTGCACAAGATCACTATTGTACCATCCTATCGTTCCATTTACCCAATTGCCTTTTTATTCAACCCTTACATGGTTAATATGTTTAATTGCAAGACAAAGTGGATTTTCAACTTGCTATTTACCACCATCAGGTGGAATCTGTTGGTATTGCATGTATGTCTTTTTTGTTCCATTTTTTTAAATTAAAATTTTCTCATAACCATGAAATTCGAATCATTTTAATGTCTTTATCTAGCATTAAAAAAAAAAAAAAAAATTGCCTTTGGAAAAAAAATTAGGTGAAATTTACTTTTTTTTGGTAGAAGGTGTCCACGCGACCCCTCTCTTATATTAGACATACCCAATTGCCTACCCTTGCCCATGTCCATGTGTCATAATGGAAACGATCTCCATGAAAAAAAATCAATTAGGATGTATAATCAAATTTGATAAATACACAGACAATACAACATTAATAGCAACAAGTGTAGGTGGAATGAAAGACATAGTGTCAAAATGGAAAGCTCGAATATGGGACTGCTACTCAACACAGAGAAGACAAAGCTATTGAATCATGCCAGGTACAACCAGGACACATTTGAGATGGACGGCAATGAACTGGAAGTTGTAAAGGACTTTGACCTACTTGGATCAATGATCACTCATGATGCAGCGACGACACCAGAAGTCAATAGCAGAATAGCTATGGGCAGATCAACAATGAAGTCACAGGACAAGGTCTTCAAATTGAACATTTCACAGGCGATCAAGACAGTTTGGTCTTCTCTGTGGCAACATAATGATGTGGAACTTGGATGATAAAGAAACAAGTCAGAAGAAAAATCGACGCCATCAAAATGTGCTGGAGAAGGATGTTATCAATATCAAGAAGGCAAAAAGAACAAACAAATCAAGTTTGGAACAAATCAAGCCACTCGGAGCAAGGATCACCAAGCTACGACTTGCCTACTTGGGACACATCATACAAAGAGAGCAATCACCCGAGAAGGATGTCATGGTCAGAAGAATAGGAGGAACAAAGTGAAAAGGAAGACCAGTACCCCGATGGCTTGATACAATCAAGGTGACGGTGGAGAAGACCTTGGTGGACCTATCTAGGCTTGCACAAGACTGATCCTACTACAGTCGCCATGACTTGTAATAGAACGAAGGCCATTTAAAAAAAAAAAAAATTTTGATAAAACATAATGCAATCCTACTGCAAAACTTGGGCAAGAAACACCCTGTTTTCCTCACATGTGATTCCATCGGAGTGTCTCTCAATTAAAAGACATTTGCCAGAAATTCTAATGCCAGAAATTCATTTTTTTTTGCAGTGTCTCTAGTCTAGCACACTGCAGATAGCCCAATCCTGCCAGTGTGCAACATTCACACTGTCAGGATTCTGCGCTGTTGTCTGCTCGAGTGGTCATCACGTCATGGTAAAATTGCTAATCGCCATGGGAATACCAGTATGCAAATCGAATTCTTGTGGTCACGTGTTGAACGCTTGAGAAGGCAACAGTGTGAAATATACAGTTGTGCTCAAAAGTTTACATACCCCGGCCGAATTCTTGCTTTCTTGGCCTTTTTTCAGAGAATATGAATGATAACACCAAAACATTTTCATGGAAATCATGCCAAGAGGCAAATTTTCACTCTTCAGCTGGGATGCTGCGCATGGGACGTACTTGGACGTTCCAACATGACAATGATCAAAACATGAAGCCAAGTCGACCTGTCTTTGGCTACAGCAGAACAATATGAGGGCTCTGGAGTGGCCATCTCAGTCTCCTGACCTCAATATCATTGAGTCACTCTGGGGGGGAGACCTCAAGCACGTAGTTCATGGTAGACAGCCCAGGAATTTACAGGGACTGGAGGCTTCTTGCCAAGAAGAGTCGGCAGCTTTACCATGTGAGAAAATAACCTCATCCACAACTACCACAAAAGACTTCAAGCTGTCATTGATGTTAGAGGGGGCAATACACGGTATTAAGAAATGGGGTGTGTGAACTTTTGATCAGGATCATTTGGATGTTTTGGGTTGTCATTATGATTTAAAAAGACAAAGCACAGTAGTTAGACAATAAATGGCTTCACCCAACCACTAACCATGAGGGGAGAAAAAGTTTTGGTGTTATCTATGTATATAATTGCCTTGTAATGTTTTCATTTCCTGTTCTGTCCAGATGTCACCGTATCCCAGAATTCCAAGCGGAGGAAGTTCACCGACCGCCATATTGGGACACACACCCAAGTGATTTTGTCTCAATATGGAAACTGCTACTGGTACCAACCTATTGTGCAGTACCACCAGTGGAACACCGTACGCACCACACATACACTCTCACACACACTCACACTCATACACTCACACTCACTCTCACATTTACACTCACACACTCAAGCAGCCTCTTGTGCGGTACCACCAGCGGAACACAGTCGCACTGCACCTGCGCAATTTCCGCGCAGGCGCAGTGAATCATTCGGCTGATCCCGGCAGCAGATGCGCAACGTGTCTACAGGCAGAGGAAGGTGGTCACATTAAAGGGGTTTTCCTACGAATGAAAGTTCATTTGAAAAATTGTGTCAGACCGTGTACGGAGCATGCCACATCTCCTGGGCAGGGGAGGAGGCAAAAGACAATACTGACATTACAGGAGGGGATCATAGAAGATTCATTTTGTGAGGTAAAATATTTCACTAACTGTTTTTAAACAATATTTTACCTCACAAAATGTATTCTCTGTGATCTCCTGCTGTAATGTCAGTATTGTCTTTTGCTTCCTCCCCTGCCCAGGAGCTGTGGTATGTTCTGTACATGGGGGTGAGAGAGACAGAGCACAGGGGGAAGACAGCTCAAACGGGACAGCACATGAGGGGAGAGCACAGCACAGAAAGGAGAGAGACAGCAGAAAGAGGGATAGCACATGGGATAGACCAGTCAAAGAAGAGAGCACAGACGGGAGAAGTCAGCACATGGGGAAAGAGAGAGTGGATAGGTGGGTGAGCACATGAGGGGAGAAATTCTCTACGCTGCAAAGCCTGCCCCCATTGTGACATTACCGCCCTCCCGATGCGATAGCATCAGACCTCCATCTAGTCATTCATATTCTCTGAAAAAAGGCCAAGAAACCAAAAATTCTGCTGGGGTATGTAAACTTTTGAGCACAACTGGCAAAAATTAAGAGACCACTGCAAAATTTTCAGTTTGTCTGATTTTTCTCTTTATAGGTATACTAGCTGAAGAGCCCGGCGTTGCCCGGGCATAGTAACCAACTGTGGTTAATTATAACAAATTATAATGATTATATTGCACATAAAAACCGTGCATCTAATCCTATCCTGTGTGATACTGACTGCTGAGCCGTGTATCTAATCCTATCCTGTGTGATACTGTCTGCTGAGCCGTGCATCTAATCCTATCCTGTGTGATACTGACTGCTGAGCCGTGTATCTAATCCTATACTGTGTGATACGGTCTGCTGAGCTGCGTATCTAATCCTATTCTGTGTGATACTGTCTGCTGAGCCGTGTATCTAATACTATTCTGTGTGATACTGTCTGCTGAGCCGTGTATCTATTCCTATCCTGTGTGACACTGCCTGCTGAGCCGTGTATCTAATCCTATCCTGTGTGATACTGCTTGCTGAGCTGTGTATCTAATCCTCTCCTGTGTGATACTGGGCTCCCCCTGCAGTCTGTGTCAGAGGGTGGTCTGTGTTGGCACGGTAATAAATTGTGTTATTTACAGCTTTACAGAAGGACGATAACACCATAGAAATGATAAGAATAATAGGCCTCAGTTACCACAACTGTCTACAAAGAAAACTGTTGCTGATAGCAGCCAATCACAGCTCATTTTTCATCTATTAAACAGCTCTGGGACAGCGTTGCGAGTTTTGAGTGGCGACTTTTGTGTTTCGACTTTTATGTTGGGAGGTTGGTGTATGTGTGGTGAAATGTGTGCTGAGGATGGTATATGTGTTGAAGCACGTGGTAGTGTGTGGCGCATTTTGTGTGTGTGTTCATATCCCCGTGTGTGGTGAGTATCCCATGTCAGGGCCCCACCTTAGCAACTGTACGGTATATACTATTTGGCGCCATCGCTCTCATTTAAGTCCCCCTTGTTCACATCGGGCAGCTGTCAATTTACCTCCAACACTTTTCCTTTCACTTTTTCCCCATTATGTAGATAGGGGCAAAATTGTTTGGTGAATTGGAACACGTGGGGTTAAAATTTTGCCTCACAACATAGCCTATGACGCTTTCGGGGTCCAGACATGTGACTGTGCCAAATTTTATGGCTGTAGCTGCGACGGTGCGGATGCCAATCCCGGACATACACACATACACATTGAGCTTTATATTTTAGATTTTTGAGTAAAATGTAAATTGCTCTTTTATTCTATAAACTACTGACAACATCTCTTCGAATTTCCAAGTACTAAATTTTGTATTTATTTTCAGAAAATGAGAAATGGTCAAAATAACAAGGAAATGCAGTGCTTGCAGACCTCAAATAATGCTAAGAAAACAAGTTCATAATCATTTAGAAACAACAATACTAATGTTTTAACTCAGGAAGAGTTCAGAAATCAATATTTTGTGGAATAACCATGATTTTTAATCACAGCTTTCATGTGTCTTGACATGCTTTCCACCAGTCTTTCATACCACTTTTGGGTGATCTTATGCCACTCCTGGTACAAAAATTTAAGCAGTTCTTTGTTTGATGGCCTGTGACTATCCATCTTCCTCTTGATTACATTCCAGAGGTTTTCAATGGGGTTCAGGTCTGGAGATTGGGCTGGCCATGACAGGCATTTGATGTGGTGGTCCTTCATCCACTCATTGATTGACCTAGCTGTGCGGCATGGCGCATTGTCCTGCTGGAAAAACCAGTCCTAGTTGGGGAACATTGAGCAGAAGGAATCAACTGTTTTTCCAGGATAACCTTCTAAGCGGCTTGATTCATACGTCCTTCGCAAAGATTAACATGCCCAATTCCAGCCTTGCTGAAGCATCCCCAGATCATCATCGATCCTCCACCAAATTTCACAGTGGGTGCAAGACACTGTGGCTTGTACACCTCTCCAGGTCTCTGTCTAAATATTAGACGACCAGGTGTTGAGCAAAGCTGAAAATTAGACTCATCAGAGAAGATTACCTTACTCCAGTCCTCTATGGTCCAATCCTTATGGTCTTTGGCAAACTTCAGCCTGGTCTCCTTTGACTCTCATTGATGAAAGGCTTTTTTCTACCTTTACATGACTTGAGCCCTGCCTCTAGGAGCCTGCTACGAACTGTTCTTATCGTGCACTTCACCCCAGCTGCCATTTGCCATTCCTTTTGTAGGTCACTTGATGTCATCCTGCGATTACTGAGTGACGTTAGACAGATGACGGTCATCCCGGTCAGTGGAGAGTTGTTTTCGCCCTCTGCTGTCTGTTGCTTTGTTGTCCCCAATGTCTGCTGCTTGACCTTGTTGCAATGGACCGCAGGCTAAGAAATTTTACGGATGGAGGCAACATGATGCTCACTGTATCCTCTGCTAGTAAAGCCAGAATTCAGCCCTTCTTTTCCTCACTCAAGACTTTTCAACTTCTTAGGCATAGTTAAAAGTTATTTTTTTCATTCCTATTACTTTTGGGATATTACTAGCACTTGTTTTGCCATCCAGCTTGTCCTATTGCAAGAGGATTGTGAACACCACAGCAGGGTTTTTTATACTTTCCTTCGTTAAATAAGGTTTGGTTAAGGTGATCACCTAATCAGAAGCACATTAAGTAGAATGAAGTGTACACTGGTTGGAATTCAACTGAGACTGGAATGGAATGGCTGTCAGACATGTAGAGAAGCTGATTTTTATAAGACTGTGCAGTGGTCTCTTAATTTTTTGCCAGAGCTGTATATAAAAATACATATATATATATATTTATATATAAAGTTTTGTTGCAAACAGTCAACAGGGTCTCAAAAAACGTGTTGAGAAGAAAAACGCACGTTAAGTGCTAAAGGTTTGAGGAGAATGAAACATGAAACAACCAGGAAGCCATTATCCTCCATAATTTTTCAGATTGAAGATAGACTCAAAATCAACTCCTAAACCTACTCCCAGTCTTTAGAAGACACTTTCTTCAATCAGTGGTGCAAGATAAAGTCTGCAACTTTCAAAAAAAAAAAAAAAAAAAAACAACTCTGATTTTTCCCTCAGGACAATGTTCCATCACAGCATCAAAGTATCCACTGCTTGGCTGCCAGTAACGGCAGTAAAGATGAAGGAATAATGAACTGGCCCTTCCTCACCTAAACCCCAGTGAGAACCTGTGGACCCTTCTTAAATGGGAGATTTATAGTGAAGGAGAACAGTCACCTCTCTGATCAGTGTCTGTTGATGCTGCCCAAAAAGTTGATTTCCATCAGACACTAAAGGGCCCGTTACACGTAGCGATATCGCTAGCAATATCGCTGTAACGTCACTGATTTTGTGACGTAGCAGCGATATTGCTAGCGACATCGCTACATGTGACACTTACCTCCGACCGGCTCCCCCGCGATGATCGCTGATCGCGCGAGAACGGCCTGGGCCATTTCTCGTCGGCCACTTCCTGCTGGGCTTCCTGTGGCGCCGACGAGCGACGCGTGGACGCGGGCGGGAGGACGTCAGGATCGCCTCGTCTGACAGGTAAGTAGCGACCGCCGACCCCTGCTATGTCGCTGGTGAGATCTGCCTGTGTGGCAGCTCACTAGCGACCACTTAGCGATGCACCACCGATCAATATCGTTGTCGGGATCGCTGGTGCATCGCTACGTGTAACGGTACCCTAACAGAATCCATGCATGTAGTTTATGACTTCTATAGGGGACTCTATTGGTCACTGACCATTTTTTTGTAGTGTGAGATATAAATTTTTGTACATTTTGAGCTGTTTGGTTATTTTATGCTTCTCACTATAAAAGATGAAAATAATCCATTGAGATGAAAAAATTATGTTTTTCATTTAGGTGTCCAATAATTCTACATACTGTATATAGATATTTTCCTAAGAGAGAAAAAAAAACACTTATTTTCTTAAACTTTCAGGTTTTAGGTTTATTATCCATTTACAGTGGGAGAAATAAGTATTTGATCCCTTGCTGATTTTGTACGTTTGCCCACTGACAAAGACGTGAACAGTCTATAATCTTAAGGGTAGGTTAATTTTATCATTGAGAGATAGAATATCAAAAATAAAATTCAGAAAATCACATTGTATAAATTATGTACATTTATTTGCATTTTGCAGTGAGAAATAAGTATTTGATCCCTTTGGCAAACAAGACTTAATACTTGGTGACAGAACACTTGTTGGCAGGCACAGCAGTCAGACGTTTTTTGACCCAAAACATACAGCCACGGCGTCTTCATCGGTCCCACTGTGCCATCTTGTAACAATGCGGGAAAAGGATGAAGGCCGTGGCAGGTGAGTATGAGACCGAGAAAGGGATTACATTTAAAGCACCACTCCAGCAGTGCAGTAAAAAAAATGCTGAAGTGGTGTTTTAAGTTAAAGGCTATTTCCCACAAACAAAGTTAATTTTAAAGTTTATTTTAATTAATAGATCTTGGAATGATAATAATAATTTCCACAATTGGATGTGTTTAAATAAAATGTTCCTGTGCTGAGATAATCTTCTAAATGTGCCCCTGCTGTGTACTGTGTAATGGCCGTGTCTGACCGTACAGGAACATGGTCTGATCATACCACTGCTCCTGGGCAGGGGAGGAAGCAAAAGAGAGTATACAAACAGGATAGCACAGGATTACAGCTGATTCTGTCTGTGAGCTAAAACATTTCCCTGCCTGTTTTTAAAAAATGTTTTACTTCAAAAAAATAATGCAATCTCATACTGTACTTTCTGTATAATCTCTTTTGCTTCCTCCCCTGCCCAGGAGCTGTAGTGTGATCAGACCATGTACCTGTATGGTCAGACGCAGCCATTACACAGTACACAGCAGGGGCACATTTATAAGATTATCTCAGCACAGGAACATTTTATTTAAACACATCCAATTGTGGAAATTATTACTATTATTCCAAGATCTATTGATTCAAATCAACTTTGTTTGTGAGACAACCCCTTTAAGTTCAAAGACACAGAGCCTTACTACTAAGTATAAAAGTGCAGAATTATTTGTATGTAAATAAAATAGGTCAGGACAACCCTGCAGTGGCAAATATGTGCTGCCAAAATTAAGGGAACACATATAAGGGACCTGTCATTAGCTTTTTCCATCAAAATTTTCAGCCTTTTAATACATTCCCAACAAGCCCATTATAGGCAGTGCCAAGTACTTTAAAAAAACAAAATCTCTACATTGTCCAGCACTGTATTCCAGAAAGCCCTGAGCGGTTGGATGAGCGTCCGAGGACCCACCGCCTTGTATTCTGCCCCTCCACCTTTGATTGATATACACAGCCTGCAGACAACCAGTGAATGAGAAGGCATGCGGCCTAGCCAGCTATGTGAATTAATTACTAGGCAGAGAGTGGCGATGGGCATGGTCCGTAGACGCCCATCAGAATGCTTAGGGTTCATAAGAATACTGTGATGGACAACTTCAAAGTTTTTTGTTTTTTACACTTTGCTGCTTGTGGGATATAGTATACATGATAGGAGTGTATTAAAAGACTGTAGTAGCAATGGCTTTTATAAAACCTGATGACAGGTTCTCTTTAAATCACACATTACATTTTGATGAATTAATGACAACTCATAATGTGACTCATTAGTGTGTATGGCCCCCTTGTTCCTGTATAGACTTCCGACAATTTCTGGGCATGATCCTGGGGATGCAGATAGTATCCTCCCAGTCCTGCATTAGGGCATCAGTGAGCTCCAGGACAGTCTATGGTGCTACTTGGTAATGTTGGATGTGTGACGAATGAGAGCCAGGGGGATACAGATATCCCAACGCCGCCACCACTTGTGATAGAGCTTACACAGTCACAGCTCTCTGGTGCCACCCTTACCTTCAGGTCAGTCAAGAAACCGCACCTAGGATAAGTGGTAGCCGGAGAGACTGCCCTGTTATGTACTGGTTATCAAGGTGCTCTGCAGCGAGGGTGGTATATATATCACCAGTCCCAGACCGGGAATATATATATAAACCTCCAGTCCGTCACTGCCAGGATCACCCAGTTTCATCAGAACTGTATGCTGCCAGCAGTTCCTCATTAGATATAAGCCCGGTCCATCAACAAGCTTATATCGGGTTAGAAACCAACTACAGGTAAAGTATAATTACTAGCCAGACTCATAGACGTGGGAAATCGGGATTCGATGTAAAAAAGCAGCCCAAAATGAATTGGTATTTTAATTGCCGAAAGGCGCACTAGATAATACAAATATATACAGAGAATTATACAGATATTACAGCCAGAAGTACATATAAAGGTAGGGTGCAGGTATGTGATTATAGTTAGCTGTATGCATCAAGTTATTTGCAGCATGTGGATCCAGGGAAGCAATCAAATTCACAGGTACTTTTTTAGTTTCTCTTACTTCTCCATGTGTGACGTGACGCGGCTTCCGTGGCAGAACAATAGCACTGGCTAAATGTGTGTAGCTAGTTTTTAACCCTTAGCTCGCCCCCTCCCATATTTGCCACCGCCCCTCTGGTCCGAACTGAAATCTCCTCCTGTGACCTCCTAGCTGAAATAATTCCCAATATCTAGGGTGGGTCAAAACTTCCTAGTGGGAGGTCCAAATAGGACGACTGACGTCTCAATAGGTTCGTTGGGGCTTGACCAACATGATGAATCCAAACTTGGGTCGGCTAAGTGGTTCTGGAGAGCCAGTCTCGATAGCTCAGTAGCTGGGACAGCTATAGAATGATGATACCCAGGTGTGTGTACGACAGGCTCTCAGGATTTTGGTGGTATATTGGACTTAAGCCTGAGGTGCACGGTACTTTCATAATTCATCTCTATGTGTCGGTGCCTCTTTGTTTAGGCCTTCTATTGATAGCTGACTGATAGCTGGCCGCCCTGCACAAAAGACAGCAGGGGACCCAGCTCTTTTCCTCCTCGCATTAATTAACATGAGGCCTCTAATTCTCTGGCCATATGGCAAGGTCCTGTTCTTTTGAGGAATTGTGTATTTATCTCATGGGTTGGGGCCACAGTTCAGGAGCAGAGGGAGAGGGAGAAGTCTGGATAATATATTGGACCTGAAATAAATCAAAATGGTGTCTCCCTCATCCCTCACGGGATGCATTGACTAATGTCTCATAGGTGCCCAATTGGATTCAGCCCTGGGTAACATGAGGGCCAAAAATAGGCATAATGCCTTTGTCACCACGGAACTGCCTACATACTGTGGCCTCATGAGACTGGGCATTGTCATACACCATGAGGGACCTACATCATCGTAACATCAGTGACAATGGCTCCGATTAGAAATTAGTAAATCACTTTGCACACGCCTGGACTGTGGTCCAGGTCAGTGTTCCCTGGCTGTGGACAGGAGCTGTACGTATCTCCTTACCTTCCAGGATCCTAGCCTCATCCTGTGCATAGCTGGACTGAGAGACATCACCTGTGCACTGCACAGATAATGTCATGCCAGGCCAGTGAATCCCTGTACGGGAGAATTCAGAAGCTCAGGAAATTTGAGCAGGTCCTCTTCACATCCAGAGCAATGACTTAAACCATGGTTGTGTGTAGGCATCTACTTATCTCTAGTTCTGAAAATTTCATCCTGGTACCTCACTGCAGTCAGGGTGCCTTTGGATATCACATGGAGGTTTGTGCAACCCTCCAAAAATATGCATCGACAGACTATCACTGACATACCACCACACTGGTCATGCTAGAGAATGTGCAGTAAGCATATTGTTCTCCATGACGTCTTTAGACTCTTCCACATCTGTCACATGTCCTCAGTGTGAACCACCAATTCTGCTGTAAATGGTGAATTCCAATTCATCTGCTTGGTGCTGGAAAGTGAGTAAAGATCCTATTACAGGGATTTGGACCCTCATGAAGTCTGTTTCTAACAGATTGGTAAAAAATGTGCACACCAGTAGCCTATTGGGGGTCATTCTGTAAGGCTCCGACAGTGCTCCTGTGTCGCCCTCCCAGGGCTGTGGGGTACTCGGTACCGGGCCCTATGAGCTTCACTGGGAAATGTCAGGGCAGCTGTGACCCGGCCCGTGGCCCTGGGCGCCCATTGTAAAAGGGGGTTGTTTCAGTGTGCTTGTGGTAGTGAAAGTTTATAAATGATTTGTGACGCCACCTGTGGTGTTCGGCAATGAAGATGTAAGCCGACGCTGCAGACAGATCCTCTGGGACAGATGGTGTGGTGCAGCAGTGATGGTATAGCCCTCCACAGGCAGGGCTGGAGTCTCAGGGCAGTGTAGGTGAGGTGACATGCAGATGGTGTAGTGTCAGGCGCAGAGGGTGCAGCAGTGCTGGGCAGGTTGGCGCAGGAATGAGTGAAGGACACCAGAGTATGTAGCTCCAAAGCTTTACTCACAGTCTGTTGTACAAACAGGTGCCTGCCTCGTGCCGTGCCCTCCGGGCCAGGGACTCAGTCAACCTCCCGGCCTGATGGAATACTCCTCTCCAACACTCCGCCACTATGTGCCTTGCTAAACGTCTCCTCTTATAGCGCCTTTAAGTGAAGTACTCCCAGTACTGAGTTACACTGGAGTTCCTCCTGTCCAATGTTCCTATGAACTCTACTTGTACGGCAGACAGCTGTAGCCTGCTTCGGGGACTCCTTGCTACTAAGTCCCGGCTCACTATCCAGTTGCTGTGGTGCCCCCAAGTCTTGTGTGGGAATAAAGTGGTCACTACTTCTATTTCTCCGGTGTCTGCTGCAGGACCATTAGTATCCATACAACCTCGGGGACCGGGCCCCGGCCTTGCGCTTAGAACTTCTAGGAAGGGTGCTCTTCTAACCCACGTCCTCTGTTCTCTCTTACTCCTCACGTTCCGTACTAATCTTTCCTTCTATGGAGAATCAAGCTTTCAGTCTACGCTGCTCTTTCTCTTCCTCTCCCGTGCCAGCAGACCCAGACCACTGGGGTCCGCTGCAGCACCTCCATCCTTCCATCCCTCTCTCCGGGGATCTTCTTCTCTCCAACTCTCTAACCGACTGACCTCTTATCCTAAACTCTTCCCGCTCCTTGTAATGTAAACTAACTCCACTCACCTCCCAGCACGTTTCGTGTTCCAAGCAGGCAGCCACCAATGGGTGCTTTGCTATACTCCAAGCAGGGAGCCGCCGAAGGTGCTTTGCTACACTACTTTGTGGTGTGGGGTGCAGGTGTTGGAGTGCGGTCAGGAGTCTCCACCTTACCTGGACGGTGGGATACTACACCTCAGGAGGAGGTGCAGTACCTCTGTGGCGACTGAGCCTCAGGGGCGCCACACTCCACCTGGTCCTTCTCACACAAAGGAGTAGACACCGGTCCTACTGCTGGGGTAATCCCCTTCTACGTCCTTCTCTGTCTCTCCTTATGGAACAGCCCATGTACTGGTTTCTGCCCCATGCCATTGAGACTGTGTTGGGAAACGGCAAAGCTTCTTGCGCCAGCACGTTTGGATGTGCCAAACTGGTGGAGCTGGAACTGTGCAACCTGAATGAGCTGCACGAACAGCTTCATGCTCCAAAAAGGGACAAGAACAGTAGGAAAACTTGAATAGGATAAGGAGAGAGCCATTGTCCGTGGCCACCGCCTGCGAAATCATGGGGAATGCTGTTGCCTATCCTGTGCACCTTTTGCACTTTAATTTGCACCAAACGGGTTGAAATTGAGTTTAATTGATTTGGTTATTATATTGTGATGGGCAAGTGTTCCCTGCATTTGTTGGAGCAGTGTTTATTTAAGTAGAGAGAGGTGATGTCATGGATTACAATATTTTTACACACTCACAATTAATAATTAATTGTTGCAGTCAGAACCATGACCGCTTTCTGCAACTTTCCTGTTCTATGACTTTCTTTCCGTATGAGTATTGCAGTAAGTCTGTATTATTTAGCGCGCATTGAAACACATAAGACATCTATGAAATAAACAATATAACGTAACTCACACTGAAGCCATTTAATGTTATACAGTCGTGATCTGAAGTATAAACAGTTTATCTTTAAGACTCCAGAGAGACCTTGTATACATCATGTGGAGACAATGCAGCGATCGCAGCAGCAGGTAATAATGACTGAAGAAGGTGCAGTTTATACAGTGGCTTCAATGCTGTGAGAGGGAACATTTGTTGTCTAAAGAGATAGCTTGTCCTAAATTTCTGTTCTTCCTCAACTATCAGATCGTAAGATTCACCTTGAACGTCACTGCCCAATTCAGAATGTCTTCTATTAACAACCTTTACACAACTCGGCAATTTTTCTTTTTTTTTTTTCCTTTCTTCATTTTTTCCTTTCCTTCTTCTGAGAGTCATAAGGCTGTGTTCACACGTAGCGTTTTTTTCACGTTTCTGCTGCGTTTTTTACCGCGCGATTTTGCAGCGAAAACGCAAAAAAAAAAAAGCATCCCATGCAATCCTATGGGATTCCGCACTAATGCTGTGCTAATGCTGCGGATTTTTCCAAGGCGGAATCGCATCGCGGAAAAATACGCAGCATGCTCATTATTTTGCGGAATCGCGGCGATTCCTCCCACATAGGAATGCATTGTTCTGCTTAATTTCCGCATGTGGCTGTGCACACCATGTGAAAAGTAAGCAGAACATCTGCAGATGGTACCCACGGTCCGGAGGAGAGGAGATTCTCCTCCAGGCTCTGTGCACCATATCCCTGTAAAAAATAGAATTAAAATAAAAAAATCATCATATTCTCACCTTCAGATGTCCCTTGCAGCGTCAGCAAGCCTCAGCGATGCTCCCGGGAGGTCCCGTTCCCGGTGATGCATTGCGACAATGACCTTTCATAACGTATCGGTCTCGCAAGACCGCGACGTCATCAAAGGTCATTGTCTCAAGGCATCGTTGGGAACGGGACCTGCCGGCAGCATCGCGATGATCGGGGACACTGCGCGGGACGTCGGAAGGTGAGAAAAATACGACTTTTTATGTTTTTTTATTATTTTTAACATTTATTTTACTATTGATGCCGCATAGGCAGCCTCAATAGTAAAAAGTTGGTCACACTCGTCAAACACTATGTTTGACGAATGTGACCAACCTGTCAATCAGTTTTCCAAGCGATTGTACAGATCACTTGGAAAACGCTAGCATTCTGCAAGCTAATTACGCTTGCAAATCGCTAGTTTTTCAGTGGGGAATTCGCGGGAATTTAAAATGCGGTTTTCTCGCATATTTCCCGCGGAATGAAATTCCGGAATTCCCGCAGAAATTTCGGCGGCAATTCCGGAACGTGTGCACATAGCCTAACTCTTCTATTTATTCGTTGGCAGCCATATTAGGGCTCGTTTTCTGCAGGACTAGTTGTAGTTTTGAGTGACCCCATTCATTTTACCATAAAGTGCACTGTGAAATGGAGAAAAAAAAACCCAAGAGTAGTGAAATGGTGAAAAAATGAAGTTCTGCCATTGTTTTTTGGGTTTAGCTTTTTTTGGGAGAAGGTGTCAATTCACATTAAAAATAGCTTGGCAGTTGCTCCAGTTTGGTTAAAAAATGTAATTTGTAGCATTTAGAGTTTTTTTTTTCTTTAAAACATTTACCAAATTGATGAAATCATTTTCTATTTTGATAGATCAGACCTTTATGGCTGCTGCAATACCAAATCTCTTTTTTTCCTGATTTAAATTAATATTTTTTTATTATTTTTTTCTATATTTTTACAGCTTTTTCAGACTCCTATGAAGCCCAGCAACAGGGGCACCAAGGTGGCCTTTGGTAGACCCCCGGCTGTCATTCTAACCCATCAGCACCCTGAGATTGCTTAGCAGTGGGACGATGGGTGCCCAAACTGACGCCCCAAACCATTTAGAACCACTTAAATGCTGATGTCAAGTATTCTAAATATTTAATAAGCAGCGATCAGCTCCTAAACCTGCACCTGACATGTACATCCTATTTTGGGAAGGGGTAATTATTTTAAGGTGCCCTTAATTCTGAGTGAGGACTACCTAGGAAATTCGGGTCTCCATCAAATTCAAAGTAGTTTGCTTGGATAAAACTGAACAGGTGGTAACCCTAGGATACTAATTTTTGCCCATATAATCCCTGTACAGGGATTTTTACTGCGCTACAGGATTTTGCTAGACAAAATCTCAAATTATTCACCATTAGGATCAGCCAACATTGACAATGGATAACGAAACATTAGGCGAGATTCCGAGAAGCACAGCCAGACTAGCCAATGTTATTGTAATGCTGAAGCAGTGCAGCATAGCGCAACCTCCACCTGGGGATGCTGGTGAGGGAAGAGAGGTTGCACACACAGTGTAGCACAACTGCAGCAGCACAGGTACCATCAGGTGGCGAAAGAGTGGTCAGACAAGCCGAGTCAGAAACAGTCAGGAAAAGAAGTACCAGAGGTCACAGCAATACATGTGGTCAAATACAAGCAGAAGTCAGAGCCAGATGGGAGCAGAGATAACCGACATGTGAGACAGTCAAACAGGTCAGAAGACAAGCCGGGTCACATACCAAGAGGTCCAAGCACAGGGAGCAAACACTAAGACAAGCGGGGTAGCAGGAAAGGGAAGTCACGGGAACAGAGCTAACAGGCAGAGGACAAAACACGATATCAAGGGGTCAGCTGTTCTAGCCTGGGAGCATGAACTATCACTGACATTGGTCTGCAGGCCACAGCAGAATGAAATAGCCACACAGAACCCAAAACGAGGCAGAGAAGGTTAACCCCCACATGACCAGACCAAGAGAGAATAACAAAGAACAAACCCTGGCTTAGATCATGACAGTTATTAATATGGCGGTCAAGCAGAAGGTCAGGGTAGGCGGGGCGTGGCCTAGCGCTGATGTGAGTAGACGCTAGGCAAAGGAGCTCTGCCATCAGCTTTATGTAATATCCTTCATCAGGCCAATTTAGCACTGATCTGGGCACATCTATCGGCACAGTAAGTGCTTAAGAGTCGGGAGGAGACGCCGGGAGTACAGAGAAGCGCTGAGATGGGAAGGAGGAGGCAGAAAGATATCGGGGAGGACGGCAGCGTGACTGCACAAGATGGCGCCGGGAAAGTGGAGGAGGCGCGGAGACAGTCTGAGAGCTATGATAAACGGTCACAAATCCTCCAGAAGTTGCAGCGCTTTGCAAGGGAGGAGGGAGGGGGACACCGGAGAAGGTACTGTGCTGGAGGGGGAAGGGGTGAGCGATGAAGCCACAGGAGACGCTGATAACAGGAGAAGAGGGGGAGGGGAAGTCGCTGCCCCTGAATGTATGTCTGAGGAGGAAGACAGTGGAGCCGATGATGAGACCCCTGAGAGAGAGCCAACCCTGAAAGATGTCTTTATGGTGGTGTCGTTTTGCAAAAAGACACTGACTAGATTGAATAGCCGGGTTGATAAGATCAAAGAAGAAATCACTGGCATTAAGGAGGCACTGAATAAGGCTGATACTAGGATGGGTGCTGTGGAAGAGAGGGTGAGCACCACTGAGGATTCTGTAAACAAAATGCAGAGAACTCAGTCCCAGCATGCTCAAAAGATATCAGAAGTGCACTTAAAACAGGACGATTTAGAAAATAGATCAAGGAGGAACAACCTTAGATTTGTGGGCTTTCCGGAAAAAGCAGAGGGCAGTGATCCCACCGACTTTATTGAGCAATGGATTTTATCCAAGATCGGCAGAGATACGCTCTCCAGGGTGTTCGCAGTGGAGAGAGCACACCGTGTCCCCCTACGACCCCTCCCACCGGGTAGTCCTCCCCGTACTATGCTGGCCAGGATACTAAATTGCAGGGACAGAGAGACTATCCTCCGGGAAGCCAGGAGGCTGCAGGACCTCACGTTTAATGGAAGCCGTATTGAAATATATCCGGACTATTCAGCAGAGGTCCAGAAAATGCGGATGAAATTTGGCGAGGTCAAGAGAGGAATGAGAGCGCTGGGAGTGAAGTATTCTATGATGTATCCTGCCAAACTGAGAGTAGCAGCGTTGGGATCTGTTCAGTTCTTCCCGACCCCAGAGGAAGCCGTCAAATGGATGGAGAACAATCGTTCCAAGTTGGGAGCAGAGAGAGACGGAGACGGATGAAGTAGTGACTCTCGGACGTATATACTTTTTTCTTTTTGATGTGGTGCCCTGAGGTACCTGGTTTTTTCAGAACTATTTTTAGGGGTATTGATCCCCGGGCGTTTTTGATGATTCTTGCAATATCCTTGTTAGAAAATGTTATGCGGCCTGATTAGTATTGATGAGCATTCTTGTTTTTGATGGTGGGAGTGATGGACGCCAGAGGAAGGAGACTCAGTGGCTTTATATGGGTCTGCAATAACTGGGGGCTGGCTGTATCCTCTCTCGTTGGAAAGAGAGAATCAGCTAGATTGGGACAGAGGGGAGGAGGGGGGGAGTGGAGGGAGGCAGGGGGGGCCTTGTTATGGGGTAGTTCATATACTGCAATACAATATAGTGACCACAGGAGCTCGGCTATATTTTATATTTTTAGGACATAATGAGTGGTGATGCAAAAATTCTAAGTTGGAACATACGGGGAGTGTCTGATCCAAATAATAGAGCGGCAGTTATGGCAGAAATTAGGAGGCATAATCCAGCTATTACATGTTTATTGGAAACCCATTTGATTAAAGGAAAGGAAAACTGGTTGGAGGGGAAAAAATGGGTCTCTCGGGCCTATCACTCTATGTATTCAGCTTACGCAAGGGGAGTATCTGTACTGATACACTCTCATACTCATTATGAAGAAATTGATTCTTGCGTAGATAAGGACGGATAGTTTGTGTCTCTGCACTGTCGAATTTCTGGAATATGCATAATTGTGGTGGCCCTCTATATCCCACCCCCATATTCGAAAAAGAAATTGCAGGAGATTTTTGAGTGGATTGGAGGGAGAGGGGATTATCCAGTGCTAATATTAGGAGACGTTAATAATGTTATGAATGAGTTTTGGGACCGGGCGGGTAATGGGGGTAATTGCCCTAGGAAAAACAAGATGACTCCATTTGGGATATATGTTAGCGAAATGGATATGATAGATTTATGGAGAGTACGCAATGAGGGGAAGAAATGCTTTTCGTGTTATTCGACTTCGTATCACACTTTATCACGAATAGACTTAGCACTGGGTAATAGGGGCATGGACAGAATGGTTGGGACGGTGGAATACTTACAGAGACTTATCTCCGATCACAGGGCAGTTGTGGTTAGTCTGAGAGTGGGAATGGGGAAAGGGAAGAGAGCAGGGGGGACAATTCACCCGGAATGGCTCAAATGTTTAAACATGGGAACTATTAAAAATGATATTGTTGAGTTTTTTCAGTTAAACGAAGGTACTGCGGATCCACTTATTGTATGGGATACCATGAAAGCTTACTTGCGGGGATTATTCATACGAGATATCTCGAGACAGAAGACACGAACGAGGCAAGTGAATCAGGAGGCAGCAGATAGGCTTAGTAGGGCAGAGGAAGAAATGATAGTTAGACCCAATGCCGACACCCAAAACGCATTAAAAGAAGCACAAGAGGAAGTAAATAAGTTATATCTACAAGGGATAGATAAGAAAAGGGCATTCCGAAAAGCATTGTTCTATGAAGAGGGGGAAAAGGTGGGACATTTATTATCAGTGATTACTGCAGCACAGAAAAAACCCTCACAAATATATGAAATTGTCACTAAAGATGGGGCAGTCCATAAGGACACCGCCGGGATATTGGAATGTTTTAAGGAATATTATGTTGAACTGTATACCTCGGAATTGAGGGCCTCGGATCTGGAGATGGATAGATACTTACAAGAGATAGAGCTACCTAAGTTAGATGATATTGATAAACAAAACTTGGAAGAATTATTTACTGTGGAAGAGGTAGAGAAGGCTATCCTATCATTAACAAATGACAGGTCACCTGGATCTGACGGGATCCCAGGAGAAGTGTACAAAGAATTAATAGAAATTGTAGCACCCAAACTTAAGCACGTACTTGAGGTGGCAGCAGAGAAAGGGGTATTGCCAGGATCTATGAGTGAGGCTGAAATCGAGGTGATTCCTAAGGAAGGGAAGGATGCCTCATCCGTAGAATCCTATAGACCAATCTCGTTATTGACATCATATGTTAAAATACTAGCCAAAATGTTGGCGATAAGAATGTCTAGAGTTGTCCCCAAATTGATACATCCAGACCAATCAGGGTTCTTACAAAATAGATCCACCGCCATAAATCTGCGAAGACTTTTTTTGAATATTCAAATTCCAGCAGATAATAGGGGGGAAAGGGTGGTGGTCTCACTGGATGCACGAAAGGCATTTGATAGGGTAGAGTGGAAGTATTTATGGGCAGTACTGAAATGTATGGGATTTGGGCATAGATTTATCTCCTGGGTTAAGTTACTGTATGTAGACCCGAAAGGATATATTAGGATTAATGGGGAGACTTCGGAGGCATTTGGGTTGTTCAGAGGAACTCGTCAGGGATGTCCATTGTCACCGTTATTGTTTGCTGTAGCGATGGAACCGTTAGCGATTAAAATTCGTAACTCCAAAGAAATACAAGGCTTTAGATATGGGGAATTGGAGGAAAAGATCGCCCTATACGCGGATGATATACTCCTGTTCTTAAAAGACGGCGGAGAAGCACTGACTGAGGTCATGGGCCTTATAGGGAAATTTGGATACTTAGAATCATAGAATCATAGAATCATAGAATCGTAGAGTTGGAAGGGACCTCCTGGGCCATCTGGTCCAACCCCCTGCTCAAAGCAGGATTCGCTAAATCATCCCAGTCAGATGTCTGTCCAGCCTCTGTTTGAAGACTTCCATTGAAGGAGAACTCACCACTTCTCGTGGCAGCCTGTTCCACTCATTGATCACTCTAACTGTCAAAAAGTTTTTTCTAATATCTAATCTGTGTCTCCTCCCATTCAGTTTCATCCCATTGCTTCTAGTCTTTCCTTGTGCAAATGAGAATAAAGTTGATCCTTCTACAATGTGACAGCCCTTTAGATATTTGTAGACAGCTATTAAGTCTCCTCTCAGTCTTCTCTTTTGCAAACTAAACATTCCCAAATCCTGCAACCTTTCCTCATAAGACAGGGTTTGCAGACCGGTCACCATTCTGGTCGCTCTTTTCTGAACTTGCTCCAGTTTGTTGATGTCTTTTTTAAAATGTGGTGCCCAAAACTGGACACAATATTCCAGATGAGGTCTGACCAAAGAGGAGTAGAGGGAAATAATGACTTCACGTGATCTAGACTGTATGCTTCTGTTAATACATCCTAGAATTGCATTTGCCTTTTTTGCTGCTGCATCACACTGTTGACTCATATTCAGTCTGTGATCTATTAGTATACCCAAGTCTTTTTCACATGTGCTGTCACTTAGCCCTATTCCTCCCATTCTATATATGCTTTTTCCATTTTTATTGCCCAGATGTAGTACTTTGCATTTCTCCCTGTTAAAAACCATTCTGTTTGTTGCTGCCCACTTCTCCAGTTTATTTAAATCTTTTTGAATCCTCTCTCTCTCTTCTCTAGTATTAGCTATCCCTCCTAGCTTTGTGTCATCAGCAAATTTAATCAGTTTACCCTCAATGCCTTCATCTAAATCGTTGATAAAGATGTTGAACAATACAGGGCCCAGGACAGAGCCCTGTGGTACCCCACTTGAGACATTCTTCCAACTGGATGTGCAGCCATTTACGACCACTCTTTGGGTCCGATCACTAAGCCAGTTATGAATCCACCTAACAGTTGCCTTGTCCATTCCATACTTAATCATTTTTTCAATAAGGATTGTATGAGAGACTTTGTCAAATGCTTTGCTGAAGTCAAGATATACTATATCTACAGCATTTCCTTGATCCACCCAATCAGTGATACCATCATAGAAGGATATTAAGTTAGTCTGACATGACTTATTAGTTACAAACCCATGCTGACTCTGTTTAATCACTTCATTCTTATCCAGGTATTGACATACATGTTGTTTAATAATTTGTTCAAAGATCTTTCCTGGTATAGAAGTCAGACTCACCGGCCTATAGTTACCTGGGTCCACCTTCTTCCCCTTTTTGAAGATAGGAACAACATTTGCTCTTCTCCAGTCTTCTGGCACTTCTCCTGTTCTCCAAGAATTTTCAAAGATTATAGAGAGGGGTTCAAAAATTTCTTCTGCTATCTCCTTCAGTACTCTGGGGTGTAATTCATCTGGACCTGGAGACTTGAATTCATTTAGGCTAGCTAAGTGTTTCCTCACTATCTTTCTGTTTATAGATATCCTGGATTCTTCTATTCCCTTAATAGGACAGTGAATAACAGTTGATGTTACATTTCCTTTCTGAGAGAAAACAGATGCAAAATAGGAATTTAAAAGTTCAGCCTTCTCAACATCCTGTCTTACCATTTCAGCATTTTCATCCTGTAAAAATCCTATAGCATCTTTGACTTTTCTTTTACTTTTGACATATCCCCAAAATCCTTTATTATTGCTTTTGACATCTCTTGCAAGCCTCAATTCATTTTCAGCTTTAGATAATCTGATTTGTGCCCTGCAGGTTCTGCAGACAGCATTATATTCTTCTTTAGATATGCCTCCCTCTTTCCATTTTATAAACATTTTTTTCTTCCTTTTTAGCATGTGCTTAAGTTCTATGTTCATCCATCCTGGTTTCCTTAACTGCTTCCTATTCTTCCCTCTTTTCCGGATTGAGAATTAATTGGGACAAGTCATGTATCATGGGGATTGATAGAGAGCTGGGAGATCAAGATGTGGGGGGGGGGTAGTTAGACACTTGAAAGTAGTTAAGGAATTTAAATACCTCAGAATATGGGTATCTATGCCTATATCTAGATTTCTCGAACTAAACTTGGACCCATTACTAGTTAAATTTAAAGTTAAGATGACAGCGTGGTGTAAGCTAGTACTATCAATAGTGGGGAGGACAAATCTAATTAATATGATTCTGATGCCTCAGTTGATGTACGTCCTCCATAATGCCCCGGTTTGGATTCCCAAGAAAATTTTTTTACAAAATTAATACCATTTTTAGAGAATTGATTTGGGGGAAAAAACAAGCAAAAATTAAATTGGAAATACTGCAAAGGGGGAAGGAAGAGGGTGGGTTGGCGGCGCCAAATCCATGGATATACTTTGTGGCAACGCAGGGGCAGCACTTTAGGGGTTGGCGAGAGGAGGGGAACTTGAGCGTTATGGGGAGAGTTTTGGCCCAACTGACCAACAAGAGAACATTGGTACAGAGTCTAGAAGCAGGAAACTTTGGGAGATTAGGGAAGGACATGCCCACATTTGGACTAATGCACAAAATATGGCAACATATCAAAATTCTTAGAAGAGTTGAGGAATTGACGACATACACACCTATCTGGGATAATGTGAACCTTTCTGAACTATACTAACTGAAGGACTTTATTGATTGGGAGAGGAGAGGTTTGCAATATGTGTGGCAACTATTGGAGGGGTCTGAGATCAAGTCTTTTACTGTTTTGAAAGAAGAGTTTGGACTCCCATGTAGTGGGGAATTTCGATATTTTGGTCTCAGGCATGCATTTCAAGCGCAGAAACAGACAACGAATATGACGGTACAAAGAGATGTGGTGTTGGACTATGTGTGTGCGTCCGGGGGTACGAGAGGCGTTATCTCTACCATCTATAGAGATTTATTATACTCTTACTTGACTGGGTTTCCTCTAACAGTAAAATCTAAATGGGAGAGAGAAGTGGGGGAAATAGTAGATGATACATGGGAGTCTATTTTAGAGTATATACCTAAACTCTCTTTGAGTGAGCCAGGTAGGATATCGCAAATATATATTGTACATAGAACATATAAGACTCCAGAACTTATGAGGAAAATGGGCTTGAGGGATAATGCGGAGTGTCCAAGATGTGGGTATGAACCTGCGGGAATGCTCCATATGCTTTGGTCTTGTCCAAGACTTTCATTATACTGGGAGGAGGTTATAGGGCTTGTTGAGAAGATATACCGATGTGATATAGGAAGGGACCCAGTAACATGTGTGTTGGGGTATGTGGAGGAGGTGTCGGTGGGGAATGCCTATAAGTCCATCATAGCAAAACTCATATATTGCCCGTAAGCTGATAGCTCAAAAATGGATCGATGCTGAACCCCCAACGACTGGGGAGTTTGTTATCCGTGTGAATAACGTAATCCGATTGGAGGAGAGAATTTATAGAAGGCGACATACGGAAGCTCACTTTGAAAAACTCTGGGCCATGTGGTTATAGTGGAGACAATCACATTGAGAAAGTCTGTATTGCAGTTGGGAAGGGGGGGGAGGGAGGAGGTCGGGTTAGGTTATCTTTTCTTTTTATGACGGGGAGGAAATTGAATGTCGTGTATTCTTCTATATGCAATGGAGATGATTTGAAAGCTTTTCTTGAATGTAATTATAACGACATTTGAATATAATAAAAATCTTTGGTTTAAAAAAAGAAGGTCAGGGTAGGCAGCTGACAAGAATCAAAGTCAAAATACAAGCAGGATCAGAATGGGAAGACTACATTTGAATATACCTCTGTGGAGGAAGGAAGGATAGACCCTTAGAGCCCGATTAATCAAAAATTTCAAAGACAGAATTCTGGAGTAAAAGCTTTGAAGAGTCGCAAAATTTAGGAGTTGCGCCTAAATTGTGCAGCTTTTGGTGTTTTCACAGCAGTTTCTCCCAAAATAGGTGGAACTGGGGCGGAGGTGCAGCACAAGCATGAGGCCACAACGCGTCTAATTCGTGGTGTTCTGCATGCCAGAAAAAGATTAATTCTCCAAAGTCTGAGGGACAAACAAAACCCAAACAAAGCTCTTACTGACCCTCCTTTGGTTAGCACTGCCTCCCGCGAAGGCTCTGATCTTTGGTAGCAGCATTGACTTCACACTGACTGCGCTGCAACTAATCACTGAGGTCAGAGGTTTGATTTTTTTTTTTTTTGCATCCCTGTGTCTTTAACCCCTTCACTACCAAGGGTGGTTTGCACGTTAACTACCGGGCCAATTTTTACAATTCTGACCACTGTACCTTTATGGGGTCATAACTCTGGAACGCTTCTATGGATCCCGGTGATTCTGACATTGTTTTCTCGTGACATATTGTACTTCATGTTAGTGGTAAAATTGCATTCAAATAACTTGCGTTTATTTGTGAAAAAAACGGAAATTTGGCGAAAATTTCGCAATTTTCCAACTTTGAATTTTTATGCCCTTAAATCACAGCGATACGGCACACAAAAAACTTAATACATAACATTTCCCACATGTTTACTTTACATCAGCACAATTTTGGAACCAAAATTTTTTTTTGTTAGGAAGTTATAAGGGTTAAAAATTGACCAGCGATTTCTCATTTTTGCAACACCATTTTATTTTTAGGGACCACTTCACATTTGAAGCCACTTTGAGGGGTCTATATGATAGAAAATACCCAAAAGTGACACCATTCTAAAAACTGCACCCCTTAAGGTGCTTAAAACCACATTCAAGAAGTTTATTAACCCTTTAGGTGCGTCACAGGAATTTTTTGAATATTAAAAAAAAAATGAACATTTAACTTTTTTTCACAAAAAAAATACTTCAGGTTCAATTTTCTTTATTTTACCAAGGGTAACAGGAGAAATTGGACTGCAAGACTTATTGTGCAATTTGTCCTGAGTACGCTGATACCTGATATGTGGGGGGGAACCACTGTTTCCGGCGCATGGCAGAGCTCAGAATGGAAGGAGCGCCGTTTGACTTTTTCAATGCAAAATTGGCTGGAATTCAGATCGGACGCCATGTCACGTTTGGCGAGCCCCTGATGTACCTAAACAGTGGAAACCCCCCCAAGTGACCCCATTTTGGAAACTAGACCCCCCAAGGAACTTATCTAGATATGTGGTGAGAACTTTGAACCCACAAGGGCTTCACAGAAGTTTATAACGTACAGCGGTACAATTAAAAAATCATATTTTTTCCACAAAAATGATCTTTTCACCCCCAATTTTTATTTTTCCAAGGGTAACAGGACCCTAAAAGTTATTGTGCAATTTGTCCTGAGTACGCTGATACCCCATATGTGGGTGTAAATGACTATTTGGGCGCATAGCAGAGCTCGGAAGGGAAGCAGCGCCATTTGACGTTTTTGGCTAGAATTGAGATCGGACACCATGTCGCGATTGGAAAACCCCTGATGTACCAAAACAGTGGAAACCCCCCACAAATGACACCATTTTGGAATCTAGACCCCCCAAGGAACTTATCTAGCTGTGTGGTGAGAACTTTGAACCCCCAAGGGCTTCACAGAAGTTTATAACGTACAGCAGTACAATTAAAAAATCATATTTTTTCCACAAAAATGATCTTTTCACCCTCAATTCTTATTTTTCCAAAAGTAACAGGACCCTAAAAGATATTGTGCAATTTATCCTGAGTACGCTGATACCCCACATGTGGGGGTAAACCACTATTTGGGCGTATGGCAGAGCTCGGAAGGGAAGCAGCGCCATATGACGTTTTTGGCTGGAATTGAGATCGGACACCATGTCGCGTTAGGAAAGCCCCTGATGTACCAAAACAGTAGAAACCCCCCACAAATGACACCATTTTGGAAACTAGACCCCCCAAGGAACTTATCTAGATGTGTGGTGAGCACTTTGAACCCCCCAGTGCTTCACTGAAGTTTATAACGTCCGGGCGTGAAAATAAAAAAATCGTATTTTTTCCACAAACATGATCTTTTAGTCCCCATTTTTTTATTTTCCCAAGGGTAACAGGAGAAATTGGACCCCAAAAGTTGTTGTCCAATTTGTCCTGAGTACGCTGATACCTCATATGTGGGAGAAAACTACTGTATGGGCACACGTCGGGGCTCGGAAGGGAAGTAGTGACGTTTTGGAATGCAGACTTTGATGGATTGGTATGCGGGTGTCATATGCGTTTGGAGAGCCCCTAATGTACCTAAACTATTGAAACTCCCCACAAGTGACGCCATTTTGGAAACTAGACCCCCCACCGAGCTTATCTAGATGTGTGGAGAGCACTTTGAACCCCCAAGTGCTTCACAGAAGTTTATAACGCCTGGGCGTGAAAATAAAAAAAACATTTTTTTCCGCAAAATTATATTTTTGCCCCCAATTTTTTATTTTCCTAAGGGTAACAGGAGAAATTGGACCCCAAAAGTTGTTTTGTAATTTGTCCTGAGTAGGCTGATACCCTACATGTGGGGGTAAAACACTGTTTGGGCACATGGCAGAGCTTGGAAGGGAAGGAGCACCATTTGACTTTTTCAACGCAGAATTGGCTGGAATTGAGATCAGACGCCATGTTGCCTTTGGAGAGCACCTGATGTGCCCAAACAGTGGAAACCCCCAATTATAACTCCAACCCGAACCTCAACACACCCCTAACCCTAATCTGAGCCCTAGCCCTAACCCTAGCCCTAACCCTAACCCTAGCCCTAGCCCTAACCCTACCCCTAGCGGGAAAATGGAAATAAATACATTTTCTTTTAGTTTTATTATTTTTCCCTAACTAAGGGGGTGATAACGGGGGGTTTGATTTACAATTTATGGCGGTTTTTATGTTTGGCGGCTGTCGCACGCTAAAAGACGCTTTTTATTGTAAAAATAGTTTTTGCATCACCACATATTGTGAGCTATAATTTTTCCGTATTTTGACCCACCGAGTCATGTGAGGTCTTATTTTTTGCGGGACGAGTTGACGTTTTTATTGGTACCATTTTCGGGCACGTGACATTTTTTGATCGCTTTTTATTCCGATTTTTGGGACGCAGAATGAACAAAAACCAGCGTTTCATGAATTTCTTTTGGGGGGTGCGTTTACACCGTTCCGCGTGCGGTAAAATTGATAACGCGTTTTTATTCTTCGGGTCAGTACGGTTACAGCGATACCTCATTTAGGTCTTTTTTTATGTTTTGTCGGTTTTTTGCAATGAAAACTATTTAATATAAAAAATAATTATTTTTGTATCGCTTTATTCTGCGAGCTATAACTTTTTTATTTTTTTGCGGATGATGCTGTATGGTGGATCGTTTTTTGCGGGACAAGATGATGTTTTCAGCGGTACCATGCATATTTATATGCGTCTTTTTTATCGCGCGTTATTGCACTTTTTGTTCGGTGGTATGATAATAAATCATTATTTTTTGCTTAGTTTTTTATTTTTATTTTTTAAGGGGTTCGCTAAAGGGGTTAACTAATGGGACAGTTTTATAGGGCAGGTCATTACGGACGCGGCGATACCAAATATGTGTACTTTTATTGTTTTTGTTTTTTTTATTTTGAAAAAATGGATTTATTGGGGAATATTTTTTTTTTTTTTACTGATTTATTTAGCGATTTTTTTTTTAATTATTTTTTAATTATTTTTTTTATTTATATTTATTTATTTATTTATTTTTTTTACTTTATTACCTTGTCCCAGGTGGGACATCACTGTCCTGTGACAGATCGCTGATCTGTCACATCACAGATCACTGTGACAGATCAGCGATCTGTCACAGGCACTGCTGCAGACTTCCTCATGCCTGCGCTTTGCAGGCAGTGAGGAAGTCAGCTCCCTGCAGGTCCCCGTCGCCATCTTGGATCCGGGGGCCTGTAGGGAAAGAGCCCCCCGCAGCAGCACTGCACATTGCGCTGCCGTGGGGGGCTCAGGGAAGCACGGAGGGAGCCCCCTCCCTGCCGATGCTTCCCTTTAACCCCCGGTACACCGCGATCGCGTTTGATCGCGGTGTGCAAGGGGTTAACGTGTCGGGGGCTGTCCGTGACCACCCCTGACACATTGTGCCGGGTGTCAGCTATGATAATTAGCTGACACTCGGCCGCGATCAGCAGCGCTCACCACGTGGGCGCCGCTGATCACGATGACGTAATATTCCATCCATGGTAATTAGGTCCATGGTCACATGGACGGAATATTACGTCAATTGTAGGTAAGGGGTTAAAGAAATATTCTTTGAAAGGGAAGGGGGCGACCCTTTTAAGCAGCCCTGTTCTTGGTAACCTAGCTCCTTGTATAGTCATTAGTTGCATATCTTATAGCATCTTTTTAGGCCATCTCAAGAGTTTACTCCTTTGGTATGTAAAGGTACTGGAAGTGAAGTTCGTTGGATGGAGTGAAGAGCTGGAGGCAGAGAAGGGTTTAACAGAATTTACTTAAACAGGCTATTGATGTACAAGGAATACTCCACACAGGGAGATGAAATCAACAACAAAATGGCACAGGAATACTGAGCGCAACAACAGAATTTGCACAAAAACATAATATTGGAGAGAAGGGGTGTACGAAAGAGTTAACTTATCGCTTGAAGTTCTTGTTAAAGAGAGGCTGTAATATCTCCTGCCTGCGTCATAGATCGTGGAAAATGTCTCTGGCTCTGTTACGGAGGAACGAAATGCACTGTCTACCGACCGTGCCAATGTATCCGAACTCGCTTGGCTTGAGTACATTGGAATGTAGAAACAGTTTCTTTTGTTGATTCCTCTGGGATGGCGCAGAACACGAGCAGCATGCAGGCCCGCAGGCCATAGAAGCGTGCGAACCTCTAACATACTCGCTATGAATGGAGCGAGTAAAGTTATCTTTCACTGGGAGTGAGAAGGACCTGAACAGTACAGGAACGTCCGGGGACATCTCAGTCAGGACACACTCCGTTGGTAAGTCAATCTACAGGGAACTAGAGGATTTGGCGTTCGCAGTCAGAACAGTGGGGAGGGAGTCAACCTTCTCCTTGTTCTCCTGTTACCTTCCCGCTAAATCTCCCCTTTTCCCACGCTCAGCCCCTTTTATCTCCCCCATGCCCCCTGCTGCCAAGTGCGAAGGTCCTCCCCACTCAGATGAATCATCCCCCGGCAGCAGTGGTGATAGTCCCGATAGTTCCAGCCCCAAAGTGCACAGGGAACCGCTAACTCTGTCCTGGCTCATCTTCTTACAGGTATCTTCATAATTATTTATAGTATTTATAGTATAGTCTTTGAGTTGTTGATTGAACTTTTGATAGAGGTGGCAGGCCTTTACATGGTGTAGATGCAATGCTTACCTTCTCTTTGTCCTAAAAACCACCAGTTCTCTAAATGCTGAGCTCTGTATATTCCCACCCACACCAATAATTGGCAGGTCCGAGCCCCCAGCTTTCCTGGAGCTCCACATCCGTCAGAACAGAACAACCGTGCAGATCAAGGGGAGCTCCCCCCGCCTCCTCTATGACACGCTGGTGACGGCACCCTACGCGATGACGTCATTGCTTAGGTGATGGCATGTACACGTGCCAGGGTACCAGTCCAGAAGTGGAGTTGCAGGGGATCATATGAGAGGTATGTATGAAAAACGTTTTTCTTTTTTTTTTAATTAAATGAATTAAATGGGTGTGAGGGTAGCAAATAATGATGAATATAGGGTGGGGGACAGCAAATGATGAACTGAGGGTGGGAATGGGGAGAGAAATTATGTATTGAAGGTGGGGGATGGGGGACAGCAAACAATGTATTGTGACTGAGGTATGGGGACAGTAAATGATGATGAATTGAGGTTGGGGGACTGCAAATGATGATGAATTGGGGAAGGGGGCAGCACATAATGATAAATTGTAGGTGGGGAAGAAAAATTATGCTTAATTGAGGGTGGAGGAGATCAAATGATGATGAATTGAGGATGAAGGAGAGCAGTTGATAATGAAAAGAGGGTGGGGGTGAATTGAGGTATGTAAACATAATGAATCAGGGGGAGCGGGAGGTACAGAACGGGGGACATTGAGGATGCAGGAGTGTGACTGGTATTGAAATGGGTGAAAGAGTACAGGTTCTAATTAATTTATATACTTATTAGGTGGGAAAAGTGGCTATTTATAGTTAGTGAGGGCACAGTGGTGGATTACAATTTATATTTGGAATGGTGGGTTTCATAATAACTAATTATATATTAATGGTGGGTGCACGTCTGTATTCAGCTAAGTAGTTTAGAAGTTGGGGAAAAAGTGGGAAATGTGCTCTGGAAGCAGTGTTCTAGATAACTGTGTTATTTTATGCAAAGACAAGTCCTGACTGGAAAAAGTGATGGCAGTCTCCTCTGGACGAAGAAGAAAAGCAGAGATGAAGAACTTCAAATAGAGATGTCACTGGTGAGTTAATGTGCTACCTATACACTTACATTATGTAGCATATACAGAGCTCCTGTGTACAATGTCACTGGTAATCCCTGTATTTCCTATACACTGACACTATATACAGAGCTCCTGTGTAAAATGTCACCGGTGATCGCTGTATTACCTGTACACTGACAATATATACAGAGCTCCTGTGAACAATGTCACTGGTGATCAGGGGTGGATTAAGGGTAGCCAGGGCCCGGGGCAGTTCAGACTCTGTGGGCCCCCCTCGTCACGTGACGGGGGTCACGAATCGTAGAGCCACACTCTACATAGAGAATAATGGGGCCTCCAGCACCGACCTCCACCCGCAGAGCCACACTCCACATAGAGAATAATGGAGCCTCCAGCACCGACCTCCACCCGCAGAGCCGCACTCCACATAGAGAATAATGGAGCCTCCAGCACCGACCTCCACCTGCAGAGCCGCACTCCACATAGAGAATAATGGAGCCTCCAGCACCGACCTCCACCCGCAGAGCCGCACTCCACATAGAGAATAATGGAGCCTCCAGCACCGACCTCCACCCGCAGAGCCGCACTCCACATAGAGAATAATGGAGCCTCCAGCACCGACCTCCACCCGCAGAGCCGCACTCCACATAGAGAATAATGGAGCCTCCAGCACCGACCTCCACCCGCAGAGCCGCACTCCACATAGAGAATAATGGAGCCTCCAGCACCGACCTCCACCCGCAGAGCCGCACTCCACATAGAGAATAATGGAGCCTCCAGCACCGACCTCCACCCGCAGAGCCGCACTCCACATAGAGAATAATGGAGCCTCCAGCACCAACCTCCACCCGCAGAGCCGCACTCCACATAGAGAATAATGGAGCCTCCAGCACCGACCTCCACCCGCAGAGCCGCACTCCACATAGAGAATAATGGAGCCTCCAGCACCGACCTCCACCCGCAGAGCCACACTCCACATAGAGAATAATGGAGCCTCCAGCACCGACCTCCACCCGCAGAGCCGCACTCCACAGAGAATAATGGAGCCTCCAGAACCGACCTCCACCCGCAGAGCCGCACTCCACATAGAGAATAATGGAGCCTCCGGCACCGACCTCCACCCGCAGAACCGCACTGCACATGGAGGCTCCATTATTCTCTATGTGCAGTGGGGCTCTGTGGGTGGAGGTCGGTGCTGGAGGCTCCATTATTCTCTAGCACCGACCTCCACCCACAGAGCCCCACTCCACATAGAGAATAATGGAGCCTCCAGCACCTACCTCCACCCGCAGAGCCGCACTCCACAGAGAATAATGGAGCCTCCAGCACCGACCTCCACCCGCAGAGCCGCACTCCACATAGAGAATAATGGAGCCTCCGGCACCGACCTCCACCCGCAGAACCGCACTGCACATGGAGGCTCCATTATTCTCTATGTGCAGTGGGGCTCTGTGGGTGGAGGTCGGTGCTGGAGGCTCCATTATTCTCTAGCACCGACCTCCACCCACAGAGCCCCACTCCACATAGAGAATAATGGAGCCTCCAGCACCTACCTCCACCCGCAGAGCCGCACTCCACAGAGAATAATGGAGCCTCCAGCACCTACCTCTACCCGCAGAGCCGCACTCCACATAGAGAATAATGGAGCCTCCAGCACCGACCTCCACCCGCAGAGCCACACTCCACATAGAGAATAATGGGGCCTCCAGCACCGACCTCCACCCGCAGAGCCACACTCCACATAGAGAATAATGGGGCCTCCAGCACCGACCTCCACCCGCAGAGCCGCACTCCACATAGAGAATAATGGAGCCTCCAGCACCGACCTCCACCCGCAGAGCCCCACTCCACATAGAGAATAATGGAGCCTCCAGCACCAACCTCCACCCGCACTCCACATAGAGAATAATGGAGCCTCCAGCACCGACCTCCACCCGCAGAGCCGCACTCCACATAGAGAATAATGGAGCCTCCAGCACCGACCTCCACCCGCAGAGCCGCACTCCACATAGAGAATAATGGGGCCTTCAGCACCGACCTCCACCCGCAGAGCCGCACTCCACATATAGAATAATGGGGCCTCCAGCACCGACCTCCACCCGCACTCCACATAGAGAATAATGGAGCCTCCAGCACCGACCTCCACCCGCAGAGCCGCACTCCACAGAGAATAATGGGGCCTCCAGCACCGACCTCCACCCGCAGAGCCGCACTCCACATAGAGAATAATGGGGCCTTCAGCACCGACCTCCACCCGCACTCCACATAGAGAATAATGGAGCCTCCAGCACTGACCTCCACCCGCAGAGCCGCACTCCACATAGAGAATAATGGAGCCTCCGGCACCGACCTCCACCCGCAGAGCCACACTCCACATAGAGAATAATGGGGCCTCCACCCGCACTCCACATAGAGAATAATGGAGCCTCCAGCACTGACCTCCACCCGCAGAGCCGCACTCCACATAGAGAATAATGGGGCCTCCAGCACCAACCTCCACCCGCAGAGCCACACTCCACATAGAGAATAATGGGGCCTCCACCCGCACTCCACATAGAGAATAATGGAGCCTCCAGCACTGACCTCCACCCGCAGAGCCGCACTCCACATAGAGAATAATGGAGCCTCCAGCACCGACCTCCACCCGCAGAGCCACACTCCACATAGAGAATAATGGAGCCTCCGGCACCGACCTCCACCCGCAGAGCCACACTCCACATAGAGAATAATGGAGCCTCCGGCACCGACCTCCACCCGCAGAGCCGCACTCCACATAGAGAATAATGGAGCCTCCAGCACCGACCTCCACCCACAGAGCCGCACTCCACATAGAGAATAATGGAGCCTCCAGCACTGACCTCCACCCGCAGAGCCACACTCCACATAGAGAATAATGGGGCCTCCGGCACCGACCTCCACCCACAGAGCCGCACTCCACATAGAGAATAATGGAGCCTCCGGCACCGACCTCCACCCGCAGAGCCACACTCCACATAGAGAATAATGGAGCCTCCGGCACCGACCTCCACCCGCAGAGCCGCACTCCACATAGAGAATAATGGAGCCTCCAGCACCGACCTCCACCCGCAGAGCCGCACTCCACATACATGGCTGCTCTCAGTGCTCTGTGCTGTGCGCACAGGACCTGTGATGAGATCACAGGAGGGGAGGAGACAGGGGTCACATGATCGGGGGCCCTGACACCTTACCTCCTGTGATCTCATCACAAGCCTTTGCACGCTACCAGCAGCATCAGCGTTCACGCTACTTGTAGATGCTGCTGGTAGCAGAGCACATAATGCCGCCCCCACGGTCACTCACTTTTAGGTGGGGAGAAGATGGAGTGCCATTGCAGCAGCCAGCAGGAATGTGGTGGGGGCCCCCTTAGAAGCTCTTGTGGTGGGGGCCCCGGGGCTGAAGCCCCGCCTGCCCTGCCTATAATCCGGCCCTGCGCGGTGGCGGATTATAATGGGGCAATTTACTGGCCTGGGCTGTGGGCCCCTTAACCCCACTGGGCCCGGGGCAACTGCCCAAATTGACCTCATTATAATCCGCCACTGCTGGTGATCACTGTATTACCTGTACACTATAAACTATATATAGTGCTCCTGTGTATAATGTCTCTGGTGATCACTGTATTACCTGTACACTATAAACTATATATAGTGCTCCTGTGTATAATGTGTCTGGTGATCACTGTATTACCTGTACAGTGACATTATACACAGAGCTCCCTTATTTAAAGTCACTAGTGATCCCTGTATTACTTGTACACATACACGATACACTGTATACTATATACAGAACTCCTGTGTATAATGTCACTTATGATTACTGTATTACCTATACACTATATATAGAGCTTCTGTGTATACTGTTACTGGTGAGTCCCTGTATTACCTGTACATAATATACTATGTACAAAGCTCCAGTGTATAATGGCATTTACGGTAATATTAGCATTGTGTTTTTTTAAATTAATGATCAGTATTGTAGTATTCAATCAATATGTGGTGGTAATATGTGGTCTGACCATGGTGTGAAGGTATTTGTTCCTTGTATGTGGTATTATTCGCTCACTATGTGGTGGTAATATGTGGTCCGGCCATTGTGTGATGGTATTTGTTCCTTGTATGTGGTACATTAAAAAAAATGTGACACAACACCTTAAAGAAAAATATATTAACATATACCTAAAGAAAGTATTGGATATTTTAAGAAATTAGAGTAGGGCCCGGCAAAAAGAGTTTACCTTGTCGCTGTGGCGGCTTAAAAAATCTTTGGGCCAAAACAAAAGCTGATGGCTATGTATGTGATAGGTGTTTGATGGGAACTGTTAATATGTAATTGTTGAGGACGTAGTGCAAAAGTGGAGTTTTTCCAAGAGTGGAACTGTGGAAAGTTCGAGGGGTGGAGGCGTAGCTGGGGTTGTAGCCTGGGCGGAGTCACAAAATGTTTACCAGAATGTGGCTCTGAAATTCCTGGTGGCAGCCCTGAGACTAAAACAGAAAACCCAAAGAGATGAACTGGGACTAAACAGACAAAACACAAGATGAAAACATAATAAGCAAATTCCCTGCAGTAAATAAACAGCAACAGTGCATGGAAATAACATAGGGTGCTTGATCAGAATTATGTTAACACAGGTCTGCAGCCGAGCTGACAGCACTATGAGAGCAGAGCTACAGCTGCAAATGTATTTGTAACAAGAAAAAGCTCAGCTCTGCTGTACTGTGCTAGTTATAAACACACTTAGCACTTTAGTGAGATCAGGACAGCAGTCTGTCAGCCATCACATGTCTCAGATTGATAACGACTCCTTTCATTTAAGCTCTGGAGGTAGATTCTCAAGGAGATTTATGTCCAGCCCATAGATCTTAACAGTTCACCGTTTACCACTGCTTCTCTCTGTTCACTTCCCTGCAACGATAAAGTGTCAGCTACTCACCTGACTGCTGCAGCCAATCACCTGAGGCCAGATCATGTATGTAGAGAGCATTAGGCTGCTACAGGGAAGTACATAGCGTCCATCTGGTGGTGGAGGCTAAGGGATTTACCTAATGCTTATTTTAGAACATTTGTAGCTTGATGCGGTTTTCTAGCAATGGGAAACTGTCCTCCACCTGTAGTTTTTGAAAAACATATAAAACAAGCTGAGCTATACTCACCCTTCTAGGGTCCAAGGCAAAATCCCCACCACTGTTCCCAGTGTCTGTCATTGTCTCCAGCACTGAACATCACATCAGCAACACTGCAGCCAATCGGTGAGGTCAGTGATTGTGAGCGGCTCATGCTGTCTATTTGGGCAGAGCCTCTGAGCTCAGTTATTAGCTGCAGTGCTATCAACCTCCTTTTTCTGTCTGCCTCCTTGTAAAGGGGGCACATCAGCATCTTCTGAGGGGCGAGATCATCCAGCTATCACATAAGCACCAGTGAGCCCGGGGAGCACATAGCACTTCTACTTGTTCCCCGATCCGTCCTTCCTTACACCACATGTGGTATGCACTGTTCTGTCCTCACTGAATAAGGCAGACTTTATTGCAGTTATACAGTTCAGCTAAACAGCTATATCGGGGTCCAATAAGGAGACTGTAGGTTGAGTCTGTGCTTTTATTGAACTTGATATATTGGAGCGGTGAAACTGAAAACAATAGAATATACATACAATCATTACAGGGGCAGAGTAGAAATACACGTTATACATAACATACATTATTAATGAACATTTGCACACTAATGCTGACCAGCGTGCAGGACTGATTAAACTAGGCTTAATGAGACAGAAATTAGATACAGGAAGCATGAGTACATACCAGCGATGCAAGCACAAGGGGAGAGGAAAAGATGAGGTTCTTCCTGGATGCAGGCTGAAGGAAAATGGAGGAGAGTAAGGGAGATGGAGGCTGAGCTAACCATAATGCTTTGCAAAGTTACCGTAATGCATTGCAAAAGCTACCATAATGCATTGGGAAAAGAGGGAAAAGACTCATTGAAAGTGAAAGAAAAATAACACAATAAGACTGCGGTTATGACTCTGGCCACTAGAGGGACCCAAAACACTGAAAACAATACAGTCTATATAGAGATGTAGATTTCTCCAAATTCTCACCAGTAAATTATTGCAAATATTTACAAACAAATAATCAGAGATTATAAATTGAATGTCGGAGACAGAACATGCACTAACCACTGCACAACTGGAACACCCCAAATAATACCCCAGATAATTTGGAAATGTTCTAACCCAGCTGTCCAGACGTCACAATCTGGCCCTTGTCAGTGTCACTGAAACTCTCACATTTGGGGATCATTCAGACATCCGATTTTTCCACGTACGAGAAAAATGGAACAATGATTCAGGTCAGATTTTCATTGAAGTTTATAGAAAACCTGACCAGGACCTCCATATAATGTGAAAAGGTGCAAGCTGCAATGACAATACAATATGCAAATAGAAAGCACAGCAGCACTCTATAAGGGCCAGAGTATATGCAAACATGGGATACATGAGATCTGAAATGTATTGTTGCTAGATAAAATGTACTTACAAAAATGAAGGTTCTTAGCAAATAAATTGGGCAATTCATGTGTGCCCATCAACCACGGCAAGGTGACACTTCTCTGATGGGTAACTACTCTGATACTTATCAAACATGGTGGCAAATTGGCATAATGAAATTTAAAACGTATTTTTTAATAGTCAATTAAAAGTTATGTGCAGAAAAATGTGCATAAAGTGCCTGTGCAATCGTGCATAAAAACACAAACCGTAGTATATTGCCTCAACTGTCCTATAACAAGGACTCACAATATCACTCAAGGGTGCAGTAGAATCCTTTTGCACCCTAATTGAGATTTAGGTATAATGGTTATTTTCATACACCTAAAAAAGGAATCTACAATTGGGGACCAATTGTCTGCTGCAAACAATCAACAGCCCTATGTCTCCAGTGGTGGCAGAAATAGTAACTGGCATATATGCCAAGTGAGCCTTCAGATACTCAATAAACTTTGACATAGATGCACAAATGCCACTTAGTAAGTATATTTGGCATGTCTCACATAGAACACAGTGTAACGGAGTATGCTCAAACCCCTCAAAACACTGCTAAACTCTTGTTCTTATGGTGCTCATTACACCCCTGATGATTCTTCAAAAAGATGAAACGCGTTGGGTGATGAAGGCAAGGAATATGGTCGCCTCAATGGGCATGACGATATGCTGAACCCGGTATTCCTTAAGATAAGTACAGTGTATTTGTGGTAATGAGCACCATAAGAACAAGAGTTTAGCAGTGTTTTGAGGGGTTTGAGCATACTCCGTTACACTGTGTTCTATGTGAGACATGCCAAATATACTTACTAAGTGGCATTTGTGCATCTATGTCAAAGTTTATTGAGTATCTGAAGGCTCACTTGGCATATATGCCAGTTACTATTTCTGCCACCACTGGAGACATAGGGCTGTTGATTGTTTGCAGCAGACAATTGGTCCCCAATTGTAGATTCCTTTTTTAGGTGTATGAAAATAACCATTATACCTAAATCTCAATTAGGGTACAAAAGGGTTCTACTGCACTCTTGAGTGATATTGTGAGTCCTTGTAATAGGACATTTGAGGCAATATACTACGGTTTGTGTTTTTATCCACGATTGCACAGGCACTTTATGTACATTTTTCTGCACATATTTTTTAATAGTCAATTAAAAGTTATGTTTTAAATTTCATTATACCAATTTGCTACCTAGTTAATCTGATATTGGTGTATGAACCCCCGCTATTTGAAATGTACTTATCAAACATGACTCTCCTGGGCTGTAAGCCTACATTTTAAATGGGCAGGTAGGAACCAGCACTGATTAAAAGAATCCTTGGGCTGAGAGGAGGAGCGCAGAGTCAGAAAGGAGGCAGTCACCATCTCCAATAATAGAGTACAGAAAGCAGTGCCAAAGATGTCATAAGCCACGGTTAATTTATGTTTTAAGGGGGGAGGGCAATCCCTTTTTCACACAGGTCCATGTAGGTTTGGATTTCTTTTTTCCTTAATATTAAAGAACTTCATTTAAAAACTGCATTTTTTGTTTATTTCTGTTATATTTGTCTAATATTTAATATTGTTTGGAGATCTGAAATATTTAAGTGTGAGGGGGCAAACACTTTTACACACAACTGTATCTATCTGAAATCCAACTAATATCTATTCCTACTCCATGTCTCTCGGGTGACAATCTCTGTCTCCAGCACACTTGTACCTGTACGCCTCTGCCATTCCTGCACATGTCTCTCTGTGATGGCTTCTGTCTCCAGCACACCTGTACCTGTCTGTCCCTGGCTGCCTCTGCCATTCCTGCACATGTCTCTCTGATGACCTCTGTCTCCAGCACACCTGTACCTGTCTGTCCCTGGTGCCTCTGCCATTCCTGCACATGTCTCTCTGTGATGGCCTCTGTCTCCAGCACACCTGTACCTACCTGTCCCTGGCTGCCTCTGCCATTCCTGCACATGTCTCTGATGACCTCTGTCTCCAGCACACCTGTACCTCTCTGTCCCTGGCTGCCTCTGCCATTCCTGCACATGTCTCTGTGATGGCCTCTGTCTCCAGCACACCTGTACCTGTCTATCCCCGGCTGCCTCTGCCATTCCTGCACATGTCTCTGATGACCTCTGTCTCCAGCACACCTGTACCTGTCTGTCCCCGGCTGCCTCTGCCATTCCTGCACATGTCTCTGTGATGGCCTCTGTCTCCAGCACACCTGTACCTGTCTGTCCCCGGCTGCCTCTGTCATTCCTGCACATGTCTCTGATGACCTCTGTCTCCAGCACACCTGTACCTGTCTGTCCCTGGCTGCCTCTGCCATTCCTGCACATGTCTCTGATGACCTCTGTCTCCAGCACACCTGTACCTGTCTGTCCCTGGCTGCCTTTGCCATTCCTGCACATGTCTCTCTGTGATGACCTCTGTCTCCAGCACACGTGTACCTGACTGTCCCTGGCTGCCTCTGCCATTCCTGCACATGTCTCTCTGTGACCTCTGTCTCCAGCACACCTGTACCTGTCTGTCCCTGGCTGCCTCTGCCATTCCTGCACATGTCTCTGATGACCTCTGTCTCCAGCACACCTGTACCTCTCTGTCCCTGGCTGCCTCTGCCATTCCTGCACATGTCTCTCTGTGATGACCTCTGTCTCCAGCACACGTGTACCTGACTGTCCCTGGCTGCCTCTGCCATTCCTGCACATGTCTCTCTGTGACCTCTGTCTCCAGCACACCTGTACCTGTCTGTCCCTGGCTGTCTCTGCCATTCCTGCACATGTCTCTGATGACCTCTGTCTCCAGCACACCTGTACCTGTCTGTCCCTGGCTGCCTTTGCCATTCCTGCACATGTCTCTCTGTGATGACCTCTGTCTCCAGCACACCTGTACCTGTCTGTCCCTGGCTGCCTCTGCCATTCCTGCACATGTTTGTCTGTGATGGCCTCTGTCTCCAGCACACCTGTACCTGTCTGTCTCTGGCTGCCTCTGCCATTCCTGCACATGTTTCTCTGTGATGGCCTCTGTCTCCAGCACACCTGTACCTGTCTGTCCCTGGCTGCCTCTGCCATTCCTGCACATGTCTCTCTGTGATGACCTCTGTCTCCAGCACACCTGTACCTGTCTGTCCCTGGCTGCCTCTGCCATTCCTGCACATGTTTCTCTGTGATGGCCTCTGTCTCCAGCACACCTGTACCTGTCTGTCCCTGGCTGCCTCTGCCATTCCTGCACATGTTTCTCTGTGATGGCCTCTGTCTCCAGCACACCTGTACCTGTCTGTCCCTGGCTGGCCTCTGCCATTCCTGCACATGTCTCTCTGTGATGACCTCTGTCTCCAGCACATCTGTACCTGTCTGTCTCTGGCTGCCTCTGCCATTCGTGCACATGTCTGTCTGTAATTACCTCTGTCTCCAGCACACCTGTACCTGTCTGTCCCTGGCTGCCTCTGCCATTCCTGCACATGTCTCTGTGATGACCACTGTCTCCAGCACACCTGTACCTGTCTGTCCCTGGCTACCTCTGCCATTCCTGCACATGTCTCTGTGATGACCTCTGTCTCCATCACACCTGTACCTGTCTTTCCCTGGCTGCCTCTGCCATTCCTGCACATGTCTCTGTGATGACCTCTGTCTCCAGCACACCTGTACCTGTCTGTCCCTGGCTGCCTCTGCCATTCCTTCACATGTCTCTGTGATGGCCTCTGTCTCTAGCACACCTGTACCTGTCTGTCCCTGGCTGCCTCTGCCATTCCTTCACATGTCTCTGTGATGGCCTCTGTCTCCAGCATACCTGTACCTGTCTGTCCATGGCTGCCTCTGCCATTCCTTCACATGTCTCTGTGATGGCCTCTGTCTCCAGCACACCTGTACCTGTCTGTCCCTGGCTGCCTCTGCCATTCCTGCACATGTCTCTGTGATGACCTCTGTCTCCAGCACACCTGTACCTGTCTGTCCATGGCTGCCTCTGCCATTCCTTCACGTCTCTGTGATGGCCTCTGTCTCCAGCACACCTGTACCTGTCTGTCCCTGGCTGCCTCTGCCATTCCTGCACATGTCTCTGTGATGACCTCTGTCTCCAGCACACGTGTACCTGTCTGTCCCTGGCTGCCTCTGCCATTCCTGCACATGTCTCTCTGTGATGGCCTCTGTCTCCAGCACACCTGTACCTGTCTGTCCCTGGCTGTCTCTGCCATTCCTTCACATGTCTCTCTGTGATGGCCTCTGTTTCCAGCACACCTGTACCTGTCTGTCCCTTGCTGGCTTCTGCCATTCCTGCACATGTCTCTCTGTGATGGCCTCTGTTTCCAGCACACCTGTACCTGTCTGTCCCTGGCTGTCTCTGCCATTCCTTCACATGTCTCTGTGATGACCTCTGACTCCAGCACACCTGTACCTGTCTGTCCCTGGCTGCCTCTGCCATTCCTGCACATGTCTCTCTGTGATGGCCTCTGTCTCCAGCACACCTGTACCTGTCTGTCCCTTGCTGGCTTCTGCTATTCCTGCACATGTCTCTGTGATGACCCCTGTCTCCAGAACACCTGTACCTGTCTGTCCCTGGCTGCCTCTGCCATTCCTGCACATGTTTCTCTGTGATGGCCTCTGTCTCCAGCACACCTGTACCTGTCTGTCTCTGGCTGCCTCTGCCATTCGTGCACATGTCTGTCTGTAATTACCTCTGTCTCCAGCACACCTGTACCTGTCTGTCCCTGGCTGTCTCTGCCATTCCTGCACATGTCTCTGTGATGACCACTGTCTCCAGCACACCTGTACCTGTCTGTCCCTGGCTGCCTCTGCTATTCCTTCACATGTCTCTGTGATGGCCTCTGTCTACAGCACACCTGTACTTGTCTGTCCCTGGCTGCCTCTGCCATTTCTGCACGTCTCTGCGATGGCCTCTGTCTCCAGCACACCTGTACCTGTCTGTCCCTGGCTGGCCTCTGCCATTCCTGCACATGTCTCTGCGATGGCCTCTGTCTCCAGCACACCTGTACCTGTCTGTCCCTGGCTGGCCTCTGCCATTCCTGCACATGTCTCTGTGATGACCTCTGTCTCCAGCACACCTGTACCTGTCTGTCCCTGGCTGGCCTCTGCCATTCCTGCACGTCTCTGTGATGACCTCTGTCTCCAGCACACCTGTACCTGTCTGTCCCTGGCTGCCTCTGCCATTCGTGCACATGTTTCTCTGTGATGGCCTCTGTCTCCAGCACACCTGTACCTGTCTGTCTCTGGCTGCCTCTGCCATTCGTGCACATGTCTGTCTGTAATTACCTCTGTCTCCAGCACACCTGTACCTGTCTGTCCCTGGCTGTCTCTGCCATTCCTGCACATGTCTCTGTGATGACCACTGTCTCCAGCACACCTGTACCTGTCTGTCCGTGGCTGGCCTCTGCCATTCCTGAACATGTCTCTGTGATGACCTCTGTCTCCAGCACACCTGTACCTGTCTGTCCCTGGCTGCCTCTGCCATTCGTGCACATGTCTCTGATGACCTCTGTCTCCAGCACATCTGTACCTGTCTGTCCCTGGCTGCCTCTGCCATTCCTGCACATGTCTCTGTGATGACCTCTGTCTCCATCACACCTGTACCTGTCTTTCCCTGGCTGCCTCTGCCATTCCTGCACATGTCTCTGATGACCTCTGTCTCCAGCACATCTGTACCTGTCTGTCCCTGGCTGCCTCTGCCATTCCTGCACATGTCTCTCTGTGATGGCCTCTGTCTCCAGCACACCTGTACCTGTCTGTCCCTGGCTGCCTCTGCCATTCCTGCACATGTCTCTGTGATGACCTCTGTCTCCATCACACCTGTACCTGTCTTTCCCTGGCTGCCTCTGCCATTCCTGCACATGTCTCTGATGACCTCTGTCTCCAGCACATCTGTACCTGTCTGTCCCCGGATGTCTCTGCCATTCCTGCACATGTCTCTGTGATGACCTCTGTCTCCAGCACACGTGTACCTGTCTGTCCCTGGCTGCCTCTGCCATTTCTGCACATGTCTCTCTGTGATGGCCTCTGTTTCCAGCACACCTGTACCTGTCTGTCCCTGGCTGTCTGCCATTCCTTCACATGTCTCTGTGATGACCTCTGTCTCCAGCACACCTGTACCTGTCTGTCCCTTGCTGGCTTCTGCCATTCCTGCACATGTCTCTCTGTGATGGCCTCTGTTTCCAGCACACCTGTACCTGTCTGTCCCTGGCTGTCTGCCATTCCTTCACATGTCTCTGTGATGACCTCTGTCTACAGCACACCTGTACCTGTCTGTCCCTGCTATTCCTTCACATGTCTCTGTGATGGCCTCTGTCTACAGCACACCTGTACTTGTCTGTCCCTGGCTGCCTCTGCCATTTCTGCACGTCTCTGCGATGGCCTCTGTCTCCAGCACACCTGTACCTGTCTGTCCCTGGCTGGCCTCTGCCATTCCTGCACATGTCTCTGTGATGACCTCTGTCTCCAGCACACCTGTACCTGTCTGTCCCTGGCTGGCCTCTGCCATTCCTGCACGTCTCTGTGATGACCTCTGTCTCCAGCACACCTGTACCTGTCTGTGCCTGGCTGCCTCTGCCATTCCTGCACATGTTTCTCTGTGATGGCCTCTGTCTCCAGCACACCTGTACCTGTCTGTCTCTGGCTGCCTCTGCCATTCGTGCACATGTCTGTCTGTAATTACCTATGTCTCCAGCACACCTGTACCTGTCTGTCTCTGGCTGCCTCTGCCATTCCTGCACATGTCTCTGTGATGACCACTGTCTCCAGCCACCTGTACCTGTCTGTCCGTGGCTGGCCTCTGTCATTCCTGAACATGTCTCTGTGATGACCTCTGTCTCCAGCACACCTGTACCTGTCTGTCCCTGGCTGCCTCTGCCATTCGTGCACATGTCTCTGATGACCTCTGTCTCCAGCACATCTGTACCTGTCTGTCCCTGGCTGCCTCTGCCATTCCTGCACATGTCTCTCTGTGATGACCTCTGTCTCCAGCACACCTGTACCTGTCTGTCCCTGGCTGCCTCTGCCATTCCTGCACATGTCTCTGTGATGACCTCTGTCTCCATCACACCTGTACCTGTCTTTCCCTGGCTGCCTCTGCCATTCCTGCACATGTCTCTGTGATGGCCTCTGTCTCCAGCACACCTGTACCTGTCTGTCCATGGCTGCCTCTGCCATTCCTTCACATGTCTCTGTGATGGCCTCTGTCTCCAGCACACCTGTACCTGTCTGTCCCTGGCTGTCTCTGCCATTCCTTTACATGTCTCTGTAATGACCTCTGACTCCAGCACACCTGTACCTGTCTGTCCCTGGCTGCCTCTGCCATTCCTGCACATGTCTCTCTGTGATGGCCTCTGTCTCCAGCACACCTGTACCTGTCTGTCCCTTGCTGGCTTCTGCTACTCCTGCACATGTCTCTGTGATGACCCCTGTCTCCAGAACACCTGTACCTGTCTGTCCCTGGCTGCCTCTGCCATTCCTGCACATGTCTCTGTGATGGCCTCTGTCTACAGCACACCTGTACTTGTCTGTCCCTGGCTGCCTCTGCCATTCCTGCACATCTCTCTGTGATGACCTCTGTCTCCAGCACACCTGTACCTGTCTGTCCCTGGCTGCCTCTGCCATTCCTGCACATGTCTCTCTGTGATGACCTCTGTCTCCAGCACACCTGTACCTGTCTGTCCCTAGCTGCCTCTGCCATCCCTGCACATGTCTCTCTGTGATGGCCTCTGTCTCCAGCACACCTGTACCTGTCTGTCCCTGGCTGCCTCTGCCATTCCTGCACATGTCTCTCTGTGATGGCCTCTGTCTCCAGCACACCTGTACCTGTCTGTCCCTGGCTGCCTCTGCCATTCCTGCACATGTCTCTCTGTGATGGCCTCTGTCTCCAGCACACCTGTACCTGTCTGTCCCTAGCTGCCTCTGCCATTCCTGCACATGTCTCTGTGATGGCCTCTGTCTCCAGCACACCTGTACCTGTCTGTCCCTGGCTGCCTCTGCCATTCCTGCACATGTCTCTGTGATGGCCTCTGTCTCCAGCACACCTGTACCTGTCTGTCCCTGGCTGCCTCTGCCATCCCTGCACATGTCTCTGTGATGACCTCTGTCTCCAGCACACCTGTACCTGTCTGTCCCTGGCTGCCTCTGCCATTCCTGCACATGTCTCTCTGTGATGGCCTCTGTTTCCAGCACACCTGTACCTGTCTGTCCCTGGCTGGCCTCTGCCATTCCTGCGCATGTCTCTGATGACCTCTATCTCCAGCACACCTGTACCTGTCTGTCCCTGGCTGCCTCTGCCATTCCTGCACATGTCTCTCTGTGATGACCTCTGTCTCCAGCACACCTGTACCTGTCTGTCCCTGGCTGGCCTCTGCCATTCCTGCGCATGTCTCTGATGACCTCTATCTCCAGCACACCTGTACCTGTCTGTCCCTGGCTGCCTCTGCCATTCCTGCACATGTCTCTCTGTAAGGGCCTCTGTCTCCAGCACACCTGTACCTCTCTGTCCCTGGCTGCCGCTGCCATTCCTGCACATGTCTCTGTGATGGCCTCTGTCTCCAGCACACCTGTACCTGTCTGTCCCCGGATGTCTCTGCCATTCCTGCACATGTCTCTGTGATGACCTCTGTCTCCAGCACACCTGTACCTGTCTGTCCCTGGCTGCCTCTGCCATTCCTGCACATGTCTCTCTGTGATGGCCTCTGTTTTCAGCACACCTGTACCTGTCTGTCCCTGGCTGGCCTCTGCCATTCCTGCGCATGTCTCTGATGACCTCTGTCTACAGCACACCTGTACCTGTCTGTCCCTGGCTGCCTCTGCCATTCCTGCACATGTCTCTCTGTGATGACCTCTGTCTCCAGCACACCTGTACCTGTCTGTCCCTGGCTGGCCTCTGCCATTCCTGCGCATGTCTCTGATGACCTCTATCTCCAGCACACCTGTACCTGTCTGTCCCTGGCTGCCTCTGCCATTCCTGCACATGTCTCTCTGTGATGACCTCTGTCTCCAGCACACCTGTACCTGTCTGTCCCTGGCTGCCTCTGCCATTCCTGCACATGTCTCTCTGTGATGACCACTGTCTCCAGCACACCTGTACCTGTCTGTCCCTGGCTGCCTCTGCCATTCCTGCACATGTCTCTGTGATGGCCTCTGTCTCCAGCACACCTGTACCTGTCTGTCCCCGGATGTCTCTGCCATTCCTGCACATGTCTCTGTGATGACCTCTGTCTCCAGCACACCTGTACCTGTCTGTCCCTGGCTGCCTCTGCCATTCCTGCACATGTCTCTCTGTGATGGCCTCTGTTTCCAGCACACCTGTACCTGTCTGTCCCTGGCTGGCCTCTGCCATTCCTGCGCATGTCTCTGATGACCTCTGTCTACAGCACACCTGTACCTGTCTGTCCCTGGCTGCCTCTGCCATTCCTGCACATGTCTCTCTGTGATGACCTCTGTCTCCAGCACACCTGTACCTGTCTGTCCCTGGCTGGCCTCTGCCATTCCTGCGCATGTCTCTGATGACCTCTATCTCCAGCACACCTGTACCTGTCTGTCCCTGGCTGCCTCTGCCATTCCTGCACATGTCTCTCTGTGATGACCTCTGTCTCCAGCACACCTGTACCTGTCTGTCCCTGGCTGCCTCTGCCATTCCTGCACATGTCTCTCTGTGATGGCCTCTGTTTCCAGCACACCTGTACCTGTCTGTCCCTGGCTGGCCTCTGCCATTCCTGCGCATGTCTCTGATGACCTCTGTCTACAGCACACCTGTACCTGTCTGTCCCTGGCTGCCTCTGCCATTCCTGCACATGTCTCTCTGTGATGACCTCTGTCTCCAGCACACCTGTACCTGTCTGTCCCTGGCTGCCTCTGCCATTCCTGCACATGTCTCTCTGTGATGACCACTGTCTCCAGCACACCTGTACCTGTCTGTCCATGGCTGCCTCTGCCATTCCTGCACATGTCTCTCTGTGATGGCCTCTGTCTCCAGCACACCTGTACCTGTCTGTCCCTGGCTGGCCTCTGCCATTCCTGCACATGTCTCTGTGATGGCCTCTGTCTCCAGCACACCTGTACCTGTCTGTCCCTGGCTGCCTCTGCCATTCCTGCACATGTCTCTCTGTGATGGCCTCGGTCTCCAGCACACCTGTACCTGTCTGTCCCTGGCTGGCCTCTGCCATTCCTGCACATGTCTCTGTGATGGCCTCTGTCTCCAGCACACCTGTACCTGTCTGTCCCTGTCTGTCTCTGCCATTCCTGCACGTCTCTCTGTGATGGCCTCTGTCTCCAGCACACCTGTACTTGTCTGTCCCTGGCTGTCTCCGCCATTCCTGCACATGTCTCTCTGTGATGGCCTCTGTCTCCAGCACACCTGTACCTGTCTGTCCCTGGCTGCCTCTGCCATTCCTGCGCATGTCTCTGATGACCTCTATCTCCAGCACACCTGTACCTGTCTGTCCCTGACTGCCTCTGCCATTCCTGCACATGTCTCTGTGATGACCTCTGTCTCCAGCACACCTGTACCTGTCTGTCCCTGGCTGGCCTCTGCCATTCCTGCACATGTCTCTCTGTGATGGCCTCTGTCTCCAGCACACCTGTACTTGTCTGTCCCTGGCTGTCTCCGCCATTCCTGCACATGTCTCTCTGTGATGACCTCTGTCTCCAGCACACCTGTACTTGTCTGTCCCTGGCTGTCTCCGCCATTCCTGCACATGTCTCTCTGTGATGACCTCTATCTCCAGCACACCAGTACCTGTCTGTCCCTGGCTGCCTCTGCCATTCCTGCACATGTCTCTCTGTGATGGCCTCTGTCTCCAGCACACCTGTACTTGTCTGTCCCTGGCTGTCTCCGCCATTCCTGCACATGTTTCTCTGTGATGGCCTCTGACTCCAGCACACCTGTACCTGTCTGTCCCTGGCTGCCTCTGCCATTCCTGCACATGTCTCTCTGTGATGGCCTCTGTCTCCAGTACACCTGTACCTGTCTGTCCCTGGCTGTCTCCGCCATTCCTGCACGTCTCTCTGTGATGACCTCTGTCTCCAGCACACCAGTACCTGTCTGTCCATGGCTGCCTCTGCCATTCCTGCACATGTCTCTCTGTGATGGCCTCTGACTCCAGCACACCTGTACCTGTCTGTCCCTGGCTGTCTCCGCCATTCCTGCACATGTCTCTCTGTGATGGCCTCTGACTCCAGCACACCTGTACCTGTCTGTCCCTGGCTGCCTCTGCCATTCCTGCACATGTCTCTCTGTGATGGCCTCTGTCTCCAGCACACCTGTACCTGTCTGTCCCTGGCTGCCTCTGCCATTCCTGCACGTCTCTCTGTGATGGCCTCTGTCTCCAGCACACCTGTACCTGTCTGTCCCTGGCTGCCTCTGCCATTCCTGCACGTCTCTCTGTGATGACCTCTGTCTCCAGCACACCTGTACCTGTCTGTCCCTGGCTGCCTCTGCCATTCCTGCACATGTCTCTCTGTGATTCTCTGCTCTGTGACAGATCAGCTTCTCTACATTACAAGGTGTCTGCCAAGGAAATAGTCACTGACCAATGAGCGCTTGTGTCTCTGTATCTGCAGCCAATCAGTGAGCGCCGTGGCGCAGAGTGGGCGGGGCAGCGTAGCAGGCAGCCAGTTTGTGTCCGGAGCGGCAGCGCTGTCGGCAGTGATCGCTTGGCGCCGGGATCCCCGCACTGGGATGACACATCATGGCTTCCCGGCTGTCCCAGTCTCACCTGAAGCTGGAGGCGGAGATTGAACGCTGCAGGGCTGAGTGCCAATGGGAGAAGATCCAGCTCCTGGTCAGGCAGCTGGCACCCAAGGTCCAGGACCACAGCGGTGAGTGGCAATGAATAGGAACGTGTGACTGCGACTCTCCTCGTCCTGCACTGAGAGCCGTGGTGTCATTAGGTGAAGTAGATGGCAGCAGGTGACTGGTGAGAGAGCGCAGCCACCTCCATGACTGTTGTGGAAATCTCTAGATGCAATACAGGAAGTTACAGGAGGTGGAAACAGTCAGGGAGGTGTATACAGTATATACAGAGTATACAGGGTGTACAGAGTGTATACAGGGTCTACAGAGTATATACAGGGTGTACAGAGTATACAGGTTATATACAGGGTGTACAGAGAATATACAGAGTATACAGGGTGTACAGAGTGTATACAGGGTGTACAGAGTATATACAGGGTGTACAGAGTATATACAGAGTATACAGGTTATATACAGAGTGTACAGAGTATATACAGAGTATACAGGTTATATACAGAGTGTACAGAGTATATACAGGGTGTACAGAGTATATACAGAGTATACAGGTTATATACAGGGTGTACAGAGTATATACAGGGTGTACAGAGTATATACAGGGTGTACAGAGTATATACAGAGTATACAGGTTATATACAGAGTGTACAGAGTATATACAGAGTATACAGGTTATATACAGGGTGTACAGAGAATATACAGAGTATATACAGGGTGTACAGAGTATATACAGGGTGTACAGAGTATATACAGGGTGTACAGAGTATATACAGGGTGTACAGAGAATATACAGGGTGTACAGAGTATATACAGAGTATACAGGTTATATACAGGGTGTACAGAGTATATACAGGGTGTACAGAGTATATACAGAGTATACAGGTTATATACAGAGTGTACAGAGTATATACAGAGTATACAGGTTATATACAGAGTGTACAGAGTATATACAGGGTGTACAGAGTATATACAGAGTATACAGGTTATATACAGGGTGTACAGAGTATATACAGGGTGTACAGAGTATATACAGGGTGTACAGAGTATATACAGGGTGTACAGAGTATATACAGAGTATACAGGTTATATACAGAGTGTACAGAGTATATACAGAGTATACAGGTTATATACAGGGTGTACAGAGAATATACAGAGTATATACAGGGTGTACAGAGTATATACAGGGTGTACAGAGAATATACAGGGTGTACAGAGTATATACAGAGTATACAGGTTATATACAGGGTGTACAGAGTATATACAGGGTGTACAGAGTATATACAGAGTATACAGGTTATATACAGAGTGTACAGAGTATATACAGAGTATACAGGTTATATACAGAGTGTACAGAGTATATACAGGGTGTACAGAGTATATACAGAGTATACAGGTTATATACAGGGTGTACAGAGTATATACAGGGTGTACAGAGTATATACAGGGTGTACAGAGTATATACAGGGTGTACAGAGTATATACAGAGTATACAGGTTATATACAGAGTGTACAGAGTATATACAGAGTATACAGGTTATATACAGGGTGTACAGAGAATATACAGAGTATATACAGGGTGTACAGAGTATATACAGGGTGTACAGAGTATATACAGGGTGTACAGAGTATATACAGGGTGTACAGAGAATATACAGGGTATACAGAGTATACAGGTTATATACAGGGTGTACAGAGTATATACAGGGTGTACAGAGTATATACAGAGTATACAGGTTATATACAGAGTGTACAGAGTATATACAGAGTATACAGGTTATATACAGAGTGTACAGAGTATATACAGGGTGTACAGAGTATATACAGAGTATACAGGTTATATACAGAGTGTACAGAGTATATACAGGGTGTACAGAGTATATACAGGGTGTACAGAGTATATACAGGGTGTACAGAGTATATACAGGGTGTACAGAGTATACAGGTTATATACAGGGTGTACAGAGAATATACAGAGTGTACAGAGAATATACAGAGTATACAGGTTATATACAGGGTGTACAGAGTATGTACAGAGTATACATGTTATATACAGGGTGTGCAGAGTATATACAGGATGTACAGAGTATACAGGTTATATACAGGGTGTACAGAGTATATACAGAGTATACAGGTTATATACAGGGTGTACAGAGTATGTACAGAGTATACAGGTTATATACAGGGTGTGCAGAGTATATACAGGGTGTACAGAGTATACAGGTTATATACAGGGTGTACAGAGTATATACAGAGTATACAGGTTATATACAGGGTGTACAGAGTATGTACAGAGTATACAGGTTATATACAGGGTGTATAGAGTATATACAGGGTGTACAGAGTATACAGGTTATATACAGGGTGTACAGAGTATATACAGAGTATACAGGTTATATACAGGGTGTACAGAGTATGTACAGAGTATACAGGTTATATACAGGGTGTACAGAGTATATACAGGGTGTACAGAGTATACAGGTTATATACAGGGTGTACAGAGTATATACAGAGTATACAGGTTATATACAGGGTGTACAGAGTATATACAGAGTATACAGGTTATATACAGGGTGTACAGAATATACAGGTTATATACAGGGTGTACAGAGTATGTACAGAGTATACAGGTTATATACAGGGTGTACAGAATATACAGGTTATATACAGGGTGTACAGAGTATACAGGTTATATACAGGGTGTACAGAGTATGTACAGAGTATACATGTTATATACAGGGTGTACAGAGTATATACAGGGTGTACAGAGTATACAGGTTATATACAGGGTGTACAGAGTATACAGGGTGTACAGAGTATATACAGAGTATACAGGTTATATACAGGGTGTACAGAGTATGTACAGAGTATACATGTTATATACAGGGTGTACAGAGTATGTACAGAGTATACAGGTTATATACAGGGTGTACAGAATATACAGGTTATATACAGGGTGTACAGAGTATGTACAGAGTATACAGGTTATATACAGGGTGTACAGAGTATACAGGTTATATACAGGGTGTACAGAGTATGTACAGAGTATACAGGTTATATACAGGGTGTACAGAGTGTACAGGTTATATACAGGGTGTACAGAGTATGTACAGAGTATACAGGTTATATACAGGGTGTACAGAATATACAGGTTATATACAGGGTGTACAGAGTATGTACAGAGTATACAGGTTATATACAGGGTGTACAGAATATACAGGTTATATACAGGGTGTACAGAGTATACAGGTTATATACAGGGTGTACAGAGTATGTACAGAGTATACAGGTTATATACAGGGTGTACAGAGTATATACAGGGTGTACAGAGTATACAGGTTATATACAGGGTGTACAGAGTATATACAGAGTATACAGGTTATATACAGGGTGTACAGAGTATATACAGAGTATACAGGTTATATACAGGGTGTACAGAGTATACAGGAAATATACAGGGTATACAGAGAATATACAGAGTATATGCAGGATATACACAGGGTGCACAGAGTATATACAGTGTGTTCAGAGTATATATATATATAGGGTATACAGAGAGTGTACAGAGTATATACAGGATATACAGCGTATGCAGGTTATATTCAGGTGTATACAGAGTATATACAGGGTGTGCAGAGTATATACAGGGTGTACAGAATATATACAAAGTGTACAAAGTATATACAGGGTGTGCAGAGTATATTCAGGGTTTATAGAGAGGGTGTACATAGTATATAGAGTATGTAGGGTGTACAGAGTATATACAAGGTGTACAGAGTATATACAGGGTGTATACGGGGTGTATATTGTATATACACGGTATGCAGAGGGTGTACATAGTATATAGAGTATGTAGGGTGTACAGAGTGTATACAGGGTGTATAGACTATATACAGGGTATACAGACTATATACAGGGTATACAGACTATATACAGGGTATGCAGAGGGCGTAGTATATATAAGTTATATAAAGCGTGCATACAAAGTATACACAAAAAGAATATACAGGGTATACCGTGTATATACAGGGTATAAAGAGTATTTACAGGTAACAGCAGTGTACACCTAGTTAGAAGCACCGTGAAAACCTTCCAAACCGTATTTTGTAAATGAGGCTTTAAAGGCATTCTTATTATAATAAATGGGTACAATTCCAAAGTGCTAATAAAAATAAACAATTTGATAATTTACTTTTTATTAACAATCTCATCTATTCTGAAGATTGTTAATTGTACTGTTTGCTGCTCATTGTCTAGGCTACCGACCACGGCTCCAGTTCTCGACTAAATACCCTGTATTTGTTGTCATCTTTTTATCAGAACTTGCTGACTACTATTATATGTCTTACTGCAAGGTATTTTTGCACATTTTTCATTCTGTGCTTTGTTTGTGTTTCAATCAGTGGGTGGTGTGAACATTGTCCTACAGACTTGTTCACATTTGTGCATTTCACATGTGTTTTTAATCCATTTTTTTCGTGCTTATGCATGATTTGAGAGACCCCACCCCTCTCTTGTTTGACATGCACAAAAGGAGCTGTCTCACGCCACGAGCCCATACAGGTAAGCGCCTGTCTTAATCCTGCTCATTTAGACACTGTTCACATGTTCAGGTTTTAAATATATTAGATAAGGACTGCTTCAATAGGGGTTACCTTGACGTGGTGGAGCAGCTTGGCATACATTTTTTTACAAAAAAACGTATCGACTAAATACCCTGTATTTGTTGTCATCTTTTTATCAGCACTTGCTGACTACTATTATATGTCTTACTACAAGGTATTTTTGCACATTTTTCATTCTGTGCTTTGTTTGTGTTTCAATCAGTGAGTGGTGTGAACATTGTCCTACAGACTTGTTCACATTTGTGCATTTCACATGTGTTTTTAATCCAGTTCTAGCAGCAGCGGCTGAACACGCACAGTGGGTTTTTTCTCTAGAGCTGGTCAGGATTGCTGGAGAGCATGCTGCTTCATGGCCACTGCGCTCCCCCAACGCTGCAGAGGTAAAGATGCCTCATACAGCAGCATCGGCGAGCGCCACGTTCAGGCCAGCAGTGCAACGGTGCTGCTGCTCCGAGCTGTCAATCAATCAGGAGCGCATGGTCCCCGGTGTGCAGGAACCTGTGAGGCGGGAAAGCAGTGCGCTCCTGGAAAAAAAAAACACGAGACAACCCCTCTAAGTGTCGTAACTAGCTATTACCCACATCATGAAAACTGCCACAGGCGCAGAGTGTTTGCCCTTGTTTGGGCGGAGGACTGTTTTGATGGGTATAGATTTAGAAAGATCTTGTCAGATCACCAACAATAGGAGAGGTTTATAGGAGTAAATCAAGTGATCACTCGGCTTAAAAGGGTTATCCGGTACCATCCAGCCCTGCTACAAGAGGTGTGAGCAGTGCTGATGAGGTTACAACCCCATGCACCAGCCAGGACACCTGAGTGATCAACCTTCGTTGTGTTGACGGTTCATTTCCATCTTTATAGAAGGACATTGTTGGATATTGCTTGTAAAAACGAGCACTTTTGCAATTTACCGCTTATTTAAATTTGTAGCCATTCTCAAGATATAAACACTTTTCTTTACAACTCGTTGCCTAGGAGACTGACCACCGCTGCAGTCTAGCTTGTAAGTACCGTCTTGAAGCTGGCCAGGATTAGGAGGTGACCGAGCACTCCAGTGATCCTGGCCAGCTTCGTAACATTGCTTACCCATTCAATAGAAAAGAGCTTGTAAGCACTGGGCATTTTCTACTGTCTAGCAACAGTGGTCGGTCTCCAAGGCAACGAGCTGTAAAAAAGAAAAAACCTCCAGTTCCTGTAAATTCTCCCCAGAGTGGCTCAGTGATATTGAGGTCAGGAGACTGACATGGCCACTCCAGAACCTTCACTTTGTTCTGCTGTAGCCAATGACAGGTCAACTTGACTTTGTGTCTTGGATCATTATCATGTTGGAACGTCCAAGTACGTCCCATGCGCAACATTATTTACTGATAACGTGCTGCATTCAACTTTCCTTCAATTTTGACCAAGTTTCCTGTGCCTTTGTAGCTCACACATCCAAAAAACATCAGCGATCCACCTCCGTGCTTTACAGTAGGAATGCTGTTCCTTTCATCATAGGCCTTGTTGTCCTCCTTCCAAATGTAACGTTTATGGATGTGGCCAAAAAGTTCAATTTTGGTCTCATCACTCCAATTACCTTGTTCCAGAAGTTTCGAGGCTGGTCTCTGTGCTGTTTTGCATATTGTAGGCGAGACACTTTGGGGTATTTGCGCAGTAATGGCTTTCTTCTGGCGATTCGACTTTGCAGACCATTTTTCTTCAAGTGCCTCTCCTTATTGTGCATCTTGAAACAGCCACACCACTAGATTTCCGACAGTCCTGTATTTCAGCTGATGTTATTTGCGGGTTTTTCTTTGCATCCTGAACAATTTTCCTGGCAGTTTTGGACAAGATTTTTGTTGGTCTACCTGACCGTAGTTTTATTTTTACAGAGCCCCTGGTTTTCCATTTGTTAATCACAGTTTGAATGCTGATGACTGGCATTATCAATTCCTTGGATATCTTTTTGTATTTCTTTCCCGTTTTATACAGTTCAACTACCTTTTCCCGTAGATCCATGGACAATTCTTTTGCTTTCACCATGACTCACAATCCAGAAATGTCAGTGTCTGGATGAAAGATGCAAGAGTCTGTCTGGATCCCAGAAACTCACTCAGCTTTTATGCACACACTGATTACAAGCAAACAGGTCACAGGTGATGATGTTACTTTTAGTAGCCATTCAAACCCATTTGTGTCAACTTCTGTGCATGTTATCAGGCCAAAATCACCAGGGTATGTGAACTTTTGATCATGGTCATTTTGATGTTTTGGGTTGTCATTATGATTTAAAAAGAGAAAACACAGTAGTTTGACAATAAATGGCTTCACCCAACCACTAACCATGAGTGGAGAAAAAGTTTTGGTGTTATCATTCATATTCTCTGAAAAAAGGCAAAAATTCTGCCGGGGTATGTAAACTTTTGAGCACAACTATACAAATGAATAAAGTCGTATATATACATGTATACTTCTGCTCAGGGAGGTTTACACTATGCTGTATGTTGTGTCTGTGCCTGGCTTGTACCGGCTGCCTCCCAGACGAGCACCTCCAGCTGCCGGCATCGGCGGAGTCTGTTTGTTTTACTGTAATCAAACATCAAAATCCCTGCCAGCCTCAGACCCAGTGGCCGTCATCTCATCCGAGCGCCTGATGACGGCACAGATCACCTTGTCGATATTTGCCATGAGGCAGGGCTATGTGCACCGAGGCTGTTCAGAGGAACACAAAGTCCCCGTGGCTCCAGAGCTATAATATGGGGATATTTGTATTGAATTTGTTTGCTGATCTGAAACAGTGACAAACATGCAAAAAATAGGAAATCAGGAAGGGGGCAAACACTTGTTCACACCACTGCCCATTGAATGGTGTGCCGTAATCAGTATCTTTACATTAGATTTAAAGGAACATGTCAGGTCCGAAACCTGTGACGCCAAGGACATTTGCCGAATAGATCTCTGAAGTGCGCCGGTGACATTTTCGAAGGTTTGGAGAATTTGACAATCTCACTTTAAAAATTGTTGAAAGGGAGTGATTTCAACCAAAATGATGATTTGTCAAGTTCCCGTAAATCTTAGGATTGAACAGTCGTTTTGATCAACAAAATACCTTCATCATCTGGCATGAAGTCGGCCGTCTTTTATTTTTTTTTATGGACTAAAATATGAATGGTTGTGTCGGCATTACATCCATTCAACCAGTATTGTCGGGAGACTATTTGGCCAACGTTCATCTATGTATTGCCAGCGGAGTTGTCATAGCAGGTCAGCACCTTTCCACCTTGCCCCAGTGATCAGTTGATCCCCACAGATTCAAGTGCTATAACGACCACCGATCATCTGATCATATTTGATGAAGAGGGTCCCTTAAGACGTAGATATACCCAACTAGGGCAATTGTAATGGGGTTGTCCTAATAGTTGCTGTACCACTTTAGGCTAGAGTTTCCTACTAATAAATTGGAGATGGTATATAACAGTACACTTGTGACTGGGTTATAATCTACATATATTATGCATGGCTTTACTTCATGGTGTAACAACAGAGATTTATTTTAATGTCTGATTTTTTTGTAGAAAGGCTCCTTTAAGCTTTTGCCAAAATTTTATGAACTTTCCCAATTTGGCAGTAAGATATAGTCATAGAAATGATTTGTGCTAGCCATCGTAATGGTATTCATTCATCTAATATGTGGACATAGATGTGGATGGAAAATCACACAGGACTGAATTTATATCGCGTAGGAAATATGACCATCGGGAGACTTTACACAGGATTATCTTAGTTTAGAGGGTCCCGGTCACTTGATTGATGCTGCACAAACCAGACACCAGTAAGGAAAAGTTCTGACTCCTCTTTGTCTCCACATTCAGACTCCTTCATAAATGTCTAATAATTAGTATTGGTAACATCACTGTTTTTATTTTTTTTACGTAAATACTGTCCTTAGGTTGATGTATTGAAAAATTGAACCTTGTTTAAATTGGAATTTAAATTATTATTTTTTTATTTTTTAACGGCCTTCAGCTCAATCTCGAGCCACGGCGACTTGATGGATCAACGCTCTGTAGGAAGATCGATCTTGTTCAAGCCTAGATAGGCCCACCAGGGTCTTCAATGCCGTTATCTTGTTATTATCAAGCCATCGGGTTGCTGGTCTTCCTCTTTGACTTCTTCCTTCCCGTTTTCCAGCCATGATGTCCTTTCCTAGTGATTGCTCTCTTCATATAATGTGCCTAAAGTAGGAAAGTCATAGCTTGGAGATCCTTGCTGCTAGTGGCACGTCTGGCTTGATTTGTTCCAAAATGGATTTGTTTGTTCATTTTGACATCCATTGTGTTGATAATATCCTTCTTCAACACCACATTTCGAAGGCGTCTTTGTCACCGGTGAAATGTTCATCGAATTGAGGGCCTTGTCCTGTGACTTCATTGTGGATTGTCCTATAGTTAGTCTCCTATTGACTTCCGGTGTCGTCGCTGCATCTTGAGTGATCATTGATCTGAATAGTAGTCCGTTAAAACTTCCAGTTTGTTAATTAGTTATCCGAAACTAATAATTGATAATATTCTTTTCTAAGCTGCAGTTGGTGCATTTACACCGATTCCTGATTCCGCACAAAACTAGCTCTGTTTTCACAGTCCAGTTCTTCTTTCCCTCAACATCTGGTGTCAAGAAAAAGTTAGGACACCCCAATACATATTAGATTTCTGACTGTCTACTAAAAGCGGCTGGTCGACTGACCTTAAAGGTCTTTTCTGATGGTTGAAGTTCAGGAACGCGCTGTTGGGATTCCTGCTGATTTCTTGCATATTGGGGTTGGTGCACTCCTGAGCGATTTGAAATCGCACCAGTGACATCGCTGGCCTGAACTGTACCCTCTCTGACACCGCAGACAGATACAGGTTTGCCTTTGCAGCATCGGAGGAGCACAGGGGCGCTGAAGCTGGCCAGATCCAGCCATTTAGTCTACTTCAGAGCAGCACATACAAGCTCTATAGCAAAGAGATTGTAAGCGCATCACTCATTGTCTAATGGGGTGGCTTGTAATCAAGGCAACGAGTCATAAACAATAACATTAAAAATCCCTCCGTTTTTGAGAACATGGAGGATTTTCAATAACAAGTAAATTGCAAAGCTGCTTGATTTTGTAAGTATTTTGCAATTTTACCTATTAGACGGCAGGGAGCCAGCGCCAGATCGGGGAAGGCTGAGTACTATCTCTGTTTGTTTTTGTTTTTTTTTAATGAATATTCAATCGTTTGGGAACCACTTTTTTGAACGTGAGAAAACCCCTTTAAAGAACTTGCGCATAAGCCTTCGATCTACTGTCTACAGTATGGCCGCCTTATCACTGGTCGTTCAGAGCTCATTGATCACTGATGGGAACAGAAGATTCGCTAATACGATTGTCCGGTCCTCATACGGTATCGTGTTGTCGGCAGCACTTTTCCTCTATACTGGCGATGGGCTGATGACAATTATATATATTTTTTGCTGATTATAAAGGATCCGATCACCCGACAAACTAGAGTTTTACTCGTTCATCAGGAGATCGCTGGCGGGTTTAGATGGGTCGCTATTAGGGAACGATCGGTCCTACGAATGCTCATAACCGACTATTTGCACCCCTAGACTTCACTAGAGAAATTCCTTGATGCAATGGGCACAATAAAAGTGTGAACACACCTGGAAAAGCTCTGTGTATCTGTGCCAAGACTACTTCAGTTTATTGGCACATTTTCCCACGAGGCAGGATCCCCACCCATTGGACTTGATGTTTTGCCTAGGGGCACCTAAATGATAAGTATGGCTGTGACTGTGTAACGTGTAGAGGCACGCGGTACATGCAGATAGATAAATTATGTTCTCTGCAAACTAAAGTTACTGCTTTTAAAGTTAAATAGAAATAATCATCTCCACCTTATTTTTTAGTTACGGTATATCTATTACTGAGGGAGCTGATTCTTCTGAGGAAGGGCACATTTACCTAAGGCGTCTTGCACAGGGCGTGCCGCCATATAGTGCTTCCATCAGGCATGGAATCCATCAAAAATAACTCATACAGACACAGGGCCGCATGAACTTCTTTAGTTGCCCTATTGTGACTCTATATTACATGGATCCTTAATACAACTGCCTCATTGACACGTTGCTTATTCTTTCCTTGCGGATTTGCAGCAGATTTATATCTGCAGAATTTCAATTCTTTCAGTGGTTTTTTTTTTGCTGCAGATTTCATCCATACTAATGAATGGGGAAACATCTGCACCAAAAACGCTCCTATTGTATGCAGTGTTTTTCCTGCTAAGGAATTCAGAAATGGTGCATAAATTTCTGCTACAAATGCTTAGGGTAAGTTCACACTGGGCGGTTTTTTTTTCTGCAGCAAAACCTGATTTCTTGGCAGGAAAGAAGCTGCGGCTAAGACGCATGTTAGGCTGTGTGCACACGTTGCGGATTGTGCTGCGGATTTTTCCGCGCAGATTTGGGAAAATCAGCAGGTCAAAAGACCTGCGGTTTACCTGCAGATTTTCTGCTGGTTTGCCTGCGGTTTTCCCCTGCGGTTTGACACCTGTCATGGAGCAGGTGCTAAACCGCTGCGGAATCCGCACAAAGAATTGACATGCTGCGGTTTAGAAACCGCAGCAAATCCACTCGGAAAAATCCGCACCGTCTGCACTGCAGTTTTCATTTTCCATAGCTTTTAATGGTGCTGCTGCGGATCCGCAGGACCAAATCCGCTGCGGATCCGCAGCAGAATCCGCAGCGTGTGCACACACTCTTAGGGTGCATTTTTGGAACGTTTTTGTTGCAATTTAGGTGCAGGTTTTTCATGCGTTTTTGGGGCTAACTTGTGTCTCTTTGTGCATGCTGATAAAGTTGAGTACCCCTCCGGAGGTAAAAAAAAATACTTCCTGTAGAACCACACCTCTAGATCCTTTGAAAAGACGGCAATTCATATGCGGCTTACAGTAAAATCACAGGTGACAGGTTCCAATAGAATAGATACACTGCTCAAAAAAATAAAGGGAACACTTAAACAACAGAATATAACTCCAAGTAAATCAAACTTCTGTGAAATCAATCTGTTCACTTAGGAAGTAACACTGATTGACAATCAATTTCACATGCTGTTATGCAAATGGAATAGACAACAGATGGAAATTATTGGCAATTATGAAGACACCCTCAAAAAGGCTGTGTGCACACGCTGCGGAAAAGGTGCGGATTCATCCGCGCGGATTTTGTAAAATCCGCAGGTGAAACCGCAGGTCAAAAGACCTGCGGTTTTACCTGCGGATTGCTCTGCGGTTTTGTTCTGCGGTTTTTCATCTCCTCAATAGAGGAGATAGCAAACCGCAGGAGAATCCGCAGAAAGAATTGACATGTCAATTCTTTCTGCGGATTGAAAACCGCAGATATTCCGCACCGTCTGCACTGCGGTTTTTGATTCCCATAGGGAATCATGGTACTGTACACCGCAGCAAAAACTGCTGCGGGTCCACAGCGGCCAAAACCGCTGCGGAACCGCAGCAAAATCCGCAGCGTGTGCACACAGCCTAAAAGGAGTGGTTCTGCAGGTGGGGACCACAGACCACATCTCAGTACCAATGCTTTCTGGCTGATGTTTTGGTCACTTTTGAATGTTGGTTGTGCTTTCACACTCGTGGTAGCATGAGACGGACTCTACAACCCACACAAGTGGCTCAAGTAGTGCAGCTCATCCAGGATGGCACATCAATGCGAGCTGTGGCAAGAAGGTTTGCTGTGTCTGTCAGCATAGTGTCCAGAGGCTGGAGGCGCTACCAGGAGACAGGCCAGTACACCAGGATACGTGGAGAGGGCCGTAGGAGGGCAACAATCCAGCAGCAGGACCGCTACCTCAGCCTTTGTGCAAGGAGGAACAGGAGGAGCACTGCCAGAGCCCTGCAAAATGGCCTGCAGCAGGCCACAAATGTGCATGTGTCTGCAAAAACGGTTAGAAACTGAATCCATGAGGATGGTCTGAGTGTCCAACGTCCACAGGTGGGGGTTGTGTTCATGGAGGTAATTTTGCAGGGTGCTGGCAGTGGTCCTCCTGTTCCTCCTTGCACAAAGGCTGAGGTAGTGGTCCTTGCTGCTGGGTTGTTGCCTTCCTACGGCCCCCTCCATGTCTCCTGGTGTACTGGCCTGTCTCCTGGTAGCACCTCCAGCCTCTGGACACTACGCTGACAGACACAGCAAACTTTCTTGCCACAGCTCGCATTGATGTGCCATCCTGGATGAGCTGCATTACCTGAGCCACTTGTGTGGGTTGTAGAGTCTGTCTCATGCTACCACGAGTGTGAAAGCACAACCAACATTCAAAAGTGACCAAAACATCAGCCAGAAAGCATTGGTACTGAGATGTGGTCTGTGGTCCCCACCTGCAGAACCACTCCTTTATTGAGTGTGTCTTGATAATTGCCAATAATTTCCATCTGTTGTCTATTCCATTTGCACAACAGCATGTGAAATTGATTGTCAATCAGTGTGGCTTCCTAAGTGAACAGTTTGATTTCACAAAAGTTTGATTTACTTGGAGTTATATTCTGTTGTTTAAGTGTTCCCTTTATTTTTTGAGCAGTGTATATACACATAGGATAGATGGATATATAGATGTCAGTGACACACACACACATATATACATTATATATATATATATATTTATATATGTATTTATGTTACATAGATAGAAGAAAAGCTGGCAAATCATGTGCTGCGTACAGTATTATCACAGCGTGACAGGTTAAAATAGAATAGGTATGTACATATAGAATACATAGATATTTAGATGTCAGTGACACACACACACACACATATATATATATATATATATATATATATATATATATATATATATATATATATATATATATATATATTTGTATATATATATATATATATATATATATATATTACACAGATAGATAGAAGAAAAGCTGACAATTCATCTGCTGTGTTCTGTAAAATATCTGAAGGAGCCGACAGGATAGAGGAGATGGATTACACACAGTAAATACATATAGTATAGGTAGTTATACAGATGTCTGTGACAAATACAATTAGTAAAGTTTGTGTTCAGCTTACTGTAAATGTATTTAATTAATAAACAATTGTTTTTCTGAAAAAAATGGCGTGGGCTCCCGTGTAATTTTCTTAACTAGCAGAGGGAAAGCTGAGAAAATCTGCATTAAACGCAGTATCTGTTTAATTTTAAAAAAAAATGGCGTGGGCTCCCCTGCAATTTTCAAAACCAGAACAGGGAAAGCCAGCGACTGGGGACAGATGGTTATAGGCTAGGAAGGGGGCAATACGCATGGAGCTTTCCAGACTATTAATATCAGCTTACAACTGTATACTTAGCCTTTACTGATTATTAAAATGGGGTCCCCTCCAAAAAAAGTGATTTAGGGTCCCCATATATTTAATAACCAGCAAAGGCTATGCAGCCAGCTGTGGGCTGATATTAATAGCCTAGAAACGCACCATGGATATTGGCCCCCCTTCAGGCTAAAAATATCATCTCTCAGCCGCCCCAGTAAAGGCGCATCTATAAGATGCGCCAATTCTGGCACTTAGCCTCACTCTTCCCACTTGCCCTGTAGTGGTGGGCTATGGGGTAATAGTTGGGGGGGGTTGATTACACCTTTGTATTGTCGGGTGACATCAAGCCCCAAGGTTTGTAATGGAGCAATAGAGTAATGGAGTAATAAGATGCCCCCATAACTAAACCCCTTAGTCGCATTGTATAAAAACACACACACCAAGAATAAATTCCTTTAATTGAAAAAATGACACAGACTCCTTCGATAATCTTAATCAAACCATACTTACGACCTTGCCTAATTCCACTGAAGCCCTCGTTCTCCTGTAACAAACCAAAAATAATAAAACAACAATATCTCTCACCTCTCCAACGTTCTGTCCCATGCCATAATCCATGTCTGGGGGAGAAGATGTGACCGTTCAGGCTGAGAACCACTGGTGAATGAGCTGCTGGGAGCCCAGCGTCAGTGACTAGTAGTGACGTCACCGAGGCTGTGTTTCCAGCCGGGCTGAACTGCGGTTACGTCGGTGAGATCCACGCTAGCACCGTGAGAGTTTCCAGCCGGGCTGAACTGCGGTTACGTTGGTGAGATCCCCGCTAGCACCGTGAGAAAGTCGCACGGTGCAGCATCGAGTTCACCGGGAGAATTTCACTGCAGTGAATAATATATTCATTCATAAAAAATAATGTTACTCTCCCTTGTCCAAGAGTAAAAAAATGAGATTGCAAAGTGTACTACAGTATTTTTGGTCATTTTGCATAAAAAATGTGAACTAAAAGGAGATCAGAAGGTCGTATACACCCCAAAATATTGATGATATAAACTACAGCTCGTATAGAAGAAAACAAGCCATCTGACAGGTCTATTAGCTGAAAAGTAAAAAAAAAAAAAAAAAAAAAGCTATAGCTCTTGTGAACGGAGGAGGAAAAATCCAAAGTGATGCCGCCGTCCAAGGGCCCCCATAAACCTGGAGCCCTTTTCACCAATCTTTCTTGGAAACAAGGGTTTTCAATAGCTTTTTGGATTTTTTTTTTTTAAACTGAGTTAATTTTGGAATTATAGTCTCAGTAACTGTAAAAGTTTCTATGGAAAACATGAGAAGCGTCTGTTTTTCCAGTCTTCATATAAACATCTTGGCTGAGTCACTTTTTTTTTTTCTTTAGTCACATTACCGTATTTTTTTTTTTCGTGGGCCAGGAATAAGCAGACTGGGGCTGCGTTCTCATGTTTTACAGTAGAAGCTGTGAGTAGACTGGAAACGTACTGGGAGAGCAGGAATACCAGTCCGATGGATGACTCCATGAGGCTGTGAGCGGCTGATTCATGGCCGAGCAATCGTGGGAAATCGTCACACCATATTTTCTGACAAGAAGTTTGCTTTTCCTTCAGAAATCCTTCTTGGAGACCAATGAAAGGGGATTTTTGTGTGTGATTTTACAGCGTGTGCACAGTCCTGTGACGCCATCTGACATAGTCCACCCTCGATCCAATACCTACAATAGACGGTGACTAGGTGGAGTGAACTTTGGATATTTACCTCAGCGGCGATCAGTGTACAGAATTACTCGGAAAAGCCCTGCCCTTCTCCACCCTTTCACCAGGCCGGGGGGCAGAGAGGGCCTGTCATTCTGATCTTCTGTGGTCATTGAGTTTTACTTAAGACAAATCGTAAATTTCACTGTTTTGGGGTACAACGAATATTATTCTAATACAACATTAGTAGGATAGAACTAAAAGTGTCCCTGAATGGGTAGAGATGAAAAGTAAGTGGGAAGAATTAGCCCACTGACAGGTCCGCTGATCAGACGCTGTCGCGGGAGGAAAGAGGCGGAGGGAGATGGGGGCAGGAGATTATATAGATGCTCACTGTGCAGGCGCCAGATTCCCAGCCCCGTAGTGTGAATACATCATAACACACCGCGTGGCGGGATCTGGGGCCTCCACTACACGCAGGCGCGATAGCCTGATGTCAGTTCTCGGGCAGCGCACACTGCGCATGCCCAAGACCTGTTGGCACAGCGCAGGCGCTGGGCATGTAACAGCAACCCAGGAGGTGGTGCACAGACACAAGAGGGGGATGATGGATGGCTGGGAGGCGGCAGACACAGGGGGAGACGCCATACCTCTGGGACTCAATACAGGTATGGCACGCACTTTATAAAAGTCAATATTTCAGTGTTACTAAGAATCAGAAACATAAGAGCCACCTTCACAGAATGCAGCCTTAGTGCTGCTGAAGGTGGCTCTTTTACTTAAAAACGCCCTGGGGGGGTGACAAGTTCCCTTTAACAATCTCTTATGTAATTAAATATCCCACATCATTATTTTGTATTTCTACAGTGCCTTGCAAAAGTATTCGGCCCCCTGGAACTTTTCAACCTTTTCCCACATATCATGCTTCAAACACAAAGATACCAAATTTAAATTTTTGGTGAAGAATCAACAACAAGTGGGACACAATTGTGAAGTTGAACGAAATTTATTGGTTATTTTAAATTTTTGTGGAAATTCAAAAACTGAAAAGTGGGGCGTGCAATATTATTCGGCCCCTTTAACGTAATACTTTGTTGCGCCACCTTTTGCTGCGATTACAGCTGTAAGTCGCTTGGGGTATGTCTCTATCAGTTTTGTACATCAAGAGACTGAAATTCTTGCCCATTCTTCCTTGGCAAACAGCTCAAGCTCAGTGAGGTTGGATGGAGATCGTTTGTGAACAGCAGTTTTCAGCTCTTTCCACAGATTCTCGATTGGATTACGGTCTGGACTGTGACTTGGCCATTCTAACACCTGGATACGTTTATTTGTGAACCTTCCACTGTAGATTTTGCTTTATGTTTGGGATCATTGTCTTGTTGGAAGACAAATCTCTGTCCCAGTCACAGGTCTTTTGCAGATTCCAACAGGTTTTCTTCAAGAATGGTCCTGTATTTGGCTCCATCCATCTTCCCATCAATTTTAACCATCTTCCCTTTCCCTGCTGAAGAAAAGCAGGCCCAAACCATGATGCTGCCACCACCATGTTTGACAGTGGGGATCAGGATGATGAGCTATGTTGCCTTTACGCAAAACATATCGCTTGGCATTGCTGCCAAAAAGTTTTGATTTTGGTTTCTTCTGACCAGAGCACCTTCTTCCCCATGTTTGGTGTGTCTCCCAGGTGGCTTGTTGCAAACTTTAAATTACACTTTTTATGGATATCTTTGAGAAAAGGCTTTCTTCTTGCCACTCTTCCATAAAGGCCAGATTTGTGCAATGTAAAACTGATTGTTGTCCTATGGACAGACCGTCCCACCTCAGCTGTAGATCTCTGCAGTTCATCCAGAGTGACCATGGGCCTCTTGGCTGCATCTCTGATCAGTCTTCTCCTTGTTTGAGATGAAAGTATAGAGGGACAGCCGGGTCTTGGTAGATTTGCGGTGGTATGATGCTCCTTCCATTTCAATATGATCGCTTGCACAGTGCTCCTTGGGATGTTTAAAGTTTTGGAAATCATTTTGTATCCAAATCCGGCTTTAAACTTCTCCACAACAGTATCACGGACCTGCCTGTTGTGTTCCTTGGTCTTCATGATGCTTTCTGTGCTTAAAACAGAGCCCTGAGACTATCACAGAGCAGGTTTATTTATACGAATACTTGATTACACACAGGTGGATTATATTTATCATCATTAGTCATTTAGGACAACATTGGATCATTCAGAGATCCACAATGAATTTCTGGAGTGAGTTTGCTGCACTGAAAGTAAAGGGGCCGAATAATATTGCACGCCCCACTTTTCAGTTTTTGACTTTCCACAAAAATTTTAAATAACCAATAAATTTCGTTCAGCTTCACAATTGTGTCCCACTTGTTGTTGATTCTTCACCAAAAATTTACATTTGGTATCTTTATGTTTGAAGCATGATATGTGGGAAAAGGTTGAAAAGTTCCCGGGAGCCGAATACTTTCGCAAGGCACTGTACCAGTTATCTAGATAGATCAGACAGAAAAAAAAAAAAAAGAGATGCTCTGATTAATGTAAAAATCCTTTATTGGTCCATCAATTCAAAGGGATATACGTGATAAAGCCACTTAAAAAGAGAAAATAGGGTCATGTGTAGGATGCAAAAAACAGACACATTGGTTGTAAATATAAGATGGAAAGGTATATACCGATAGAATATAAAGAACATTCAAATAATGGATGGTTGTGTGATGCATAGAGTAAATATACATACCATGTAGAAATAGACAGAAGGAAGTAAATGGTGTGTGCAAATAATGCTCCAAGGTGAGAGTATGGGAATCTCAGAAATAGAGAACTAAGACTGTGCGAACAAATGTCCGACCAAGGTGCGAAATCAAATAATGACCACACATAACCATAATGTGTTTAATACACCTGTAAACAATACCGGAGAATGGTTACCATATGAATATGCTCCCGGGACGCTCAAGGGCCATTTGACTCTCATATTGACTCTGAGGGCCAGTAGATTATTATTATCTCTCTCTATAGCATTCACTTCTGTCTAAAAACGCTACAAAAAAGCGGCAACTGCGCAATCATTTTTAGACCTACGTTTTTATATTGTTTTTGACTGACTTAATTGGAGACAATGGGCGAAAAAACGCTGAAAGAATTGACATGCTGCTGATTATTTTCTGCACCAAATCTGCAAGTCAAAAATAAGCAACGTGTGCACGACGCGTCAGGATCCTCATTCACTTTCCTGGCATCAGGATTCCCTTCAGGTTTTGTGACAAATCCACACGTCAAAAACGCGCCGTGTGCACACAGCCTTAAAGAAGTTTGGGCACATCAATATTATTTCAGAAAGGGATGTGATATTTTAGACCCCAATCTCACGGTCAGGAAGATATTCTCATCAATTCAATATTGAACGAACTGCAGATTTTGAAATTCAGATATTTGAAAATAATTTTTTTTCAGTTGCAGACTTTTCTGTAATAAATCTGCTGCTCGAGAAGGAACTTTTCGGTAGAAGACCCGTTTAGGGGAAGATTCGTGATACTGTCTAAAAGCAAAACAATCTTTGCTGCCCATAGCAACCAATCACTGCACAGCTTTCATTTTGTTTCCTGCTTTCAAAAAACGAAAGCTATGCTGTGATTCGTTGCTATGGACAGTTTCAGAATTTTGCCATTTTCGTTGTCAATATATGACCATTACGTAATGAAGGAATCAACCCTTTAGACCAGTGATGGCGAAACTTTTAGAGACCGAGTGCCCAAACTGCAACCCAAAACCCATTTATTTAGCGCAAAGTACCAGCATGACAATTTAACCTGAATACTGAAGGTCATAATTTAGGAAAAACAGCAGAGAGCATGCGAGGGCAGCAGAGAGCATGCGAGGGCAGCAGAGAGCATGCGAGGGCAGCAGAGAGCAGGCGGGGGCAGCAGAGAGCAGGCGGGGGCAGCAGAGAGCAGGCGGGACCACAGAGAGCAGGCGGGGGTAGCAGAGAGCAGGCGGGGCAGCAGAGAGCAGGCTGGAGCAGCAGAGAGCATGCGGGGGTAGCAGAAAGCAGGCGGGGGCAGCAGAGAGCAGGCGAGAGCAACAGAGAGCAGGCGGGAGCCGCAGAGAGCAGGCGGGGGTAGCAGAGAGCAGGCGAGAGCAACAGAGCAGGCGAGGGCAGCAGAGAGCAGGCGGGGGCAGCAGAGAGCAGGCGGGGCAGCAAAGAGCAGGCGAGAGCAACAGAGAGCAGGCGAGGGCAGCAGAGAGCAGGCGAGGGCAACAGAGCAGGCGAGGGCAGCAGAGAGCAGGCGGGGGCAGCAGAGAGCAGGCGGGGCAGCAAAGAGCAGGCGAGGGCAGCAGAGAGCAGGCGAGGGCAGCAGAGAGCAGGCGAGAGCAACAGAGAGCAGGCGAGGGCAGCAGAAAGCAGGCGAGAGCAACAGAGCAGGCGAGGGCAGCAGAGAGCAGACGGGAGCAGGGGGGAGCAACAGAGAGCAGTCGGAAGCAACAGAGAGCAGGCAGGGCCGCAGAGAGCAGACAGGGCCGCAGAGAGCAAGCGGGAGCAACAGAGAGCAGGAGGAAGCAAGAAAGAGCAGGCGGAAGCAACAGAGAGCAGACGGGGCAGCACGGAGCAGCCACAGACAGGAGCAGTGATACCAGACTGCAGATATAAAGGAATATGCTCCCCCATCGTGGTATATGCTTCCCCATCCTTGTATATGCCGTTCATCCTAGTATCTATACCTCCATCTGTGTATATGTGGTCAATGATCATAATTCATCACTAGATGTGATGACAAAATCCAAACCCTCTCCAATCACTTGATCTTCATGACAACTTATTTTTGATAAATAAGTATATATATATATATATATATATATATATATATATATATATATATATATATATTATATTAAGATATCGCTCACTGTATGTGTTGGGGGACAATCGCTTGGCAACGGGATTAAGGCACACAGGAGCTGTTTCTCACTTAAACAGACCATCCTGTTTAAACTGACCGAATCGAGTACAGTCCGTTTCGTTACATCCATGAACATAATAAGACACCAGTCTGTTCATGTAGCAAATACACCTCTCTGCCTTTCTTACAACCCCCTTGTCCAAGGTTACCTTCCAGGATCTCCGCTCCACACGCTGACTCCTTGTCAGTCCTGGCTTCCAGGGAAGCTGCCTTACTGGGACCATTGTCCCGGATGATGACTTGCTCAACAGGACAAACCCGACAGTTTCAGACCCTCAGAAGGTCAGTAGCTTCCCCAATGCAGTTAGCCATCACAGGCTCTGCAGGTACCATGTGCTATTCAGGAATCCAGTCCTCTTGCAGGACCTTCCAACACGGAGCACATGTGACCAAAACCACAGTCTCAGTATAACGTATCAGACACACCCCTTGATGGGAGGTGTGTGGTTAGCCAGTCCCACCCAGCTCTCCAGCTAGCCTTGTAAGCCCTGCTAAATAAGGCTCGTGGAACCACAGGTCCCAGAGCTACATTTCAGCCTTAAAGCTTGTATCTTTACTTTTTTCATTACTGATTTTATCTTTTGTGCATTACATTGCATAGAAAATATTTGTATATCTAACTCCCCGAATCGCATTGTAATTAATTTTGTGGATATACATATATGGTATATAGTCGTATACATACCTGTTATCATTACTCCTTGTTAGTATCCTGCCATCTAGTATCTGGTGGATGCCCTTTGTATTGGAATATTATTTTGCGTCTCTCATTGGACTCCCTTTTATTTCATTGTTCCTTGTTTTTACAATTAACTTTTTAATTTTATTTTTATAGTGTACAGTAGTTGGGTATCTCCATAAAATATTTATCGTGTGTGTTTATATACACATTTGTCAGATTTTTTTTATTATATTGGAATAACGCTTATATGATATATACATACAACTTATAACTTGAGTAAGATGACATTGTGTGTATAAAACCAGCCAGGGAGGCAGAGGTATGTAAAGTGCTCTGATCACGCCCAGGGCATTTAAGTCTGCCTTTTGGTGAGTTTTTAGTTTCTTGAAGTGTTTTTGCATCCTTTTGATTGGACAGTGCTTAGTTGGGAGCGAATCCCATCAAGATCCACTTAAAAAAAAGTGTCATGCACCTTTTTTTTTTCCACCACTTTTTTTTTTTTTTTTTACAAACTTTTTTACAAACTTCTCGTATGAAGTTTTCCAAGATTTGTTTTTTTGTGTTTTTGGAGGATCCACTTAAAAAAAATTCTTAAAAACCTGTGACTGTAGCCTTAAAGAATGCGCACGTGAGTATCCGCAGGTGTAAAATCCACCGCATAGTTCAGTAGCATCGTTGAGAAAATCCGCAGCAGAAATTGACCTGTGCTGCAGACTAGCAAAGGGTCGAATCTGCAATGAAATCTGCAGTATAAATTGATGTGCTGCAGATTTGAAAAAAAATTTGAGATTACCTTTTATATTTATATGCAAACTAAAAAACAATGTCATAAATCACCTTGTGAAAGTCATCAGTATGTCGGCTCATTAAGAGGAAGTGCTCAGTTCCAGATTAACAGAATAAAGCGCCTTTTTAACGTAGGGAACTAACTTGCGCAAATGTCTTTTTTCCTTTTGCATTGTGTGCAGTCATTGTGGTCATATAGTCCCGGGATCACATCCTTCTTTATATGGGAATTCAGTTCTTTGTGACATCTACTTTAACCCTTGCATTGCAGATGACTTTACGGACCTGCTGCTCGCTGAGGCTCTGCTGGAGCTCTCTTTAAGGGAGAACGTTGCCAAACTCAAATTCTCCATTCCATTAGTGGAAAGCAAGGAGCCAAAACTGCATCAAGCCAAGAAGTATCTAACAGGCATACTAAACAGAGGCAAATTACCAGTAAGTATGTTTTACAGTAATCCCCCTCCGGCTGTGATTTTACTAGTCAGCGTCGTGCGTGTCTTTTAGCTAAATTGTCTCCTAATCAGCGTTATGTCCCGATTTCCTCCAAACTTCGTGCAGGTTCGGCCAGGAGAGGTGTAAATGAACGCTGCCTCTGCACATTTTCCTGAGCTGTTCAGTTTTCCACGGCTTGGTGAAGGGGGTGTATGTTTGGGAAGCACATGAGTCAGGGTATAGGGCGTAGTCTGGACGAGACGTTTGTAAATTTCACAATATTAAAATAGACATGTGCGACAAGGCATGGAGTGTTATGTGACGCTGAATCTTGTGCCCCACAGTTATTTTATTTTTCTACTGACACTTGATAATATAAAACTCCTTTTTATGATCTCTAATCTGCTTGCTCTGGGGTTGCCATGGAAACAAGGTTCACTGCGCATTTAACTTTGATGTGGTCTTTGGTTATAAAAAGCCAAGAGTTAAACAGGTTGTCCAGTGAAAGCAATTTATCGTTTGTCCACGGGATAGGTGGTAACTTAGTGACTGGTGGGAGTCTGACTGCTGCGATCTACACCGATCGGCAGATCCTCGGGGGGGGAGGCATTTTTATACCTACTACAAAATGGAGCAATAGATCGGATGCCTTACCGCTTCTCCATTCATTCTTTATGGGGCTGCTGAAAAAACCATAGCGCAGAACTTGGCAGGCCCATGGAGAATGGAAGGAGCAGTGGTCGGGTATGCACGCAGCCGCTTTATTCTAACGGGGATAAATGTCCTCCGTTTTGCTGATTAGTGCAGGTCCCAGTTGTCGGACCCCCACTAATAAATTAGTTATCACCTTGATAAGTGTTAAATTGTCAGACAACGCCCAAAGTCCCACAACATAGAGCACTTGAATCTTATGGGAGGAGGCGAAGCTGGGCGGGGAATAGAGCTGGAGTGACAGAGGCTGCAGATTTATACTCTCATTTGTAAAACCATTCAAAAGCTGATTTCTCAGGGATGGAGAAACGGACTGGCCACGTAAAAGTATTGCTGGATGTAATGCGGGTGGGTGTGTACCCACTGCGCCACTGGCCGGGCTTACCCTGTAGAGGTGTAACTAAACGACTACCTGAAGTAAAAGAACAGAATAATCCAGCTCACCGCACTGCGCACGGATTTGACTAGGCAGTCAATCAATAGTAAAAAAAAGGGAAGAAAGTTCCAGCGCCAGGAATGGAAAATTAAAAATCCATTTTATTGTGCCAATGCATATTAAAATTCCAGCAGGTACAGCATATCAGTCGGATGACTGCAGAACAACGCGTTTCGACGCCTCAGGTCTTAATCATGTTCAAACATGATTAAGACCTGAGGCGTCGAAACGCGTTGTTCTGCAGTCATCCGACTGATATGCTGTACCTGCTGGAATTTTAATATGCATTGGCACAATAAAATGGATTTTTAATTTTCCATTCCTGGCGCTGGAACTTTCTTCCCTTTTTTTTAAACAACTACCTGGTCTTTGCTAAAGCCACTGGTGGTGAGAATAGGCTTGGCGGCAGGTAGTCGCCAGGTGTCACTCCAGGGCAGTCCCCAGACCTGCAGCAGTTGACCCACGGGTCAGAGCAGGTATACCGAGTACAGGAGGATGAGACAGAGTCATAGTGAGACTGTGATGGGTCAGGGCATCCAGCACGGATTCACTATGTAAGCTAGGGTCAGAAGTGGAAAGATCAGAGTAGATGAGTAGACAGCCAGATTGATAACAGAAGAGACTTAACTGAGCAGGAACCTTAGCAGGAAGCTAGCGACGAAGACAACTAGAACCTAAGTTCACGCAAAGGTGAGGAGGGAAGAGCTGCCTTATATATCTGTTGCCAGGCCAGGTAATTGGCTGGGGAAGACAAACCCTGCAGGACACAGAAGGGTTAAATTCCTGCAGGATCTGGCTTTGCCTCCCTATAGCCAGGTGGAGACAGCAGGGATATGCAGCAGGGTTTGGAAGTGCTGCATGAGGACTCAGCACAGCGGCCTGACACAGGGTGAAGCAGAGCAGCGAATGCAGTGAGTAGGGCGGTGCTGTGAAGGCGTGGGAGTTGCTTGCGTGATACTGAACTTGTTTTTCAGAGAGCTACATCCACATATAAATAGTTTGGAGGTGAAATCCTGCTGACAGATTCCCGCTAATGATTGGCCATCAATATTGTAAACCAAGAAAAGCCCTTTAATCCCCGGCTTCTGTCATCAATGCCTCTAAATGTCAAGAACTGCCCCTCTTTCCGCATATCAGAGTTAACCCCACACCTTAAGCTGCCAAGTTCAGTGGTTTGGACAACGCCTGGTTCCCCAGAGGAAGCAGGATCATGGGCTGCCTTGTATTGCTTTCTTTGGAGTTTTTCTCAGGCTTTTTTTTGTAAAGATGTATGTGCTTATTTGTGGCTCGTAGGCTGAACTCGTACAGCTGCATTAGTGTTTTCTGACTGTGTGGGTGTAAGTTTATTTTAGAAAAACGTTTAAATATAGTATTTTTTTTAACATGATTGCTATCTGAGGCTGATATCAGATTGAATAACGGGCAGATGTAGAAGCTTGGGAGATCTTGCAACATTGCTGTCTTTTTGCACCTGAGCATGTTAAAATGCATGGTTTCATCCACTATTAGTCTGCAGTCTCTTACATTTTCCAGATGCTGCCAACATTAAAGAGGTAAATGTAATTGTTAACTCCTTTAACATAATTCCAGTCACTCCAACATGACTACCATGTTAGGACATAGTAAAGTTAGGATTCTGATCACTATGACTTCCTAAAGTCCCTTCATACAAATAAAATTAGTCGTCCAAACTCATGTATGGAGGCCTCCCGACTCTTCCCCAGCAGATGATGGACACAGGTATCTGACATCAGCTTGTATCCCCTCTGTATACAGAACACATGATGCACTGACTAGAGCGTGTATATGCATGGATGGTGGGGGAGATAGCTGAACGCTCAACTTTCTGATGTGTATGGCCAGCTTTAGGCAGGTACTACAGGCCGACATGTGTTACACGACAGCAAATCTCTGAAAAGTCGAGCCACAAACACATATATGCAACTTATCTGAGAGAGCTGTGATTTTGCAGTAAAAAGAAATAGCCAAATTGTAGATAAATCACCCAGTAGTTGTGTGAGACTTGTATTGATGCCTATGGCAAGTGTGTCGTGTGCAACTTGTATTGATGCCTATGGCAAGTGTGTCCTGTGCAACTTGTATTGAAGCCTATGGCAAGTGTGTCGTGTGCGACTTGTATTGAAGCCTATGGCAAGTGTGTCGTGTGCGACTTGTATTGAAGCCTATGGCAAGTGTGTCGTGAGCGACTTGTATTGAAGCCTATGGCAAGTGTGTCATGTGCGAGTTGTATTGAAGCCTATGGCAAGTGTGTCGTGTGCAACTTGTATTGAAGCCTATGGCAAGTGTGTCGTGTGCAACTTGTATTGAAGACTAAGGCAAGTGTGTCCTGTGCAACTTGTATTGAAGCCTATGGTAAGTGTGTCGTGTGCAACTGGTATTGAAGACTAAGGCAAGTGTGTCGTGTGGAACTTGTATTGAAGCCTATGGCAAGTGTGTCGTGTGCAACTTGTATTGAAGCCTATGGCAAGTGTGTCCTGTGCAACTTGTATTGAAGCCTATGGCAAGTGTGTCGTGTGCAACTTGTATTGAAGACTAAGGCAAGTGTGTCGTGTGGAACTTGTATTGAAGCCTATGGCAAGTGTGTCCTGTGCAACTTGTATTGAAGCCTATGGCAAGTGTGTCGTGTGCGACTTGTATTGAAGCCTATGGCAAGTGTGTCGTGTGCGACTTGTATTGAAGCCTATGGCAAGTGTGTCGTGTGCGACTTGTATTGAAGCCTATGGCAAGTGTGTCGTGTGCGACTTGTATTGAAGCCTATGGCAAGTGTGTCGTGTGTGACCATTGACTGAAAATCCAACACATTTGGAAACATTTTTTACTCTGGGTCGCAGTCGAAGGTCACAGCGCAACACCATAGGAAATCATAATATCCAATGTTGCAATGTGTAGCTGCGACTTCAGTGTGATACGACATATGTCACCGTGTAGCCCTAGCTGAAGTCATTACTTGGTATCTCAATGCCTTGTGGTCCGCTAGTCACTGCCTCCCCACAGATGACCTCTGCTTTTGGGGCAAATATCCACCTGCTTCATTGGTCTATTTATATACTAGAGAAACCATTTGTTGTTCATTTGTCATGTGACATTGAATGTGGCTGCCTCATATGCTATATGTTATGCCTGTTACCTTAATCACATAACAAGACGGGTCACTGTCTCACACAAGAGAAGCACACTCTTCTGCTGCTGCTTTCATTACCATTTACTGATTGGTTTAACAATGATCTGTACCTGCCACTTCATGTTACTTTATTTGGCATTTTTAGCCCTGTGCATATGAGCTTTATCACATGGAAAGATAGGTCATTGCCTCACCCAAGAGAAGCACACTTTTCTCCTGCTGCTGTCATTATCATACACTGACTGGTTACACGTTGTCGTGTACCTCAATATTACTGCTTTTGTTATTTCTAACCCCGTCCACAAGAGCTTGATTACAGAACTAAACAGGTCACTTCTTCCCACAAGATCAACATACTCTTCTCCTGCTGCCAGATTATTCTATTCTAAAGATATGTTTTTAATGAACAAGAAAAAGCTTTGGAGAACTGGGATACATGGAAAACTGACCAAATCAGAATTATTCTAGATTTGTATTTCCCGTCTTTTGAAATTTTCGTCATACCCAATAACCTATTCTCTCACGCAGCCTCACAACTTGACAGAAGCGCTCTTGATACTGGGGAAGTTGCATTACTGTGAAGGATCTTACCGGGATGCCATCAGTATGTATGCCAGATCGGGATTTGAACATCTGTCCCTAGATGACGAGCCACTTTATAAGATGAGACTTTTCGCCGAAGCTTTTGCTATCAAAGGTAAAACGTGTGCATATAGCATGATGGCCTTAATAAAGAGACGTTATTTTATATGGATTCTTGGCGCAAAAAGTATTGTGACTTCTCCCATGTTGAATGTTGTCGTGGATGTCAAACTTAAAGAGTATCTTCACCATCATTGCAGAAATGCACCTCTAGACAGGCCACGTTCCCACGATGAGCTTTTGGTGAGTTTTTGATGTTGCAGATTTTCTGCACCCATTAAGGCTAGTTTCACACTTGCTTTTTTTTGCAGCGCGTTTTTCCCGCAAAAAAACGCATTGAAAAAACGCATACAACTGCTGCGTTTTTTTCAAGCATTTTTATGAGCATGCATGAAAAAAACGCAGCGTTTTTAAGCGTTTGTACGCGTTTTTAGTGCGTTTTTACCGCGTTTGCGTTTTTTTCCAACATTTTTAGGTGGCCCCTCACACTACCCAAACCATGACTTTACTAACCCTAACCCTGAACCTAACCCTAACCCTGACCCTAACCCTTAACCAAATCATACTTAACCCTAACCCAAACCCTAAACCCTAACTAACCCTAACCCTAACCCTGACCCTAACCCTAACCCTGACCCTAACCCTAACCCTAACCCTGACCCTAACCCTTAACAAAACCATACTTAACCCTAATCCTGACCCTAACCCTGACCCTAATCCTTAACAAAACCATACTTAACCCTAACCCTGACCCTAACCCTGACCCTAACCCTAACCCTGACCCTAACCCTTAACAAAACCATACTTAACCCTAATCCTGACCCTAACCCTAACCCTAACCCTGACCCTAACCCTTAACAAAACCATACTTAACCCTAATCCTGACCCTAACCCTGACCCTAATCCTTAACAAAACCATACTTAACCCTAACCCTAACCCTGACCCTAACCCTAACCCTGACCCTAACCCTTAACAAAACCATACTTAACCCTAATCCTGACCCTAACCCTGACCCTAATCCTTAACAAAACCATACTTAACCCTAACCCTGACCCTAACCCTTAACAAAACCATACTTAACCCTAATCCTGACCCTAACCCTGACCCTAATCCTTAACAAAACCATACTTAACCCTAACCCTGACCCTAACCCTAACCCTGACCCTAACCCTTAAGAAAACCATACTTAACCCTAATCCTGACCCTAACCCTGACCCTAATCCTTAACAAAACCATACTTAACCCTAACCCTGACCCTAACCCTTAACAAAACCATACTTAACCCTAATCCTGACCCTAACCCTGACCCTAATCCTTAACAAAACCATACTTAACCCTAACCCTGACCCTAACCCTAACCCTAACCCTGACCCTAACCCTAACCCTGACCCTAACCCTTAACAAAACCATACTTAACCCTAACCCTGACCCTAACCCTTAACCAAACCATACTTAACCCTAACCCTGACCCAAACCCCAACCCTAACCCTGACCCTAACCCTAACCCTAAACCCCCTTAACTAACCCTAACTCTAACCCAAACCCCTAAATTCCATGGTTAAAAAAAAAAAACGCATATGCAAAAAAACGCATACATGAGCATGCCAGTGCGCACATATGCGCATCCATAGGCTATAATGGCCATTTTTAGCGCAAAACGTGCGCATATGTGCGCATGCGCTTTTTTGCAGGGCCAAAAAATGCAACATGCTGCGTCTGGAAAATACCAACGCACACCCCAAAAAAACGCAGCGCATGAAAATCGCATACATGCGCTTACCAGCGCGCAGGTATGCGCACCCATGTTAAATATAGGGGAAAAAACGCATGCGCAGGTATGCGTTTTTTTCCAGCGCTAAAAAACGCAAATGTGAAACCAGCCTAAGTAAAATAGGATACTTAGATTTTTTTTCTAAAATACCCAGTGTAAAAAAAGTCACCAAAAACTTATATTGGGAACATAGCCTGACAGGTATGTCCATGTGTACCGGATTGACCTGCTGCTGTGTGGACTTTTAAATCTGCAGCATGTCAATTTATGCTGTTGATTTGTTACGGATGTTCCCCATTGTGTTCAATGGAGAAGCAAAAAAAATATATATATTTTTTTTTTGCAGAGTTTGCTGCAGATTACCTGCAGATCTGCAGCAAAATCCACAATTCCAGAATGTAAAAAAAACCCAGTTAAGCCAAAATATTAGGACATGGGAAATATTCTATGAAATGGGACAAAGTTATTATTTTATAATAATGCGCCAAATCCTTAAAAAAAATCTACATCAAAATCCACACAATGTATCGTGAATGCGCCATCGAGCATTTTCTCATGGCTTACTTTGGATTTCCTGCATGGTACATGTGAACATATCCTAACTGACTGGTAACCAGCTTACCATTTTACTTAAAAAAAAAAATGCTTTGTCCCAATTAATTTGCACAGCACTGTAATCCCCACATGACTGTATCAATAAAGTTTTGTTAAAGCCAAAAAGCAGCAACAATAAAAAAAAAAAGCAGCTTTAATTAAAACATGACACGCCAAAAAGAAACAAAAAAAAAAAAGCAGTGTCAAAAATGTGATAAAAAGGCACTTAAAAAAATCAAGTAACCTAATTCACATAATGACTAACAAATTAAAGCTGCACTCTAATGCTATAATATGCAAACATGGAATATATGAAATTTGAACTGTATTCCTGCTCTAGAAAATAGGTTAAAATGAAGATGCTTAGCGCAGGAATAGGCCAATTCATGCATGCCCAACAGCCATGACAAGGCGACCTTCTTTGCTGGGAACCTAACCTAATATAATACCTCTGCTGGGCTGAGTATGTGGAGGTAGGATCCTGCTGTGATTAAAACCGCCGTAGGCTGATGGGTGCAGGAAATCTGCAACATCAAAAACTCACCAAATATTCATCGTGGAAATGTAGATTGTCTGCACCTACAAAAACTGAGGGAAAAACGGACCAAATACTTAATGCGTGAATGAGGCCTAGAACTGACTCTGATTAAGATTTCTCAGTGTCTGACTTGCTGTTTTGACCCAAATTTTTTTTAGCTTGACATGTTATATATAGTTGTTTTTACGTTGTTTAATAATACAGACTGTTAGGGAGCCATGGGGCCTTTCTTACGTCTGCTGTCCATGAGTTTTATTGTCTGTTTTATGACCTGCTCGGTATATGCAGAGCAGATCTCTGGGCTCAAGTTTACATATACACTGTTAGAAATGTCTATTATTTCGGGGGTATTTTTTAACTATTGTACCATGTACGGGACTTTCAGATGTTTTGCTTGAGATAGGGAGTTGTCTAATGGTTAAATAATTCTTAGCCTACGTTCACATGACTTAAATTTTTGGAATTCGCCTATTCAAGTCTATGTCTGCCCCACCAAAAAAAATGTATCCCATAAGCATCAACCGTATTGCATCCGAATCTGTCGCCTCATTTTCGCGCTGTATGTAAATTAGGTGGGTCCGGTCCGATGGGTGGTGTTTTTGCTCCTTTCCTCTACCCGTCCTTGGCCGCTGTATGCAATTTTTCAGGTAATTTGCATAGTGCTCGTCCAATATGCTTTGCCCAACTGCGGGCAAAGCCGAAAAGCATTAGTGCACATGCGCCAGTGAACTATGTCCCGGAACACAGAAATGGCAGCAAAATACTTCCGGGACATAGTACTTCCTGCGCATGCGCACTAATGCTTTCCGGCTTTGCCCGCAGTTGGGCAAAGTATACTGCGCACGTGCAAGTGGAGATTTCAATGTGCAGGCGCAAAATATGGATGAGAACTATGGAAATTACCTGAAATATTGCGTACAGCAGCCAAGGAGGGGTGGAGGGAAGGAGCAAAAACACCGCCCATCAGACCGGAAACAACAATTTACATACAGCGCGAAAATTAGGTGACAGATTCCCTTTAATAACCTAGAAATCTGTATTTGGTCACATACACTTTAAAATGTTCATGTATAAAAATACATGGACATAAAATACGGACACACGGATGACAATATGAATTACGGTAATCAAGAAAACTCTGACTTTTTTATTTTATGTCTGTGAATATAGCCTTACTGAAGCATAACACGTGAACAATCAAATTATTAAAGGGGTTCTCCAGGACTACCTGCCTGTTCTGCCCTAAGATGATCTGTTCCTGCTCAGAGTAGTCACAGACCACTTCCGGTGATGTCACATCGATCGAGCAGTTCCTTCTCTTCCGCTCTGCTCTGTTGACGGGGCATCACTGCTGACATCATTCTGATTGACAGCCAGCTCAGCCCAACATAGCAGAGAGCCAGCTTTCAATCAGCATGACATCGGCAGTGACGACCAGTCAACACAGCAGAGCGGAAGAGAAAGAACAGCTCTGTTGACTTGACGTCAAAGGAAGCTGAAGAATCTCCTCCTGAGGTGGAACACGTCGTTCTTGGCTCGATAGAAAAAAAAACCCCTGAAAGTCCCTGATAATCCCTTTAAACCACAGTGTTCCTCTTTGTTTCTACTCTTGTTAAGGCACCCCTCTCCACCACCGTGTGTTTTTTTTTTTGGCTCCCGGTCAGAACGTTTAGCTAATGTGTCGGTGAGAAGAAGCCACTTCTAGATCGCTGATTCTTGTCTGACCTTCACAATAGAGAAATCCCTCAACAGCTGCCATGTACAAGCTGATCCCAGTGGTCAGACTAAGCTACTGGTCATATGTGACCCAAGATAGAAGCATTAGGTGGATGTTTGTAAGAGGAAAACATAAGAACAGCCGGGGGCGCCATAAGTAATAGCTAAACAGAGGAGCATTATTTTGGTTATGTAGGTGCCACATAGGCACAGGTGTGACTCCTTTTCTGCACAATTGCTGTGTCCTCGACCGTGTGGTGCCACGTCATTAGCTTACAGCGCCTGTTCTGCATTTGTTAAGTCTCTTATTATTTATTACAGTTCAGCAAATATTAAATATTATAATGAAAAATATACAGATTTCCAGTGTGCCTGCTGTATCTCTTACATCTAGGGTGTGTAAATCAGTCCTGATGAACACACGGGGGCACGGCTCGTTACAGGACAGCGCTCTGCTATCTGTACATCCATTATATGATCCTACCTATATGAATAGTGAATAACAGCAAGCAGAGATCTTGAAAAAGGGGAAAAATTGATATAGAAAGTATACGGGGAAAAAAAAAGTGAAACTTTTTATGATACAAAGAACTGTACGACAACCATAAGACCCCTATTATAATCTTTCACTTCCCCTTCCCTTCATCTCCAGCCGCTTTGTCACTGGGGGCTAAAAGTACATCTGGAGTCCGGAGGGGGCTGGTGTTTTGGCCTTTTATGCTAAGACTATTAGGGTAAAACCCTAATGTGTGTAATGAAAGACTTTCACAAAGTTTATTAAAGTCCAACAATATATCACAAAGTGACGGATGCCCCTTATACACAGTGTGAAGAGTTTTGCAATGTAAGACATTGCATTCTCCTTACAGCACGCTCCCTGATTATCATCATGGGAGACTTTTTGACATATTTTTTTTTTCTTTTAGATTGCTGTGGATTCCTATAGGAAAATATGTAATAATATATTCACATTAGGCACATGTATACACACACACATAAAATATGCAAAGTATATACATTACACACACATATTACACACATATACTGTATAAAATGCACACATACACACAACACATTTACATACACCACATTATCCAAATATATACACGTCTTTGCAAATTTCTTAGCTATACAATCCATAACTTGTAAAACAAGTTGTTTTTTTTAGGCACTGTTTTCCCATACACATATTAAGCATTACATTTATATTAACTTTTATTATGGCCTAATTGAAAAATTAATAGAACAAAAAATCTATTTTTATTTATGACATTTTCTGATCACCATAAAATGGCATTGGTGTTGGTGTTTAGACAAAGTCAATTATCTCATACAATACCTCTTGTGGCTCACTGTTAGAGTTTCCGCCTTTCCAACCACCTTTGTGAGTTTGGAAACTCTGTAAGGGTTCGTGCACACGACTGATTTTCTATCCTGTGCTATCCTTGGTTTTCGGGTATAGCACTCATACCTATGATGTTCTATGGGGATGCCTACATGTCCGATTTTTTTTTTTTTTTTTTTTTTTTTTTCTTGGACAAAACGGTCTGTGGAAAAAAATCGGACCGCACTCTCGGATGACATCTGAGTGCTACGAAGTTTATTCTGCCATAAATAACATTTCGACCTGTAATAGGTCTTTTTCTAAGAGGGTTCTTTGGAGCATTGGACTGTGCGTCCCTTTACGAGAGTGCTGCCAGCTGCCCATGTTTTCCTGACATCCGAGTGCAGTCCGATTTTAAGAAAAGCAGAGAATTAAAGTGGCTGTTCACTACCAGGACAACCCCTTCTTGATCAAAATGTTTTGCGCCAATAAAATAATAAAGCCTATACTCGCTTCCCGTGCTAATGCCGTTCCCACGGTGTGAGCACTCACGGTCTTGGGGATCACGTGCGGTTGTTGTGACACGACGCTGGCGCCCAATCAGCCGGGCTGCAAGTGAACCCTAACTTCCTCTTCCTGCTCAATTCGACAGGAGGCGGGGACAGTGACGCCAGCGCTGATTGGCCGCCGGCGTCATGTGTCACAACAACAGCACGGTAGCCCCAAGAGATGGAGTGCTGACACCGTGGGAACAGCGCCGGTACGGGAGGTGAGTATAAGCTCTATTATTTTATCGGGCCCAAGCGAGGGTATGACAAGAAGTTGTCCAAGTAGTGGACAACTTCTTTACTAACTAAAGGCATCTACCAAGCACGGTCCGTCCCACAGTGTTCTGTTGTCTTAGGCTATGTGCACACGTAGCAGAAAATTTCTGCTTAAAAACCGGTCTCCCTTCCCAGAAACCGCGCGTTTTTTTCTGTGCGGTTTTTGCGTAAAAAACGTGCGGTTTTTATGCGTTTTTTTCCGCGCGGTTCCAGACCCATAGAAATAGCCAGAAATGCGGAAAAATCTGCAAAATTAATGAGCATGCTGCGTTTTTTACCGCGAAGCGGTTTTTTCACGGTAAAAAAATGCATCAAGATGCACAAAAATTGAAAAATGCATAGAAATGAATGGGAAGCTTATTTTTAGCGTTTTTATAGCGGATTTATTGGCAAATACGCTAAAAAAACGCTGTGTGTGAACACAGCCTTAGAGTAGAATCTACCTGGGAAGATAAGGAAATACCGTAGTTCTTATCTACTTGTTGTGGCTGCAGCGGTAACGTCAGTTTGACAGTGTACATTACCGCTGCAGCTAATCACTGTTCTCAGCAGCTCTGTTGATGTAGATGGCAGAAGCCTCCAAGCTCAGTGATTGACTGCAGCGGTGATGTGATCTGTAGACATGACATCACTTTTACAGCCAAAACGCATAGATGGGAACAGTAGTGGGGAGTTTGTACTGGACCTGGGAGGGTAAGTACTATTTACTAGTCTCCGATCATTTGGGGACCACTTTTCACATTTAGATGCAGAAGTGTCTGCTCCCCTGGTGTAGAGCTGAACCGGCTGCAGGACTACATTTTCAACATGACAGCTCCGCCTGTAATTGGCACCTATTATATTAACCTATGACTGCAGAGAATGTATATTACTTATATTTTCTGGTGATTTTTGGTGTAATTACTCTTTATTAATGATGCCAGGGACGATGCTTGACGCTCTACATCCTAACTGTCTTCTGTCTTCTTTTCCTTTGCTTCTTTGGGAATTGCGCTGCTGTCAGATGCTCCACGTGGTGCCTCCAAATCTGTGGGATCTGATTCTTTTGAGAATATCTCTAAAATCTTTCTCCCTATCTGCTCTTCACTCTCTACCGCATCTGCCCTGAGACTTCTCTCATCACCAGAACTCATCGAATGGTACGTACTGACCACAGGAAATCCTGCACGTTCATATGTAAAGTGTGCGGTATTCACTATGTAAAGTTGACTTTTACATTGGTGTTCACCATTATCATTGAGCTGGACCTCTCGCCTTGGGCCCTGTGGAATGGCATTGGGGCATTTTATACTAATAAAGGGTTTATCCGACCTTTAAAAAAAATAACTAAAAAATAGAAAATATTACAAAAAAAAAAAAGAAAAATAAAAACACCTCTCCAATCCCATTCCGATCCAGCGCTGAAGCGCCAGCGTTCTCTGGACCTCAGCAATCATGTGCATGCCAAGAAGACTTTTGGCTGCAGCAGGGGAACGAATCAATCGCCTCTTGAACTGGGTCAAAAAAGCAGCAAAACTGGGAAAATCAGTGTTTTTTTTCATCCCATGTTTTTGTTGAGCTTCTTCCAGACGACTTCAGCACATCATTCATAAATCACCAAGTCCACTAATAAGAGTCTCAGGGGCCTTTTTATTGAACTTTTTGACCTTTTTTGCATTTTCCCTAGAAATTTCACTTAATGTATTCTTGGGCCCACTACTGTGCAGTGTTTTGATTATTTTGATAATGCTGTATATAGCTGTTTTCATAGTGATTTACTGCAGTACCTTATTCTAAGCAAAATATTGTAAAAAAATAAATAAAATTTTATATATACTAAGAATCAAGATGTAGGGGCATCCACTTGATATTTCCAAACTCTTACAGGATGTTGTAAAAATATTTTTTATACGTGGAACAACGTAACAAGAAATTGTGAAGGAACAATAAAAATACAAATAAAAACACAACGCGTTTCGGCTATCCAGTCTTCATTTCAAAATAAAAAACTCAAAAAAAAAAACAAACAGCGATGATATATTCAATACAAATAAGTCACTAATAAAATGTAATAAAATAAAAAGGAATCCAAAACCTCCCGGGGTGTACTGATCCATTATAAATTCTTAATTCCTTTCCTTTTCTCTCTGGGTGATTTTTTTTTTTATTATTACGATTGGTTGGAATGTAAAACCGTCCCATTGGTAAAATGTGTTGGTGAACCTGAGTGATCGAGATACAGCTAACATATATTAATTGTTGCTTTCCATATATTCATGTTCGTTCCCACTGACTCCACACATTTATTAAAAATGCTTACCAATACCATATTTTAATGTCTCCATCGCTGTACCAAACTACTGCAGATAGAGCTCATCTTGGAAAGAAAAGAGGATATGCTCCAAGATAAATTTAAAGCCGTTTAAAAGAAATGCCCTTTGTTTGGGCTGAATAGCAGGATCAGCGGAGAGGTAATAGTTCACCTTCTCCAGACCGACCTTATTGTCAATGTTTGAATCCTACCGATCGTACCATTTAGCCCGAACAGAGGGCAGTTCTTTTAAGTGACTTGAAATTTATCTTTGAACATAACCTCTTTTCTTTCCAAGATGAGCTCTATCTGCATTGGTTTGGTACAGCGATGGGGACTCAAGTCGCCCCAAGTTTCGCTAATCTCTTTATGGGGAGATTCGAGTTCCTGTCCCTGATCACATCTGATGCTCATGTTGGGCATATCATATATTACCGCCGTTATATCGACGACCTTTTCATTATCTGCCGTGGTACAGATGCTGAGGTGGCCTCCTTCGTTGAAGAACTTAATAATAATGCATGGGGTTTATCATTTACAGCACATATTGCTGGGAATAGTATGGTCTTTCTGGACCTTGAACTGTACCTTGATTACTACAGTGGACAGTTTCATAAATGGAAGAAAAATATACCTCTTAGCCAATTTCAACTTATAAGAATAACTGTACCTCCCCCGAAGAATATGTCAATCAATCAAAAATACTCAAAAACACGTTCACTGAAAAAAGATATCCTAAAAAAACTTTTCCAGATGGCTTTTGAAAAAAATCGCTACTCCAGCAGGGGGATTACCTTAATAATAAAAATAAGTCGTTGGATCAAACGGATTGATCTAAAGACATGAAGAGATGGAGATACAGTTTTATTACTACATACAACAGGGGGAATCAATTGAGTAGATACATTTTGAATAAATATTGGTATTTATTAAGGAAAGATTCTATTTTAAAAGAATCCCAGAAAAGCTGGCCATCACTTTCCGTAGAGGAAGAAAAATTAAAAACATCATAGCACCAAGTTTATTGAAACATAATAAACCCAGTAAACTAGAGACCAAAAGTAGAAATTAAAATAAAATAATGGGAAGAAAAGGGGAAAAGAGTTGGGGAAATGATCATCCACACAAAGGGTTAGCGAGGTGTGGATTTAAAAAATGCTGCTGCCGCAAAATCATCGACCATGGGACTAAACAATTAAAAGTGCACAACACTGGTACTGTATATTCTATTAATCGGGAATTGTCATGCCATTCTGATTGCGTAGCGTAACTTGTCACCTGTGGCTGTGGTCTTCATTATGTGGGCGGTAGAACGCAAATGTTGCGGGCGCGAATGAATGGCTACAGACACAATATCAACAATGGCTTCCTCAAACAAAGCCTATCAAGACACTTAACCCTACAATATAAAAATAATTTTGATTCTGTACGGGTCACTCCCTTAGAACAGATCCCCGTTTGCTCTTGCAATAGATAATCTGTTCTCAATTCCAAAGGAACATTGGATCCATAAAATGAAAAGTCATTTCCCTGGTGAACTGAATGAAATGTTAGAACAAGCCTAGGAAATCCACATGCGAACTGATTTTCTACGCTTTGCCACCTTCTCTTCTCTCCTCTCCCTGTGGAACTAGTACTCCTATTTGGAGTTGTTTTTCACTAGTGAGAGAGAGCATGGTTTAAGTCTCAGCTGGGGTTACGTGCCTGTCCGTTGGCTCCTCCGATCGGTGTTCAGGTTGCAAACCGCATTGATTTCGGTTTATGCGCGAGTGATGGTCTGACACCCTTGTGTCAGTGGTATGTGGTCTCCTTCCTTGTGTAAGAGATCCGTGGTTCCACTCGGGGGAACTCGCTCCTTACTGTGGTGGCTTAGGTACATAATAACAATTATCTATCAGACCTTTGCTACCTTTGATGGGAACCTTTCACCAGGTTTGGCCGACACGAGTTACAGCCACCGCCTTTCAGGGCTTATCTACAGCATTCTATAATGCTGTAGATAAGCCCCCAGTCCAACCTGCGGGGCACTCCTGTCCAGTGGGCGTCGCAGGTCCAGAGCTTCCCATCTTCTTGCGATGCCGCCCTCCTGCTTGCTTCATGGCTCCCCAATATCGCGCTCCTGCACATGTGTACTTATCTTCCCTGTTGAGAGCAGAGCAAAGTACTGCAGTGCCCAGGGAAAGGTCAGAGAGGCCTAGCGCTTGTGCACTGCAGTACTTTACTCTGCCCTCAACAGGACAGATAAGTACGCCTGCGCAGAAGCGCGATGCTGGGGAGCGATGAAGCAACAGGAGGGCACCATCGCAAGAAGATGGGAGGCGCCGGACCAGGACCAGCGACACCCATCGGACCAGACCTCCTCAGGTGAGTATAATAAAACTTATTTTTCTTCTCTTGCAGGTCGGATCCGGGGATTATCTACTGCATTACAGAATGCTATAGATAAGCCCTGAAAGGTGATGGCCGTAACTTGTATCGGCCAAACCTGGGGACAGGGTCCCTTTAACAATTTTTTGTCAGTTTTTCTGCTAGGTATCCATGGTCCTTTCATTCTTCCAGGATTCCATGTAACTCACTAGAAATAATAGTATTAATAACAACAATAATAACAAAGATTTCTCTAGATGGAATATAGGACCGTAAGTGGAGGTTGTTGGACTATTAGAGGTCAGAGCCCTCGGAATCCTGAGGTGATAACCTCTAGTTTCAGTGGACAATCGGGTTGGACGTCCACTACGGACATCCAACATACGGATATTCAACATATATCGGTGAGTTCGCTCCCGGGGAGGAATCTATGCTTGGATACACACCTATATATATAATTTAAATATACCAACTGAAAATACAAAATATAGTAAATGACATAAAATATGGTATATAATATGGAAATTATTCTAATACAGGCTTGAAGTCAGTCGGGAACAAACAGCTGTGACAATTAATATATCTAATGTGTTGGAGAACCTGAATGATTGAGATACAACTTTTATCAACAGAAGGGTTTTACATTCCAACCAATCGTCAAATAAATAATAATACTAAAAAAAAAAATACCAACAGGGAAAAGTAAAGCAATTAAGAATTTTTGATAGATCAGTACACCCAAGGAGGTTTTGGGTATATCCCGTTATATATTATTACATTTTATTAGAGACTTATTGGTATTGAATATATCATACATTGCAGTTTTTTTTAATTTTAACATCTTACCGCAAATTTCTTACATTGAGCATTTGTGGCAGTTTACTACTGTTCATGGACACAAGTGCATAGGTGGATAGGAAGATGGGGAGGTAAAATGTAAACCTACTAATTAGTCCAACCACTTCCAGCACTAGTAAAAGGTATAAATGGGTTATATGAGTCATACTAACTGTGCACCTGATGAAGGCTGGATAGCCGAAACGCATTGTTTTTTTTTTTTATTGTATTTTTTTGTTCCTTTACAATTTCTGGTTCTTGGCGTTTCACGCTCCACCTTCTAGAAATATATATATTTTTTTACAACAACATCCTGTACCAGTTTGGAAATATCGAGTGGAAGCGCCTACTTCTTGATTGTTTGTTTTTTCTATTTTTTTTTTGTCAGTTTTTACACCGACTTTACATCTGCTTTCTGGTTCAGTGGAGCTGAACATGGGTCATGTTTAGATGTTTGTTCGTTTCTTGCAGATTGATCCCCAGGAGATTTGCTCACACTTGGGTTGGGGCAGCCCTCATCGTTATACCCTGACGCGTGATCTAGTTATGGTTGTTTCTTTGTCTTGTTTTCGACAGCCTGTACAAGTTTAGCCGCCCATACTGCGGCACAGGGTTATGACGACACGTCTTCTATTCGGAATATAGAGACTTATGAGACAGAAGACAACGTAGATTTGTAGGAGACGAACCCCAGGGAATATCTGGGTGACATCTGATTTTGGCATCCAAATATTTAACTAGATTTTCTATTCTTTTTGCTGTTTCACTAGTGGACCAAACAGGGATGTAGGTTATAGGTGGACGTCCCTCCTGGACGTGTATCATACGGATCTGTAAATTGGCAAACATTTGATTGGCTGTTCTCATTGTTTTACGCAGCCTAAAAGATCACACTTGTCGGCAGCAAAGTGTAAAGAAGCGGCCATTGATTTGTTATATTGTTGATCAATGCCCATTCAGGCTGGAAATCTATCCTTGTACATTAGCCCTTACCTATGTTCGGTGCATATTGTACATCCGTATGTTTCTGATTGTATATGGATCTACGTGAAGGTTTTCAATCAGGTCCATAGAAATGCTCTCCTTCTATACCGCTATACAACAGCACATGGAGGCACTGTGCATCCATAATACAGACTTGTAGAGACCTCACGATCTGCAGCACTGGTTTCTTATACACAGCTCCCAAGTGCACGAACCTTGGGGTTTCTCAGGACTATAGCTTTGATGGTCTCTGCTTAGCATAAGCCATCGATGTTTGAGCAACAGGGCCTGACTTTCCAAGGCCTGGTGCTAATGCAGGAGCAGTCCGGACTGGTATTGCTGCACCAGTGGTCCTGCCTAGTATTGCTTTTTGAGCAATCCTGCCTGGTACAGCTGCATTAGTGGTCCTGCCTGGTATTGCTTCATGAGTGGTCCTGCCTGTTACTCCTGCATGAGCAGTTTTGCCTGGGATTGCTGCTTGAGAGGTCCTGCCTGGTTTTGCTGTATGATCTGTCCTGCCTGGTACTGATTCATAAACGGTCCTGCCTCGTACTGAGCATGAGCGGTCCTGCCTCGTACTGAGCATGAGCGGTCCTGCCTCGTACTGAGCATGAGCGGTCCTGCCTCGTACTGAGCATGAGCGGTCCTGCCTTGTACTACTGCATGAGCGGTCCTGCCTGCTACTGCTACATGAGCAGTCCTGCCTCGTACTGCTGTATGAGTGGTCCTGTCTGGTGCTGCTGTTTGAGTGGTACTGCTGTATGAGCGGTACTGCCTTGTATTGCTGCTGTATGAGCGGTACTGCCTGGTATTGCTGCTGTATGAGCGGTACTGCCTGGTATTGCTGCTTGCAGGAGCGGTCCTGCCTTGTACTGCTGCTTTATGAGCAGCCCTGTTGGTACTGCTGCTGCCTGGTAATGCTGTGTGAGCGGTCCTGTCTGGTATGGCTGCAGGAGTGGTAATGCTATATGAGCGGTATTGCCTTGTATTGCTGCTGTATGAGCGGTACTGCCTGGTATTGCTGCTTGCATGGGCGGTCCTGCCTTGTACTGCTGCTTTATGAGCAGCCCTGCTTGGTACTGCTGCTGCCTGGTAATGCTGTGTGAGCGGTCCTGTCTGGTACGGCTGCAGGAGTGGTACTGCTGCTGAGCGGTTCTGCCTGGTACAACTGCATGTGTGGTCCTACCTGGTATTGCCACGTGGGTTGTCCTATTTGGTTTCTACCGCATGGGTGGTCATGTCTGGTACAGCCGCATGAGCGATCATGTCTGGTACTGGTGCTGCTCTTTCCATCTAATTGGATGGGATAATCACTAGAGCATCACGGTGGCTCAGTGGTTAGCACTTTTGCTTTGCACTGCTGGGGTCCTAGGTGTTTGTATGCGTTTTCCATGTTTGGGGAGTTTTCTCTGAGTTCTCGTTTCCTGCCACACTCATGAGACATACTGATTGGGAATTTAAATTGGGAGCCCCAATGGGGAGTCGGGACAGTGATGATGAAGTCTGTAAAGCACTGTGGAATCAATGGCGCTATATAAATAAATAATAATAATAATGTCTATAAAGCTCTGTGGAATATGATGGTGCTGTATAAGTGAGTAACATAAATAGGCGCAGTTGCCTTTCTACCTAGATAATTCTTCTCTTTACCATTAGGTCTATGACATCATGTGATAAAAAAAATTACTATCTGAATCCTTCTAAGCTCTATATAGAAACAGGAGGTCAATTTTCCCTGTATGAGTCATCACTACAAAAGTCTATGGGAGGGGGAGCACCTGGGTCAGGAGGTGAAGAGGGAAATGATTTATGCAGGCACAAGAGACTTCCTTTTTCTACATAGAGCAGAGAAAAGAGGAGAATCTATTGGGTAGAAGGGCAAATGAGCAATTGTAAGTACACAGTGCTGTATAATATGATGACTGCAGTATATTGAGAGGATAAAAACGTTGATGGCTGGAGGAGGAGGAGGAGTACTTCTTTAAGATTCTTGAGTATTTGCAGAAGTGCCGGGTAATATAACATTGCTGGCCTATCCTAAGGACTTCTGTTATGCCGTGCTCACCAGGAGGCGGGGCTTCGGCCCCGACGTCACTCCTTCCGGTACGGCGGTCCCTCAGGGGTCCCCGTCGGGTGCGCACGCGCAACTCTCGTCCCCGGGCCTCCCCCTCCATGCCACGTTTGCGCTTGCGCGCTCCTGTCAGTGCTGTATAGGGCTTGGTCCTCTCTATGGTATTGGAGGACCCGACCCGGAACCACTAGTGGTCATGTGCTTTCTGGCTAGGTCCTGACCCGGAACCAGTAGTAGTCATGTGCTATATCAGACGACCTCCCCCTAGGGGAGGTGCCTGATTATTGTTGTGCTTCCTGGCTGGGTCAGCTGTGTCCCAGCCTGGCTGTGCGCTGTTCTCAGGTCCTCTGCTCTGTCTGCTATTCTGTGGTGCTCCTAGCACTTGCTCTGAACCCTTGTTTCTTCATGCTCCGCCGTGCCTCCTGGCATTCACTCTATTCCTGTGTTCTGTTACTTGCTACACGCCTTATGTGCCCACGTGTACCCGTCTAGCACTACCCTGTACTCAGCGCACTCCCGTGTACGTTCCATAGTATCCTGCACCCTCCAGTCACACAGTCTCGTATCTCCTGTGAGCCGGCCGCCTGGTGCCAGCAGTCGTGGTATCGTATCCCCTGGGGCTTGCTCCTGACACTCCCTGTATAGGGGGTGGTCCTCACTAGGCTAGCTCGCCCTGGGAGGGTTGGTGCCGCGACCCAGAGGGTCCACTCCAGGAGTCGCTAACACCCTAACAACTTACCACCAATTTTACAGTCTGAATGGCCTCAAAAACAAGTAATTTGCAGTCATTTTGTCAACGTGCTACTATACAGGGGCAGACGGATTGCTGTTGCCTGTGAACCGATCCGTCCACTGCAGGAACGAGCACCCAGACAATGAGGATTCCCAGAGACACCTTGCACTCGTTTTTAACTCCCTGACTCCTGGAACTTTCCCAGCTTTGTGTCAGTATTACATCTTCCAAATAGATTGTGCATAAAAATTTTCTCTTAAAAATGTGGCAAAATGCCAGATTGCTCGCCTGCCATTGTATGTGTATTTCTCCTGGTCTTTCTTGAGCCGCTCGTAGGACGAGCCGTGTCAGATGCTCATGAAGAACAATGTGTTGGACAAATATTTGAGCTTCGGATTTTTATTATTAAAAGGAAGTGACTGGAACAATAAGCTCCGACGTTAAAGCTATTTATGTACAAATCACGGACTGTAACAATGTAACTGGACAAAGCGAGTCCACAAGTCAGCGCCCCAGAGGACAATGAGGAGCAGTCAGCCATGTGGACGAGGATAAGATACTGACAAAATTCCACCAAAAGATCAAGGCCATTGAAAACTGAAATCTCCCTTCATAAAAAATCACCTATTGTTTAAAATATTTTTAATATAAAAAAAATGATTTAAAGAAAACATATACCGTATTTTTTGTTTTATAAGACGCTCCGGATTATAAGATGCACCCCAAATTTTGAGGAGAAAAATAGGAAAAAACTTTTTTTTAATAAAATGGTGCTTCTTATAATCCAGGCGTCTTATTGCTTACCGGGGAGGTGGCTGCGGTGAAATGGGTTGCTGCTGGAAGACGCAGGAGTGGAACGTTGCTTCTAGGATGAGGGGTTGTTTTGATGTGCGGCACGCCGCTGCGGGTGTCCGATGCTGCCCCTGTGCTATGTCCCCAGTGTTGCCAGGTGTTGCTGTCATCGCGCTCTGTACCTGGTGCTGCCGGGTGCTGCCACCCGCCCTGTCCCCCGTTGCTGCCGGGTGCTGCTGCCCGCTCTGTCCCCAGGTGCTGCTGCCCGCTCTGTCCCCAGGTGCTGCCGCCACGTTCTATCCCCCGGCGCTCTGTCCTGCGCTGCGTGGGTGGCTCTGCCGTTGCATCCTTCATGCTTGCCTGTGCGGTGGATTCCTTCTGGGAAAATGGCTGCCGTGCATGCACAGATGGAGATCTTGGCACTGAAATCTCGGGATTTCTGCTGTACACAGAAAGCAGCCAATCGGTGGTGGCGCGTGGTTTGACTACCTAGCATTACTAGTCCTCTAGTGATAATCTCCTGCTGATAAAACTGATTGTTATCATAACTACAGTATGCAGCCCAGTAAGTGACACATCACTGGAATCGGGGTCTCTGCCCCAACATCATGCTGTTCTCAGATTAGGTAGTAAAAGCCTGCTGATAGATTTCTTTTGAATAAAGAGGTTCCTTTCTATATTTTTTTTATATGCATGTACGTGTGCCATACAGGAACAGTGTACTGTGACATCTATAGCTTTAATGCCTGCTGCAGCACAGTAGCGCCAAACCTCCACAGGGGGTGCTGGTGGAGGAAAAAGGATATCTTACCAGCAAAACACCATAGTACAGCAGCGCAGGCGCCACTAGGTGGCGAAAGTGTAGTCAGACAAGACGGGTCAGCAACGGAGAGGGAGCGCAGTACCAGAGGAAACAGCAAAATACGTGGTCGGATACAAGCCAGAGAAGTCAGAGCCAGTCAGGAGCAGAGATACCAGAGATGGGAGACAGTCAAACAGGTCAGAGGACAAGCCAGGTCAAATACCAATGGGTCACAGTACGAGGAGCAGACACTAGACGAGCAGGGTAACAGGAGAGTACAGACACAGGAACTCAGTAAACAGGCAGAGGATAAATCGAGGTGTAACCAGGTCAGCCGCTCAAGCCGGGGCAGGAACTATAACTGACACCGCCTGCAGACAGCAGTGGACTGAAATAGCCAAACAAATCCCAAAGTGAGGCAGAGAAAGGTAAGCCCCGCATGGCCAGGCCGGGGAGAGGATAGCAACAAACAAACCCCGACCTGGATCATGATAATAGCATTGTCATCGCTGCCATTAATAGCTGTTTTCTAGAATCTGACACAAGAGAAGAACTCTTATACAATATCTGTAATACAATATCTGCAGATTACTATTATCATCAGAAAGTATAATACACTGTTGTTGGTTTTTATTACCATCTTCCAGGGTTGTCATTAGAGCGCTTCTCAGCGACCATTGCCTCCCGCGCTCGTCTGTCTGAGAGAGAAGAAGAAGCCGTCACTTGCTTTGAGAAAGCCAGTTGGATTGCACAAGTCTTCTTACAAGAATTAGACAAGGTGCGTAATAACAGACAGACAGGAGTGAAGCCATATTGTCTTGTGATTCTCTGGAACATAAATTACGTGCTGAAAACTTATCCTACTTTAATAATGGAGAATGTAATGTTGTACATGTATTTCAGGTATATTAGCTTCTTAAGGGCATGTCACACTAAGAGATATCGCTAGCAATATCGCTATAACTAGTGACGTTATAGCGATATTGCTAGCGATATCTCTGTGTCTGATACTTACCAGCGACCGGCTCCCCCGCTGCTTATCGCTGATCGCGCGAGAACGTCCAGGACTGTTTCTCGTCGTCAGCTTCCTGTGGCGCTTCCTGCTGTGAGGACGAGCGACGCGTGGAGCCGGGCGGGAGGACGCAGGATCGCCTGGTGTGACAGGTAAGTAGCGATCCCCGTCCCCAGCGATGTCGCTAGTGAGATCTGCCTATGTGGCAGCTCACTAGCGACCACTTAGCGATGTACCAGCGATCCTGACCGCGTCATATCGCTGGTCGGGATCGCTGGTACATCGCTAAGTGTGACAGTACCTTAAGTCGTTCAGCATTTAAATATACCAAAGTCCTGCTGAGTTGATGGGATTACTGTGCTTACAGACAGCAGTGTGACCTGCAGTGTAAAGCACGGTGGAAAGTCAGAGCAGTCGCTTAAGTCTGTGACAAGACTACCATAGACCTTTATAGCTGTATTGTTATAAATCTGAGATATAAAGCTCTTGGAGAAAACAAATCATAGGTAACCATTACACATGGCCTAACACTACACAATCCCTTCTTAAAGGGAAACTGTCATGATGATTTTACTACTGAAACTAGTGGCGTGGGAGTAGAGATCCTAGTACAACGTGAAAAATGATACCCGTCTTGTAGTAATCCGATGTTCCATCGTTGAGAAATGAGGCTTTGAAGACACCTGGAAATTTAGCCTGGGGGGCATGTCGATGCGCTGTAAGTGCCAGGACACGCCCCCAATGCACTTCCTGGCTGATTTCTGTGTGGCTTCAAACCTTAATTTCTCAGTGCTGGAACATCGGATTACTACAAGACCGGTATCATTTTTATTCTTGTATTAGGAACTGTCCAGCCATGACACTAGTTTCTGGAGTAAAATCGTCCTGACACATCCCTTTAAGAGTTTAATTATCCAATATTAGTCTTCTCGTGAAGTCAATGTCCCATAGAAAACTAAGTAGCTAATGCTAGTTTTTTTTTGGCGTGAACTGTGGCAATAAATGTGCATATAAAGTTTCATCAAATTCACACTAAGAATTTTAAATGGGATGAGTACAGTGGGCCTAGTATCCAAGGAGACTTCATTCAAGCCAGATTTCTTAAAGGGACTAATTATTCCCTAAATGGCCCTAAACAAATAAATAGTGGTATATAATCCTGTATAAGTGCTCCTGCCTTACCCTAGCTGCCTAGTAGAAGTCCCACGGCCGCCCTTGTGTCTTTGGATGCCAGGAGTCCGTAACACTTTGGTGGGCAGCGGTCATTGGATTTACCAATATGATCGCTTTTCTTAGCTGTCCCCGGCTGAATTCTCTTCTGCACAGATGCGTTTCAGACCGATCAGTGAAGGTCTCAACACCCGGACATAGCAGCCACTAGAAATATTAGAAAAATGTACTAAGTGTTAGTTACCTTTTTAAGTAAAAATTCATAAAATAGTACATTATTTAGCAAATCTAAAGCTGCTTATTGCAGGCGTAGATATAATTTTCAGATTTATTAAGTGGGGTGCACCTTTTAATAAGTCTCACATAAATCACCCCAACTCTCCGCTGTACTAAGACTAGTGACTGCGGGTCATTGTAATAACGCTTTGTATAGAGAACACTGACATCTGCTGGAGAGTGACGGGATAGCACTATTACTGTATGAGCATGCAACTTTCCCTGTGATACTGTTTAGTTTACAACTAGGGGGCATCTCTGCACTCCTTCAGTACTTGGAGAAGTAATTGTTATCTTTCTTATTATGCGACGGCTTATTCAACAACTTCATACAGAAGTGTCGCCCTACATAGGCCAATTCCAGCTGGACCGAATAATATGGACTGCCTTATAGACATTTATGGGGCAGCAAATTCGGTTTGGGAGATCCACAAGCTTTCCTGGCCTTGTGATTCATTAACATACTAGGAACGAGAACCCATCAGACTCAAAAGCTATAAAAAAAAAAAATAATTACTGGGGCCATTTTAGACTCATGCTTACTGTGGTTTTTTTTTTTCTGGAAGAGTTTTCAGCAGACTCATTATCAACACAGTCAGGATTACAATGACACCTCTATACAATGTTGATAACACCATTCACAATAAGCAATGTCAAAGCTCCACCTTCCTCACACAATGAGCTTTTCACACGCTCATGAGACGCGTTAATACAAAAGATAGGGCCTGAGCCAGTCTATTGCTGCTAATGTACATGTGCATTTCCTGAATTTCTAGAATAGCCCCAGTGCTTGGTGTGAAAATTTGGAAGATTTCTAATTTTTATTTTAAATACAGATTGTGATATGAAAAGAAAACATTGCCAACATTTTTTAGAACGTCCATTTCCATTATAATAAAATGATTGTGCATACACCTCCTCTGTCATTGTATAACGGATCTCTCTATTTTGCTTGGTCACACTTGTGCATTGGTCTTTTTTTTTTTTTTTTACACTTTTTCTTTTTTTTCTTTTCTTTTGTCATATGAATCCTTAGAGTATGACCAGCACTCACTCCAGGACTTCCAAGAGCAGCGCTCCTTCCAGTCAGGACTTTGAGGTTAGCTACTTCCTGGAGGTCGCACTGGGAGCAGCATATGCAGCACATTTCAAGAGAGGGTAAGTGGTCACATTCTGTCGGCTACTATGTTATTACAGGTTTCAGTATCTTTATAACCAATCAATAATTTTTTTTTTTTACTGTCTGGAGACCTGAAATCGACATAGAGTAAGAAAAAAAAGCTCACCGGCAAAGTAAATTTTTCATAATGGGTGCGGTGCTCGGAGACTCTGGGTGATAGCAAGTACGGAGAGGGATCCAGCAGCCGCAAAAATTGGGTAAGTTTAATAGAACATTAATACAAATGGAAAAATAAAATCATAACGAGTGAAAAAGGAAACGTGACGCGTTTCGAGCTCTGTGACCCGGAATCTCTCCTTTTTTCTCTCATTATGATTTTATTTTTCCCTTGGTTTGAATGTTCTAATAATAATAAATGTGATGTTTCGACTTATCCAATTTTTGCTGCTGCCGGATCCCCTTCTACACTTCTTTCTACTATAAAATGGAAATAATGCAGACATTCAAAATACAAAAGCAAAAAAGACCGGTACAGACAGGGCGAGCACAAGCAGTGCGATGTAACCCAGCAATTGACTAAGCAGTAAACTGCGTCACGCGATGGTATAATCATAAAATAGCAGAACATGATGACTGCAACCATCAAAGAAAAGGAAGGGCTGACTACACTTTTCTTCTCTTTGACCGCTGTGTTTGGGTGATAATCGTCCGTGGGTTGACTCCTTGACACATAGGTGGTGTCTGACAAATTTACTCATGATGATTGGAGAAATGCAAGGGAAAGTGTCATCAGAAATTATTGTTTAGATCAACTTTTTATGTTATGTGTATTATTTTTTTACAAAATTTGTAATGTTAACAATTTTTCACATCGGACACTAAGGCCATGTTTGTGCTCTCTGTCCCTTCACGAAAAGTTTTCAGCAGGCTCTTTATCATCAGAGACAGGATTACAATGACAGGTAACACTGCTGAAAGCACAGGATCTGCCAATCACAGTAAACGATGTCGCAGCTCCTCCGGTTCCCCCTCAACTGGTAACAATAGGAAATTTTTCCTATTGGTTCATTTTGATCACTATGATAGACCCTATCACACTGATCAAAATAAAAAAATTGTAAATCAAACCCCCCTTTATCACCCCCTTAGGTAAAAAATAATAAAATAAAAAATGTATTTATTTCCATTTTTCCATTAGGGATAGGGTTGGGGTTAGGGTTGGGGTTATGGTTATAAGTTGGAGTTGGGCTAAAGTTAAGGTTGGGATTACGGTTAGGATTGGGATTATGGTTAGGGGTGTGTTAGGGTTGTGGTTAGGGACGGGTTATGGTTAGGGGTGGGATTAGGGTTAGGGGTGTGTTGGGGTTAGGATTGGGATTAGGGGTGTGTTGGGGTTAGGATTGGGATTAGGGTTAGGGGTGTGTTGGGGTTGTGGTTAGGGACAGGTTATGGTTAGGGGTGGGATTAGGGTTAGGGGTGTGTTGGGGTTCGGGTTGGAGTTAGAATTGGGGGATTTTCACTGTTTAGGCACATCAGGGGCTCTCCAAACGCGACATGGTTCCCGCCATTGATTCCAGCCAATTTTGCATTCAAAAAGTCAAACGGTGCTCCCTCCCCTCTGAGCTCTGCCGTGCGCCCACACAGTGGCTTTTCCCCACATACAGGGTACTGGAGTACTCAGGGGAAATTGCACAACAAATTTTGTTGTCCATTTTCTCCTGATACCTTTGTGAAAATAAAAAAAAATTGGTTCCAAAGTAAATTTTTTGTGAAAAAAGTAAAATGTTCATTTTTTCCTTCCACGTTGCTTTAGTTCTCGTGAAGCACCTGAAGGGTTAATAAACTTCTTGAGTGTGGTTTTGAGCACCTTGAGGGGTGCAGTTTTTAGAATGGTGTCACTTTTGGGTATTTTCTGCCATATAGACCCCTCAAAATGACTTCAAATGTGATGTGGTCCCTAAAAAAAATGGTTTTATAAATTTAGTTGTAAAAATGAGAAATCGCTGGTCAACTTTTAACCCTTATAACTTCCTAACAAAAAAAAATTGTTTCCAAAATTGTGCCGATGTAAAGTAGACATGTGGGAAATGTTATTTATTAGCTATGTTGTGTGATTTCTCTGATTTAAGGGTACAAAAATTAAAAGTTTGAAAATTGCCTAATTTTAAAAATTTTTTGCCAAATTTCCCTTGTTTTTTCCCCATAAATAAACGCAAGTCATATCGAAGAAATTTTAACACTGACATGAAGTAAAATACGTCACGAAAAAAACAATGTCAGAATCACCGGGATCCATGGAAGCGTTCCAAAGTTATAACCTTATAAAGGGACAGTGGTCAGAATTGTAAAAATTGGCCCGGTCATTAAGTACCAAAATGGCTCTGTCACTAAGGGGTTAAAAACATACACTTAACATTAAAAACTTGTTTTAAGTGATAGGTCATTTTCAGCAGTCTCATTTTTATCAGACGAGATTGCAATAAAAGGTAACACCCTGTATGCGGTACGTAGATAACACAAAATCCACCATTCACATTTGGCGATGTCACAGCTCACCTCCTCCCCCTCCCTTCTTTATGATCTTTGACGAGATTAGAGCATGCCCAGTTTATACATCTATAAGAGTAAAGCATAAAGAGCAGCAATAACGCTTCCAGTGTCTGATACATGCTGACTGTGGTTCGGGCAGAACGAAGGGTTCCTTTAAGACATTAGGAGACAGCTTGTTTAATGGTAATTTTTTTTTTTTAATTTTATCATGAAAATTTTTCCAATCCCCACCCAAGTATCTGCGGTGTATTGCAGACACATTGCAGAGCAGGATGAAGATCCATTCATTTATATTTGCTGTTTATTCCCTCTTGAAGGATAACTTGTAGTGATGAGCGAACATTCTTCGATAAGGTGCTCTCCGCCATACTCGGGTGCTAACCAAGTGTCTTCAGCGTGCCAGAAAAATATGTTTGAGTCCCCGTAGCTGCTGTTCGACAGTCACAGCACATGCTGGGATTACCTGTTTTTTTTTAGACAATCCCCGCATGTGTTGCGGCTGCCGGACAGCAGCTGCGGGGACTCAAACATATTTTTCGAGCGCACTGAAGACACTCGGTTAGCACCCGAGCATGCCCAGATAACACCTTATCGTTCGCTCATCACTAATAACTTTTCTTGACCCCAAATGCTATTAACCTGCAGATATAGGGTTAATTTGCAGGTTAATAGCATTTCTACGGTGTCTGGCCTCCATACTGAAAACGTGGCTACTGGTAGAAAATGAACTTTATTCCTGCCGGGAGCTGCCAGCTTTCAGTCTTCACGGATGTCTTGAAGACTGAAAGCCGACAGCTCCTGGGAGAAACTAAGTTCCTTTTTTCCCCAGTAGCCACATTTTCAGTAAGGATAGCATTGTAACGCAATTTACTGGCACATTGTCCCTATATCTGCAGGTTAATATAATTTCGGGATATGACGGGTTCCCTTTAATCCCCAGTCTTATAGACCAATGCAGAAAAAAGTTGCGTCGGCATCGGACATCAATGAACGACCTACGCAGAGCAAAGCAGCAACGTTTCGACCATTTGTGGGTCTTCATCAAGCTTGACAATAAAGACATTGATGCTGTCTCAGTGGTTTTCTCTTCATTGCTGAGAATATTTCATATCGACTTCACATAGGTTTTTTTTTTTCTATTCTTTAATTACATTTAATCCATGAATCACTTACAGGATGTGAAGAATTACAAGTGTTGCATGAAGCCGGGAATGAATGAGTCACAAGGGTTTAGAAAATGTGTTAGGATTGTGTCTGTGTCAGAGGAGACTTTCGGTTCTTCTCAGTTAGGATTTCTAGTCATCATCCAGGTGTTGAAGGAACAGGAAGGCCGTGGTCACATTCTGGCACCGACGGTCCCAATTCTTTAGTCTGTGAACAGAGTTTCGTAACAACGTTAATGCTGCGGGAAAAAGTCAGAAAAAAGCCCATGAGAATCCATGCAGAAAGCCAAGGACTAGCTCCAGTGGGTCCAATCCTTACGGGTGGAAAATCCAGTCCCCATAAGTCAGGCTCCAACCCCTGCCGTCCATCATGCAGACATGACTTGTATTTGCCAAGGCGGAAATCCAAAATGTTCTGACGTACCCTGGAAGCGAGGAATGAGAGGAACAAGTAAGTAATCTTGTCCTCAGTGTTTGTCGGCACTGCAGTTTCTGCATGTCCCTGGAATTAATCCCGCAGAGCACGCAAGGGTTAATTTCCTGAAAAAAATGTCTGGTTTCGCCAGTACAACCTTATACAAGTACAGCACCATTCGTTTTTCTGCACAAGAAGATCTTCAAGTATTCAGACTAGAGATGAGCGGATCGATTCTCGGAGGATCGAGTTTGAGTCGAATAGCCTGACATTCGCGGTTTCCGGAGAATTTGAACGTTTTGAGGTTAATTTTGTGATTTGCAATAAAAAAAAAAAACCTTGCACGTCACCATTTCCCAGCATCAGAGAGCGGGCCAACATACGTGTGTCTGCACAGCCTCTCCATAGTACCCTACACCTATGAGAGCTAGCGGATTATCATTGTGCAGTGGTGGTCAGTACTGGGGACATCACAGGTCAGCGTCGATCAGCTCCCAGTGGACCACGGTTTGTACTGCTGAGTCATTTACCATCTTCCCTGAGTTTGTCTCTCTCCTGTAGAGTGTAAGCTCTTATGGTCAGTGGGGTCCTCTCTCTCCAGTAGAGTGTAAGCTCTTATGGTCAGTGGGGTCCTCTCTCTCTCTCCTGTAGAGTGTAAGTTCTTATGGTCAGTGGGGTCCTCTCTCTCTCTCCTGTAGAGTGTAAGTTCTTATGGTCAGTGGGGTCCTCTGTCTCCAGTAGAGTGTAAGTTCTTATGGTCAGTGGGGTCCTCTCTCTCTCTCCTGTAGCGTGTAAGCTCTTATGGTCAGCGGGGTCCTCTCTCTGTCCTGTAGAGTGTAAGCTCTAATGGTCAGTGGGGTCCTCTCTCTCCTGTAGAGTATAAGCTCTTATGGTCAGCGGGGTCCTCTCTCTCTCCTGTAGAGTGTAAGCTCTTATGGTCAGCGGGGTCCTCTCTCCTGTAGAGTGTAAGCTCTTATGGTCAGCAGGGTCCTCTCTCTCTCCTGTAGAGTGTAAGCACTTATGGTCAGTGGGGTCCTCTCTCTCCTGTAGAGTGTAAGCTCTTATGGTTAGTGGGGTCCTCTCTCTCCAGTAGAGTGTAAGTTCTTATGGTCAGTGGGGTCCTCTCTCTCCAGTAGAGTGTAAGTTCTTATGGTCAGTGGGGTCCTCTCTCTCTCTCCTGTAGAGTGTAAGCTCTTATGGTCAGCGGGGTCCTCTCTCTGTCCTGTAGAGTGTAAGCTCTAATGGTCAGTGGGGTCCTCTCTCTCCTGTAGAGTATAAGATCTTATGGTCAGCGGGGTCCTCTCTCTCTCCTGTAGAGTGTAAGCTCTTATGATCAGCGGGGTCCTCTCTCCTGTAGAGTGTAAGCTCTTATGGTCAGCAGGGTCCTCTCTCTCTCCTGTAGAGTGTAAGCACTTATGGTCAGTGGGGTCCTCTCTCTCCTGTAGAGTGTAAGCTCTTATGGTTAGTGGGGTCCTCTCTCTCCAGTAGAGTGTAAGTTCTTATGGTCAGTGGGGTCCTCTCTCTCCAGTAGAGTGTAAGTTCTTATGGTCAGTGGGGTCCTCTCTCTCTCTCCTGTAGAGTGTAAGCTCTTATGGTCAGCGGGGTCCTCTCTCTGTCCTGTAGAGTGTAAGCTCTTATGGTCAGCGGGGTCCTCTCTCTCTCCTGTAGAGTGTAAGCTCTTATGGTCAGCAGGGTCCTCTCTCTCTCCTGTAGAGTGTAAGCACTTATGGTCAGTGGGGTCCTCTCTCTCCTGTAGAGTGTAAGCTCTTATGGTTAGTGGGGTCCTCTCTCTCCAGTAGAGTGTAAGTTCTTATGGTCAGTGGGGTCCTCTCTCTCCAGTAGAGTGTAAGTTCTTATGGTCAGTGGGGTCCTCTCTCTCTCTCCTGTAGAGTGTAAGCTCTTATGGTCAGCGGGGTCCTCTCTCTGTCCTGTAGAGTGTAAGCTCTAATGGTCAGTGGGGTCCTCTCTCTCCTGTAGAGTATAAGCTCTTATGGTCAGCGGGGTCCTCTCTACTGTAGAGTGTAAGCTCTTATGGTCAGCGGGGTCCTCTCTACTGTAGAGTGTAAGCTCTTATGGTCAGCGGGGTCCTCTCTCTGTCCTGTAGAGTGTAAGCTCTTATGGTCAGCGGGGTCCTCTCTCTCTCCTGTAGAGTGTAAGCTCTAATGGTCAGTGGGGTCCTCTCTCTCCTGTAGAGTGTAAGCTCTTATGGTTAGTGGGGTCCTCTCTCTCCAGTAGAGTGTAAGTTCTTATGGTCAGTGGGGTCCTCTCTCTCCAGTAGAGTGTAAGTTCTTATGGTCAGTGGGGTCCTCTCTCTCTCTCCTGTAGAGTGTAAGCTCTTATGGTCAGCGGGGTCCTCTCTCTGTCCTGTAGAGTGTAAGCTCTAATGGTCAGTGGGGTCCTCTCTCTCCTGTAGAGTATAAGCTCTTATGGTCAGCGGGGTCCTCTCTACTGTAGAGTGTAAGCTCTTATGGTCAGCGGGGTCCTCTCTCTCTCCTGTAGAGTGTAAGCTCTTATGGTCAGCAGGGTCCTCTCTCTCTCCTGTAGAGTGTAAGCACTTATGGTCAGTGGGGTCCTCTCTCTCCTGTAGAGTGTAAGCTCTTATGGTCAGTGGGGTCCTCTCTCTCTCTCCTGTAGAGTGTAAGCTCTTATGGTCAGTGGGGTCCTCTCTCCTGTAGAGTGTAAGCACTTATGGTCAGTGGGGTCCTCTCTCTCCTGTAGAGTGTAAGCTCTTATGGTCAGTGGGGTCCTCTCTCCTGTAGAGTGTAAGCACTTATGGTCAGCGGGGTCCTCCCTCTCTCTCCTGTAGAGTGTAAACTCTTATGGTCAGTGGGGTCCTCTCTCCTGTAGAGTGTAAGCACTTATGGTCAGCGGGGTCCTCCCTCTCCTGTAGAGTGTAAGCTCTTATGGTCAGCGGGGTCCTCCCTCTCTCTCCTGTAGAGTGTAAGCACTTATGGTCAGCGGGGTCCTCCCTCTCTCTCCTGTAGAGTGTAAGCACTTATGGTCAGCGGGGTCCTCCCTCTCTCTCCTGTAGAGTGTAAGCTCTTATGGTCAGCGGGGTCCTCTCTCTCTCCTGTAGAGTGTAAGCTCTTATGGTCAGCGGGGTCCTCTCTCTGTCCTCTAGAGTGTAAGCTCTTTTGGTCAGTGTGGTCCTCTCTCCTGTAGAGTGTAAGCTCTTATGGTCAGCGGGGTCCTCTCTCTCTCCTGTAGAGTGTAAGCTCTTATGGTCAGCGGGGTCCTCTCTCTCTCCTGTAGAGTGTAAGCTCTTATGGTCAGCGGGGTCCTCTCTCTGTCCTGTAGAGTGTAAGCTCTTATGGTCAGCGGGGTCCTCTCTCTCTCCTGTAGAGTGTAAGCTCTTATGGTCAGCGGGGTCCTCTCTCTCTCCTGTAGAGTGTAAGCTCTTATGGTCAGCGGGGTCCTCTCTCTCTCCTGTAGAGTGTAAGCTCTTATGGTCAGTGGGGTCCTCTCTGTCTCCTGTAGAGTGTAAGCTCTTATGGTCAGCGGGGTCCTCTCTCTCTCTCCTGTAGAGTGTAAGCTCTTATGGTCAGCGGGGTCCTCTCTCTCTCCTGTAGAGTGTAAGCTCTTATGGTCAGCGGGGTCCTCTCTCTCTCCTGTAGAGTGTAAGCTCTTATGGTCAGCGGGGTCCTCTCTCCTGTAGAGTGTAAGCTCTTATGGTCAGCGGGGTCCTCTCTCTCTCCTGTAGAGTGTAAGCTCTTATGGTCAGCGGGGTCCTCTCTCTCTCCTGTAGAGTGTAAGCTCTTATGGTCAGCAGGGTCCTCTCTCTCTCTCCTGTAGAGCGTAAACTCTTATGGTCAGTGGGGTCCTCTCTCCTGTAGAGTGTAAGCACTTATGGTCAGCGGGGTCCTCCCTCTCTCTCCTGTAGAGTGTAAGCTCTTATGGTCAGCGGGGTCCTCCCTCTCTCTCCTGTAGAGTGTAAGCACTTATGGTCAGCGGGGTCCTCCCTCTCTCTCCTGTAGAGTGTAAGCTCTTATGGTCAGCGGGGTCCTCTCTCTCTCCTGTAGAGTGTAAGCTCTTATGGTCAGCGGGGTCCTCTCTCTGTCCTCCAGAGTGTAAGCTCTTTTGGTCAGTGGGGTTCTCTCTCCTGTAGAGTGTAAGCTCTTATGGTCAGCGGGGTCCTCTCTCTCTCCTGTAGAGTGTAAGCTCTTATGGTCAGCGGGGTCCTCTCTCTGTCCTGTAGAGTGTAAGCTCTTATGGTCAGCGGGGTCCTCTCTCTCTCCTGTAGAGTGTAAGCTCTTATGGTCAGCGGGGTCCTCTCTCTCTCCTGTAGAGTGTAAGCTCTTATGGTCAGCGGGGTCCTCTCTCTGTCCTGTAGAGTGTAAGCTCTAATGGTCAGTGGGGTCCTCTCTCTCCTGTAGAGTGTAAGCTCTAATGGTCAGTGGGGTCCTCTCTCTCTCCTGTAGAGTGTAAGCTCTTATGGTCAGCGGGGTCCTCTCTCTCTCTCCTGTAGAGTGTAAGCTCTTATGGTCAGCGGGGTCCTCTCTCTCCTGTAGAGTGTAAGCTCTTATGGTCAGCGGGGTCCTCTCTCTCCTGTAGAGTGTAAGCTCTTATGGTAAGCGGGATCCTCTCTCCTGTAGAGTGTAAGCTCTTATGGTAAGCGGGATCCTCTCTCCTGTAGAGTGTAAGCTCTTATGGTCAGTGCCGTCTTCTCTCTTCTGTAGATTGTAAGCTCTTAAGGGCAGCGGGGTTCTCTCTCCTGTAGAGTGTAAGCTCTTATGGTCAGAGGGGGTCCCTCTCTTTCTCTTGTCCCCTACATGTATTTTCTAAGCAATAACAAGCCCCAGTATTGAGATTTGTACAAATTTATTTGGCACATAATGAATTTGGGGGGAAAATTCCACAAAGTCAGCGAATTCAAAGTTTGAAACAACCGCTCATCTCTAATTCAGAGCCAGGCGTATGTGCTCGTCCTCTACGAGCCAATAGATGGCTACAATAATGTCTCATTGGAGAGGCGAGCTAATCTTTGTGTTACTTTCATACTTCATAGAAATGAATAGGAAGAGAAAGGGAAAAAAAAAGAGAGAAAGATAGAAAAAAAACGCTTTTCTACATTCGGAGAGTCTGTGAAAATCGTCCTACACTCGGATGTCGCCCAAGTGCGCCCCGATCTTTTCACGGACCCATAGACTTGCGTTGCTGACTTTGATCCTGTAAATCTGGTGTCACATAAACACTTTCTTTTTTCCTCTTTAAAGCGTTTCCACAGCTGGAGACCTCAGATAAAGCCTCTTGGGGTCACTGCCTTTTCTCAGACTTGACGTGCTAAGATAGAAGAAAGCTGAAAATCTCTGCTTTATAGCCATGAATGCGTCCTGTGTTAGATACCATTGATTTTTAACAGAGACGCTTTCTCGTTATTGTTTTATCCCTTTGGCTACAACCGCTTTCACCGGCCGTCGTCAGCTGCCGTTGCGACATCCGCCATTAATGAGCAGAGGTTTCTGGTGGAGTTTAGGAGATCATAGGGAACAAGAAAAATGGCTAAAATTTTGAGATTGGACTCTGGTGTTAAATGACTGTGAAAACTGAGCAGGAGTCAGGACGCGCGCCCCTACCCTTGTCATGGATCTGGGTGGTACACAGGCTTGGACTGGCCCACAGGAGATCTGGAGAATCCTCCGGCGGGCCCCTGTGGAAGAGTGGGCCACCACCTTCTTATATGAGCAGTACTATATACAGACGAAGGCGGCATCCTCTTCATGTACCAATCTAATTCATTGTTTTATATTTTTGCGATTGAGGATAATGTCACATGTATCTTGAAAAGGGAAGGATGGAGTTGGTTACTGGTGGGCCCTTGGCTTCCCAGTCTGACACTGGTACGGATAAAGAATTTGGTGGCATTAATATTTCGTTGGCCCTTCCAGCACCTCTTTGTGGGCTCGATTTTACTAGAAAGCACACAGAGGTTTGGCTCCTCATAGATTCTATGAAAATCAGCAGCAAAAAAATGTATTACTGTGGATGTGAAGTGTGGCCCATAGGGGATTTGTATGCTGCTGTACAGACTGTGCATGTAACCACTGTTTTTTCTACATCTGAGAAAACGTGTCCGATTATTCTGATCAGACGCTGATCAAGTTTTTTAGCATTTGATCAGATGTGGAATGATAAAAAAATTTCTACACTTTCTCCGTGAAATCGGGCTGCACTTGGATGCCATCCGAGTGCTGTCCAATTTTTTTTTTTTCATGGACCCTTAGCATTACATTGGAGATTTTGATTTGCTACCCGTTGGGGGCGTGTCCCTGCAGTGTCTCACACTGTGCAATCAGTGCTGTCAGTATCAGACCATGTGGTCCCCCTCCTCACTTTGTAGGGAAATGCTAACGCCCACCTGTCAATTTATTCATAAATATTACGGAGGAATAACAGAGGAGCGTCACAGCGCAGAGTAACAGGAAAATTTTTCTTGCTTTATGAAGAATACAGCTAATTGCTAAAACAAAGTGACAGTAATCATTAATTTTCCTGGTGTTTTGCTGACTCTTTCCTTGTGAATAGCAGTGGAAGCTTTTAGCTTATTCTAAAAAAAAAAAAAAAATTGTTTCTTAATTATTATTTTTTTCTTTCTGAGTGAGAATAAAATCAAAGATTCCACTTTTTATTGCTAAATTTGGTAGATGTCGGCCTCACTTGTAAAATAGCTCATATTCAGTTAATGAAACTAGCAGAAAGCTATGTTTCAACAGCATCCTGGCCCCTGCAGTGGAAGTGATGAACCACTAGAGGGCGCACTGTACTCGTATGATGATGCCATGCTGAATGCTGTATTTGTATATGTGATATATGGCGGTGCACAAAGCGAAGATCATTGGATCTGTGCTTCCGCTAGCTATGAACTGATCTTCCTTAGCCCTTTTAAACTCTTTATTTATTTTTTAACTATACCCTCCATTAAAAACTAAGACCCCAACTCATCAATGCCGGCACGATCAGTGGGCGCACTGGAGTGAAACACGTGAAGACGCTACGTTTCATAATTTTTGCTCAACTTTGAAAAGTCGCAAAACTCTTGCCCATCTTGAAGTGTTTTAAGTCTGAAGGCCCGACTTATTATTGCATCTACGCCTGCCTTTTGTCTCGTTTCTAACGTTTTGCTGCCTTTTATTGTTCACCTTTCCTGTTGCGCCTTTTTTGCCATCTATTTGATCTGTATTCACCTGGTTCGTTAGTTTTTTTTTTTTGCTTTTTTTTTTCTGCAGATGTTTTCTCCCGATTCATCATTTGCTACTTTTTCCAAAAGTCCCAAAATGTGCTTCAGACACCCCCAGAGTGATTTTATGTACCCTTTTTTTTTTTTTTTTTTTTTTTTTAGCCAATTTTGCAAAATAGGCAACTTTTAGCATAAAAAAAAGTTAGAGATTTTTTTTTTTTTTTAACTTCGCTCGTAATACTTAAACTGCGTGCGCCAGGTTTGCATAAAAAAAAAAAAAAAAAAAAAAAAATTGGCAACGAATGACAGAAGGCAAAAAATTAAAAGTGACTTTAAAAAAATTGCAAATAATTAACCAAAGGACAAAATGTGTAATAATTGTCTGCAGCCTTGAAGTAAAGCCGTCTGGAGATTCATGCTGCCCGATCCACGAGCGGCATGAAACAGGACGGGCTCTATCCGTACAATCATCTAAAAAGCTGCGGCATGTCCCAGAAAGCTGAGAAGGGCACTAGAAGTGTCAGAGGGGCATCTCCTAAGCAGCTTCGCCCTTTTTTCCAGTGATCATTTAAGAGTTGTCCAGGCTTGGGGTTCAAGTCTGCAGTCACGCTATCCTCACAGCACGCACATTGCCAGGAACGGCCGTGCACATGACCCCAAGTATGTGATTTGCATGTTCGGGCCACATTCTGACTAGACGTGCACGAACTCGCTCTATACAAGTGAATTGAGTTAGGTCGGACACGTCTAGTCGGTATGTTACCGAAAGTATCCAAACCGCATACCTGAGGTTACGCACCTGGCCACTCCCGCCACCGGAGAGTCCTGACCGTGCGCAGTGTGCGTGACGTGGGAATTCACAAGTCTGCAGTCGCATAGAGTATAATAGAGGAAAAGTATAATAGAAACACGTCACAACTTCTGTATTTATCAGCTACTCCTGGTTTTGGACTTACAAGTACTGATGTAAAATACTGATCAAATACTGAACGTGGCATAAAGCACATTTTTTTTTTATACACTTCAACCAGGAATTGGAAAACCCCTTCTACAGCAGTGACGTTTTTGGTTGCTATAGGAAGTTCCATCTTTTCATTGTATTTATCTTCATAAATAAGGGGCAGAGAACCTGATTCCAGCAACGTGTCACCTACTAGAGAGTGTGTTTTTGTATCAATAAAATCAGTGTTTTATCAGCAGGAGATTATCACTAGAGGACTAGATGTTTCGTGTCTCCTGGTCCAACCCGACTTCCACCACTGATTATCAGCTTTCTGTCAATGTACAGTAGACAGCTGTCAATCAGCGATGCGGACAGGGTTATACAGGGCTCAGCAATCTGAGCTCTGCTAGATCTGCAGGAGAGAAAAAAGTGATTATATCACAGCTACTGCACCCAGTAAACTAAGTGACACATGCTGGAATCAGGCTCTCTGTCCCGACATCATGCTGCTGTCAGATTACACAGCAAAAACCTCCCTTCAAAGTTAAGCATAGCGTCATAAAAATTGTCGGCACTCCTGCAAATCACAGTCATATTGGATTGATCTTGAAAGAAAGGGGGTGCAATTTAGAAAACTGCAACCGTCACCTGTACTAGCAGATATGCTCTTGTACTACTATTTTTTGCCACATGGAGTGCTGTTACCAGGAAACATCTTCATGTACTGTACATTCTAAAGTGGCTTTATGGTGAAGACAATGATCAAGAATAAAGTAAAAAAAAAAAAAAAAATCCTCATTTTTGGCCACGGATGTAGTAAAACCACACTGTTTGTGCCACTGTTTTTGGGAAAAGAAAGAGAAAATCAGCAGAATCCATTACCATGCCGTGGATTTAAAATTTACACCACAGATTGATTATGGATTTTTCTGCAGCGTGTGGATGAAGTATTTGCTTTTAAATTCATTCAGTTGAATCTGCTGAAAATTTTCAAATAGAAGGCGCTTCCGGAAACTCGGGCGTTTTTCTTCCAGAATCCGCTTTTGTGTCGTTTTTTTCAGTTTTTCTCTGAGCGGTTTTGAAGGGTTTTCGCTTGGTTTTTAGTGACAATTTTTTTTTTCTATCATTGTCAGATTGTTTTTTTTTTCCACCCCATTGAATAATGAAGAAACCGTTAGCGTTTTTCTAAAAAAAAAAAAATCAATTACAAAAACGCTCCCGAAAACATCCGGGCATCTTTTGAGCTTTCCCATTGATTGGTAATATAAATTACGGAGCAGAAAACGACAGAAAAATGGAAATGTCACATCTATTTACCACCGGTTTCTTTGGAAACCTGAAGCGCTTAAACGACATTCAAAAGCCTGAACATATGCACAGCGAGTCGCACTTGCATAGAAATACCTATGTTCATTCCCGTCAACATTTTCTGATTTCTCAAGCGGTTTCCGCCACGGAATTTTCCTAAAGAAAGACGTCGGGTACACATAGTATAAATCTGTATAAAACATTTCTACCTAATGATACAACTATGCTTGGGTTCACATGTTGTGTATTTGGTGCAGATTTTACGTACTCAACTAAAATCCGCAGCAATTCTGCATATAAAATCTGGTCATACTTTCGGAACTTATTCATGCGTTTTTATGTGTTTTTGTTACGGCGGAGAGTATGAAAAAATTCAAAAGTAACAGAATGCCGGTTCAGTCGTTTAACCTGCGAATTCAAGCTTCCCTTTGAAATGAATAGATCAAATCTGCAGAAAAGATGTGATTTAAAGATTAAAAAAAAAAAACACAACAAAAGCCAATTTCCATATACTGTAGATTCCACTTCCAAAAAAAATAAATTATTGCAAAATGTAAGGTAATGTTAAACTAAAACTCATCCACGTTGCTGACAGTGTAAAATGTTGTAGATTTTACGTATTGTGGGGATGCTACTCCCTTGGGTGCGTTGGGAGGCCAAACACGACGAGTTTCCACTTAAATGTCCATGCTGGTTTATTGCTGCTTCATAAACCAGCCATAAGCAATGGAAAAATAAATAGCATCCAGTACACTGGCTTAGTATGGATATACCACACAGCAGGCCTTCTCCCTGCACACACAACTATGTGCCAAACAGACTCCATTCTAACATGTTAATCACACCCAGAAGGGAGGTATGTGGGCAGCCAGACCCGCCTATCTCTCAGGCTGCCTGTTAAACCTGGCCCAGAAGCACCAAACAATCCTCTTAGTGCAATGTCCACTGGAGCAATACTCCAGGATTACATCACAGATGACAACCACCTCTGTGATATGTACCACCCATCAACTGTGTCCAGTAGCTTCCATACATACCCCCCTCAGCCTAAAGCTGTGGGGCTTGGCAGCTTCTACTACTAGACAGGGGATTCTCAAGAGGGCATCGGCATTGCCATGTAGCTTGCCAGCTCTATGTTCTATATAGAAGCTGAAATCCTGTGAGGCTAGAAAACAGTGGGTGACTATCGCATTTTTCCACTTTTTCTCCCTTATCCACCTGAGTGATGCATTATCTGATACCAATATACCAATTTAAATTTTCACACTAACAGAAAGTACCGTAATGTGTCCATCGCCTACTTTATTGCCAAGCATTCTTTTTCCACTATGGAGTAGTCACACGTGGACAGCTTCCGACTGAGGTAGATCACAGGGTGTCCCCTCTCCGTTAACCTCCTGAGACAAGACGGCACCCAGCTCGACATCCGATGCATCCGTCTGCTCAACAAGCTCTTTGGAGAAGTTGGGCGCCACCATCACTGGAGGTTTACAGAAGGCCAATTTCAGTTCCTGGAAGGCCGCCTCGGCTTACGGGGACACTTAGCCTTAGCTGACTTCAGAAGATCCGTCAGCAGGGCTGCTATCAGGGCAAATTTAGGTACAAATCTCCGGTAGTAGCCCACGATGCCTTGAAATGCCCTGTCCTGCTTTTTCGAGAGGGGCTATGGCCAGCTCTGGATTGCCTCCACCTTATTTACTTGTGGTTTTATTTCACCTTTTCCTACTACGTAGCCTAGATACTTGGTTTCCTCCATCTCCATAGTACATTCCTTAGGGTTGATGGTAAAGCTTGCCTCCCTTAGGGCATGAAGTATTGCCTGAACTTTGATAAAATGACTTCCCCAATTCTGGCTGAATATGACAATGTCATCTAGGTAGGTCTCTGCATACTTTTTATGGGGTGATAAGATCCAGTCCATGGCTCTCTGGAAAGTGGCCCGAGCTCCCTGCCACCCAAATGGCATCCTGACTTACTGATAATATTCATCTTGCGTCAAGAAGACTGTCTAGTCCTGGGGACATGGGGATTTGGCAATATACCCTTTCATTAGGTCAAGGGTGGTAATGTACCTGGCTGGCCTTAGCCTTTGAATTAGTTCATCTTTATAAAGTCTCTTGAGAGTCAGTCCTGGTCAGACAGGCTAGATAGCATCCAGTATACCGGCTCAGTCTTGATATACCACAAAGGAGGCCTTCTCCCTCTACACACCATCATGTGCCAAACAACAAACTCTATTTTAACATTAACCACACCGAGAGGTGAGGTATGTGGGCAGCCAGACCTGCCGATCTCTCAGGCTGCCCGTTAAGGCTGTGTTCACACGTAGCTTTTTTTTGCATTTTCGCGGTGATTTTAAATGTGCAATTTTTCCGCGAAAACGCCAAAAAAAAGCATCCCATGCAATCCTATGGCATTCCGCACATGCTGTGCTAATGCTGCGGATTTTTCCGCGGCGGAATTGCATCGCGGAAAAATACGCAGCATGTTCATTCTTTGTGCGGAATCTCGGGAAAATCCGCACACATAGGAATGCATTGTTCCGCTTACTTTCCTCATGTGACCGCGACGTCATCAAAGGTCATTGTTGCAAGGCATCCCTGGGAACGGGACTTGCCGGGAGCATCGCGATGATCGGGAACACTGTGCGGGTGCCGGAAGGTGAGAAAAACACAATTTTTTATTTTTTTCATTATTTTCAATTTCATATCTTATTACTACTGAGGCTGCATAGGCAGCCTCAATAGTAAAAAGTTGGTCACACTCGTCAAATACACACTATGTTTGACGAGTGTGACCAACCTGTCAATCAGTTTTCCCAGCGAAGCTGCAGATCGCTTGGAAAACGCTAGCATTCTGCAAGCTAATTACGCTTGCAAATTGCTAGTTTTTCCGTGGGAAATAGGCGGGAATTTTAAAATGCGGATTTCTCGCATACTTACCGCGGAATGGAATTCCAGAATTCCCGCGGGAATTCCACACGTGTGCACATAGTCTAAACGTGGCACAGATGCACCAAACAATGCTCTTAGTGCTATGTTAGCTAGAGCAATACACCAAGATTACATCACAGATGACAGCCACCTCTGTGATATGTACCACTCATCAACTATGTGGCCAGTAGCTGTCTTACGTACTGTAAAATCTGCACCAAATGCTTGTTGTTTGTACCTAGCCAAAGACGACCAACATTTTTATATATAAATGTTCCCTGAGTGTTATTGAACACGACATCTATGGTTTAGTCCCCGTTGATGTAAAAAGTTCTGTCTTTTCAGAAAACCTCCATCTATTTCTGAGTCGGCTGTTAAGAGGCCCCATTTCCCCAGACACTTGACAGCATTCCTGACCATTTCACCATCTGTTTATATTGTAATGTCGGCCTTGTAATGAGTGTTAACTGTACCTGTTTAATAATTTACATTGGCTAAAAGCAAAAATCTCTCTGAAATATTCATTGCAAACCAATTTCCTGCTTTACGGCCTTCGCCCTTCAGTCAATATTTGACTGTGTATACATTAGAGAAGGACACGCTTACCTACAAAGGGATAATTGCTTACCAAACGATGTGATATTTTAGACACTTTGAGGCCACGTTTTTTATAGCTTTTAGGGCTTATGCCATTTCTATGGTATTAAGGACAGTACATGGGGGTCTCCATTGGTTTCTATTGTAGACTTGTGGGTACGGTATCCTCTATTATACATAAGTCTTTTATAATGACCTCTAGACACTAAAATGATTTGTGGTTAATCCTGTTAATAAGTCAGAATTTGGCAATTATGCAACTCCTGGAACCTTCACTCATTAACAGGATAAAGTAGCTGCAGGTACTGCAGTGCGCCTGGTTCTGTAGCTCAGTCCTATTGAAATGAATTGATCTGAGCTGCAGTACCATGCACCGCCACCACGGTATGCATGAAGAATCTGTACTCCAGCAAGTCCCTTCATTCTGCTGATCAGTGAAGGCCTTGTAGGTCAGATTTTCCCCCTCCACCTATCAAGGATAGACTTTTAATGTTTAGGTTCATGACTTTTAATGTTTAGTAAATCCCCATAACTCTTTTGCCATTGCTGTCACTCTTCCCTGCCAGATCTCATTAAACTAGACCAAATTGTCTCATCCCGAGGCAGAACACCACCGGTGAAGACCGCTTTGGTCAGGATATCACTGTGGTGTCATCTAGAAAAGGGGTCAGAAAATGTGCCAAATGTATGAAGGCTATATGCTGTTGTCACATTTTCTGACCCAGAACAATTCCACCTGCACCATTTTGATAATTTTTTATTCATTTTGCCCTCTCATAAATTGATACCTACAACTGCATTTCCAAAAATCCATTGAAACCTAAAAACTGGTGCAACAATAGAGAACTCCCCAAAACCACCTTAAAAAAAAAATGGCACTGTTTTCATTTTCCTGACTGTATTGTATCTCAATGAATCTGTTTTAGTGATGGTCTGCCGCTTTGTGACCATGATTACTACAGTTTATGTTATTTTTATTTTGCAGAAATATGTTAAAGGGAATCAAAGAACTGCGAGATGTTTTACGGGTTGTGGAAACGAAGGCAACGCAGGCCTTTAAGATGGTGAGATCACAGATGTGTTCTGCTGCCTGTCATTGTTTTTATATTTATATCATGTGCAATCCATAATCAGAGCCGTGGGGTGAGTGGTGGTGATAAAATTGCTGAGAAGTTCCTTCCCCACTGCCAGCCACTGACTGACGTAAAATCATGCTTAGTTTATTTTTCTAAGCGAGGTTCTTCAGCAGCTGCAGTGTCATTTCTACAGTGCATGATGATCACATGTCAGCTGATGCCAAACCTCTTAAAGGGAACCTGTCACCACTTTTTTTGGCCTATCAGTTAATTCGGTGTCAGCTATGCGTTCCACAACTACTTCTGAAACCCCCTGACTCCCCATGTATCACCAATAAAAAGCTTTATTTGTCCCGCGCTCTATGGTAATCTGTTCGGTCTGGTTCGTTGGGCGTTGCTTCGGTTCCCTCACTCCACCCCCTCCTCAGTGTGAATATCGGAGATCGCAGACAGATTTCGCGCATACTCAGTGAAATGGTATCTCGCGCGTGCGCAGTATGCTTTGCCCAACTGCGGGCAAAGCCAGAAAGCAGCTGTGCGCATGCGTGTCCTACGCCTTCTGTGGTGCTATGTCTAATCATTGGTGGCAGTGTTCTTTAAATACCATATGAAGCTATGGGCCGGATATGAGGGGGGAGGGTGAGCGACCGCGCGAGATCGCTGTGTGTGTCGGGGGCTTTATTTGATTCAAGATTAGTCACATCAGGGACTGAAGGGATAGCCGTCATGGAGCGGGGGCGCCATTCCACTGACCAGTAGGATGCGTCAACCTCCGCTGATGGGAAGGTGTCCAGTCACAGAGAACAGTATAGTCAGGTACTCATTTGCCTGCACATGTCACTTTAGGTCTTGTGTTTACAGCGCTTGTTTTGCTCTTTTTCTATTGTTGCCTATTAACCTACCTATACTGGCCACACCTTTACACTCCTTTCCTGGTCAAATGAGTGACTGTGTGCTGCACCAGTCCAGGGTTATATAGGAGTATTAGGGTCGGCCATCGTGGCGCGGGGGCGCCAATCTCGATTGTGTTTAGGGTGCCAACCTCCGCTGGTGGGTAGTTATCAGGGCCCCAGTGTAGGGCCACAATAGTTGTTGGTTTTTCTGTGTGGTTGTCCTGTTTTTAGTCAATAAAGGTTGAATTTATTAATCCAATTATTGGCATAAGTAAGGCTCCTCCTAAACTCATAAATTGAGTTTTTGAGCTTATGTTTCTATTTTGTTCGTAAACAGCAGAAAAGTAGAGCAGAGGATCTGTCAAAACCCTCAATCTTTCAAGTAGATTTTTTTTTATGGATTATTGCTTTCAATGTGTAGTTTTCCTTGAAATTCTTATTAATTTATTTATTTTACTCAGTAAATGTGTAATGTGTGTTGTCGGTCTGAACAATTACGTAAGAGCGCTGTCCTGTCCGTGCTGTCAGCGTGCCGCCAGTGTACACAGAGCAGATTATCGCCAGGCTTCATCCATTCATCATGTAAAGTATCTCTGCTTCCTACGTGTGCAGAAAGTGTCCAATACAAACAAGGTAAAGCCGCGGAGATAATGATGCGTTAACTGTGGAAGTGACATCACAAGCCAGTGTGAGACTGTACATTCATGCACTAGCATCTTTTTGGGGGTAATCACTTCCGTTGGTGAGCCACCTCTCTTCCCCACCACATGGTATCCAGAGTGCCATTGTTTGCTCCAGTAATTGTCCTTTGCCTGCCTGAACTCTAGATATAAGCAGAGACCGCTACTCTTTCTGCAAATTTAATGTAATATGTGCCCACAGACTTAAAAAGGTTGGATAATAAATGCAAATTACCTCCTATACACAGTTTACTACGTCTCCTGTAGGTGTACATGCCTGAAAACGATTTATGGGAATGCCCATGTAAACTCTGCCAGCACCATTATAGTCTAAGGCCCTGTCAGCACATACAGTACATCCAAATCCCAGACATAAGCCCCGACGGTGCCTGAACGCAATGTGAAAGCACTGATTATTTGCTGATCTCCAGGAATGACAACCCACCTGAGAACGCGGCTCTGGAGTCTGCAGACCCATAAACATTGAATGGAGTGGTGTTCCTACCTGGGGGATCATCACTTCAATCAATGGGGGATCCCAGAACGCCAATCTTAGGAATGGTGACACCCCCAGTGATAAGCAAGTTATCACCTGTACCATTGCTTCATTCATTTTCAGACCCCCTGAAATGCCGTTTGCAAACAGATCCAACCTTCAAGTTTTTTTCTCTTGTGTGATTTTCTCTGCCAGTAATATAGACTGTGATGTAAGCTATGTGTGAGTCCAGGATGCAGTTGATTTGATTAGCTCTTATATCTCTGCACAGCTTCTATCCTGCAATTTTTTTTCCTCTTCTTGTTCTCTCCTCATCTTCTATAGCCCATATTGCTCTTTTTGAGACTGTACATGCTTTATCCACATTGTAAAAATCTGTATAAAGCCACCACCACCACCCACCAACTTCTCTCTATTACTACCTCCAAAGATAGGGTCTCACAACCTGATAAAAAAAATCACTTAGAGTTTCATCATTAAAAGTGGGATAATTTTTTCTCATTTGTCATTAACACAAATTAATGAGAAAACGCTTTGTGAGGGACAGTGCTGTACACAACAAAAGAAGCCGCTACATAATAAGGGACTGCCCCATACATAACTATTACGGAATGTGCCTCCTTTATTATGTACCATCCTCTCTAATGTCCCCCATACTGGGCCCTTTCTTGGGATAATGTCTCTCAACCTGACCTCCTACTTGGAATTCTGTCCCTCATCCTAGTCCCCTTCTTGTGTTAATATCCCCCATCCTGGTCCCCTTCCTGGTTTAATGAGCCATATCCTGGGCCCCTTCCAGGTATAATGTGCCCCAACCCAGTATGCATGTCCCCCATCCTGGTATATTATGTCCCCATCCTGGACTGGAATACATGTCCCCCATCCTGGTATACATGTCTACCATCCTGGTATAATGTGCCCCATCCTCAAATACTGTATATATTCCCCATCCAGGTATTTATGCTCCATTCTGCTGTTATGTGCCCCATCCTGGTATAATATGCAATATCCATGGAAAACAGATATGGAGATCTTCGAGAGGTGCACTCATTTACTTGAGACTTCCCATTTATGAAGAAGGGTGGCCATCAGTTCTTCAGTAGGGGAGGAGACCTAGATGGTGTTACAGCTCATAGTGGGCACTGGGGAGACTATTGACCCTTGTCGTTGCCTCCTGGACCAGAGGCTTTTTAGAATATTGCTAATATTAATAGTAAGATATTCAATTTTTCAATACTTTAGTTCCAGACTAAGGGACCTCAACCTTGCTTACCTTCTGAGCCACATTCAGCTCTACAAGATGATCACCAGCAACATTCTATGTGAAGAAGTTGCAGGAGCTTTCTGTGTGCCCCATGTCAAGGTAATTTATCCAAGTGCCCCAAGAAAAGGTAATAATGCCCTAAGTCCCCTCCCTTATAAAGTGTTTGTGCCGCAAGTGCCCCCTTATAAAGTAATATTGCCCTGTGATTACCCCCCTTAACAAATAATATTTCCCTTAATGTGTAATTCCAAAAGTGCCCTCCTAACAATTAATAATGGCCCTTGTGTGACCCCCATATCACTCACTCCCCCCCAAAAAAAAGATATATTGTGCCCCTTCCAAAAAAAAGTAATAATGCTCATAGGGTGCCTTTTTAAAAGTATGACCCAGAGAGGGTCCAATTTCTTGATGAGCCCCCAGCCGCGCACAAATGGAGCGATGTGGTGACATCATCACACCACCTACATGGGGAATATTATGTCTGATGCTCATTATCCACCTTGTAGGCTTAAAGTGGCCTGCAGAGAGGTGACCCCATGGCTCACTTTCGTCGATCCTGTTGAGAGGTCCTTGCCTAAGCAGCCACCTGCGAAACACACATTAGGGGCTTGTTGTAGGCCACGAGTTGGGGGTTTGGGGGGTTCTTTTTCTCTTTGTAGAGACTTGTATGTAAGTCAGGGCTCCCTGGGGAAAAGGTATGCAAATTACCGTATCTCTTCCTAAAGAAAGAAAGACGGTTCTCTAGTGCCACCCATCAGAGTAGCCATCAAAGTCCGACCCTTTAACAAGCCTTGCCTCATGCCTAGAATATTTAGGCAACTGAAGTCTTCCCCAAAGGAAGCCACCCCATCCACACAGCTGACCTTGGCATACAGTAGGTACCTCCAGTAATTCGCACTAGCGAGCCGACTGTCTTTCACCAGGAGGTGACGATCACTGCGTGTTGTCAGCATTCTTGTTTTGCTCATATCCAGAGGTGGAATGCCAATACAGACCTAATCAGATGTGTCCATGTTTTCAACAATTTCTTTCATGTCATCTCATGCAAAAGCCTTATAACTATGGAACAGATTGTGCAGTAAAGCAGGAACATAATCTAATTGATTTGATTTTTCCTTGCTAACTGAACATATGCTGCTCTGTGTGGCGATCAGATCCTGACGATTATTGACATGCATGTATATATTTGGATATTTATGCTTATACATTCCCTATTTTTTTTTAAAGACAGTTTCTAGCCATAAAGTATAAATATGCATATATAACAAAATTACAACTGCCAGAGTTTTTGCCATTTTGAAAAATGTCCTTTTAAAGGGAACTGGTCAGCACGATTTTAGATAAGGAAGTAGTGTTGGCTGTTTAGGCTTTTGTACTCTAATAAAAATGATAGTTTTTTTTTTTAGTAATCTGATGTACCAGTCAAAATAAGCAAATTTGCAATTGACTTGCTTTTTCTCCTGCAGTGAGAGATCTATCTTTTACCATGGTGCTGGGCCACTAGTGCCTGCCCAGACCCGCATGATAATTACATTCCAGGAGAGGGGTTAACTCTTAACATCCCAGTCACCTCTCCAGAATTTTAGTTCTATACAACAGTTACCTGTTCACCTCCCTCCCCCTCCCTATCATCTTCTGAAGAGATACAGCTATAAATGACCCTGCCCAGGGCCTGGCCAGTTGATAATTGCATTCCAGAAGAAGAGTTAACTCTTAACATAGCAGCCACCTCTCTCCAGCTCATTGAATTCTAAACATCATTTAGCAGCTCCCCTCCCTCCCCTCCTTATTTTCTGAAGAGATAAAGTTATAAATCAACTTTCATAGCAGGTCTCCTAATCATGGCTCCCACTGTTCAGAGCTGTGTGCTTGTTCAAATGTTATCTCTCAGACTCAGAAAAAACACTGATAGCTGACTGTCACAGCAGAACTTGTTGAGCTTCAGGAAACCCTCCTTCATTGAGTTTTTCACCTGATGAAGAATCTTAGAGGTTTTTTTCCCTTATGTGTTTTTTAGCAGTCTTCTAATGAGAAAGTGCCTAGTTAACAGAAAAGTGTATCAGGAATGACATACAATTTCTTTTGCCCACCAGGCATTTTTCACAACCTGAAACAGAAAAAACCCAATAAAGACTGGATATATAGACAGCAAAGTGGTTGTAGAATAGAAAAGAATAGTAAGAGTTTTTCAAAGTTTTTTGTGCTATTTTTCAGACATTTTGCCTTCTCCAGAAACAACCAGCAAGAACCTCCAGCCATGCAGCATAAGCTAAGGGTCCCGTTACACTAAACGACGCACCACCTATCCCGACAACGATACAACCTGGTTAGGATCACTGGTGCGTCGCTACATGATCGCTGGTGAGCTCTCACACAGGCAGATTCTCCAGCGATCAGGACCAGCGAGGATGCTGGTATCCAAGGTAAATAGCGCGTAACTAAGCGCGCATCACTTAGTTATCCACTGTTTACCCTAGATACCAGCGCGCTCGCGCTGGTATCCAGGGTAAACAGCGGGTAACTAAGCGCGCGGCGCTTAGTTACCCGCTGTTTACCTTGGATACCAGCTCCCAGCGCGAGCATGCTGATATCCAGGCTACACAGCGGGTAACTAAGCGACGTGCACTTAGTTACCCGCTGTTTACCCTGGATACCAGCTCCCAGCGTCTGCTTACAGCGCTGGGAGCTCGCTGATCGTTGGTCTCCCGCTGCCACATGCAGCGATGCGTGCTGGCCAGCGGGAGACCAACGATCAAAAAACGGCCCAGGACATTCCTGCACGATCAGCAATACCCGGCGGGTTGGTGGGTCGCTGATGCATGCCACACACAGCGAGATCGCTGATACGTCACAAAATCGGTGACGCATCAGCGATCTCGCTAGCGATCTCGCTTAGTGTGAAGTACCCCTAACTCTGACAATGAGCCTGGGCCCAGATTACGTAGGAGATGGGAGTGGCTAACAGTGCGCAGCTGAGAGCCTTAATGCAGGAAAGCTTCCAGGAGCTCTCAACTGAGCAGATTAACCCCTGCACTGCTAAAAGAAACCTGCACCGTTTAATATGAAGGTGAAGTGCTTCTAATCAGTCCAGGAGTAGGAGAAATCAGATGCTGCGGTGTTCTGGCTCCTCTCTATCGTGGTAAATCCGCGACAAAATAAAGCTGTCATGCACGGTTACGGAGAGTCGCTGACCGTTCCAATTTATATGTCAGTCTGACTGCTCCCCAAGCCAGGACACTTTCCCTACTCTAGCAACCAGACTCTATAACACAGTTACACCCAGCAAATTCAAAATGACGGTCTAAACTATCACTTGAGTGGATACCTAATAATAACATAGAAGATTAACAGCACAAAAGGACCATATGGTCCATCTAGTCTGCTGCATTATATTTTTATCTATGGGTAGATATGTGATTTTCCACATCACACAATCCATTCTTATTTAATTACATTTTTATGCGTATTTTTGTAATGTACCCTTATTAAAGCACATTACTGGCGATTTTTCCCTCTGCCATTTCTGCCATATTGATTTGAGGGTAGCTAATCTTGTCCGCAGAAGAGATCGCTGACTGTGGTGTATTAGCCACTTACGCCTTAACATGAGCCTGCTGCTATTAATGGCCTTTTCCTATGGAAATATTGTGATCCTATCCTGTGAATATGATAAACGTCTGTCAAAACGTCATACATTAGGTAAAGAAAAAGAATCAAAGTTTTACAGACATCAGCGCCCATTTATGTTAAAGGAGAATTACAGGTATCATGAGCAGTGCAGCACTGTAGGATCCTGTACACACCAGGAAAGTCATCTGAACCTGCTTATTTCAACGCTATCACTATTTTTATTTCATTGTTGATAAAAAATGCAAAGTTAAAGGGGTTATCTGGGACTATTTTATTTATTTTTTTTCTACTATGGATTTAAGAACTAATAGGCAGGTAGTTGATACCTACCTGCCTGTTCTGCCCAGCGTGTTTCATGGCGATTGACAGCCGGCTCCCTGCTACCTAACTGCGGGGAGCCGGCTTTTTATCAGCACAACGTCAGCAGTCACGCCCTTCAACAGAGCAGACTGGAAGAGCGAAAACTGCTCTACTGACTTTGAGCAGCAGAATTGCTGGCCGGAGCGGTCAGTGACCGTTCTGAAGCCCCCTTTACATTTAGCGATGCACCAGCGATCCCGACCACGATACGACCTGGTCAGGATCGCTGGTGCATCGCTAAATGGTCGCTAGTGAGCTGCCAAACAGGTAGATCTCACCAGCAACGTAGCAGCGGTCGGCGGTCGTCACTTACCTTTCAGACGCGGCGAGGGTGTCCGTCTTCCCCCCGCGTCCATGGCTCACTCGTCGACGCCAGCAGGAAGCCGATGACGAGAAATGGACGGTGACGCTTTAGCGATATTGCTAGCGATATCGCTATGTGTAATGCCCCCTTAAGCTGCTGCCGTATAGAACAAGCAGGTAGTTAGCAACTACCTGCCTATTAGTTTTTAGGTCCATAGTAAAAGAATAAACAAGTCCCAGTTAACCCCTTGAAGCAACTTTCAACACGGAGCTGATTTAACCCGCTTAAAAAATATATTTTTAAAAATAGTTTGCCATAAAAGAAACTCATATTTCGTAGTGCCGCAATCGCAATGGCTCATAGTCTGTAGTAGAAATGTAAAAGGTTCTTTATAATTACAACATTTTACTAAAGGCATTCTTATTCCTGTTGTTCTCATGAACTTGTCCTGCCGTGCCTGTGCTGCATATGACCACTGGAGCCAGTCATTGGCCTCAGTTGTTTTGTGACTAGTTTTGCGTCATTATTGCAGGACACTTTCACAAGACCTACTGTGCTGGAGTAGCATGAGAATTATCTATTAAATACAAATAATTTAGCTTTTAATTCTACAACATTCCCTGCCTTCAGTACATTTTTTAAAATCATAGAGATCCCTTTTAAATTTATTCTGCAGTCATGGCAGCAATACAAATTACGCATTTGTCACAGCAAATTATGGGAGCATTGTTATGAAACTTTCTCTAACTTAATTTAAATTTTATTCTGGCAGTTATGGTTGGGCTGTGTAATACACTGACATCACCCATAAGATTACCTTTATAAAAATGTGTGTCACAGAGTGGGGAACATCTACTGAGATATATATTTTCAACGATGGTCAGAAATTAGTTGAGAAATGTCACGCATAGTGTGCACACATATATACACACTGTACCCACATTGCACTTATACAGTCTCATACTGGATTCACTCTGCCCAGCATTCCTGGTATCTCCAGTGTGTGCAGCCTCAGGTTACATCAGCATCCTTGGTATCTCCAGTTTTAGCTCAGAAAAACAGGGTGGATAACAGTGTGAGCAGCCTCTTCTTACCTCACCACCCCTGGTATCTCCAGTTTTAGATCAGATAGACAGGGTGGACAGCAGTGTGAGCAGCCTCTTCTTACCTCATCACCACTGGTATTTCCGGTATTAGATCACTTAGACAGGGTGGACAACAGTGTGAGCAGCCTCTTCTTATATCAGCATTCCTAGTATCTCCTGCATTAGATCACATAGACAGGGTGTAAACCAGTGTTTGCAGCCTCTTCTTATATGAAAACCACAGAAAGAGGAAAGAATCCTCCAAAATTTGAGAATAAAAACAAAACAGACAGAGATGCTTACTTGTATAAACAGGCCTCAATACAAATGCACTAACAGGGTGCAGCGCACCCAAGTAAAATGGCAACTGCACAGGTGCAATAATACCTAATAAAACAGCCAGCCTACAATCAGGGATTGGCCGTGTGGCACACCAGTGCAAAAAAATAATCCGTATGTGGCAATGTTCACACATGGAATGCAGAACATATGGTTCACAGCTTCTTAGTAACACCATATAGGGGGGCTGCCCAGTGCTAACTATAATGCATCCCCTGTGAACAGAGGCCACAGTTTACGGAACCATTTGGGCCCAACTGCACCTTGAAAAGATAAAAAGTGCACAAAAACATATCAATATATGTAAGGTATTGGTTAATATTATGGCCATAATACGTAAGCTGGCAAACTAACGTCAAAGTTCCTTACACTTGCCAGTTCTACTCTAACATGAAAACCACAGAAAGAGGAAAGAATCCTCCAAAATTTGAGAAAAAAACAAAACAGACAGAGATGCTTACTTGTATGAACAGGCCTCTTCTTATATTAGCATTACTGGTATCTCTGGTATTAGATCAGATATACAGTGTGGACAACAGTGTGAGCAGCCTCTTCTTATATCAGCATTCCTGGTATCTCTGTTATTAGATCTGATATACAGTGTGGACAGCAGTGTGCGCAGCCTGTTATGATGAGTCACCGAAGGAGGAAAAAACAAAATACCAGCTAAGTTCAGAAAAACCAGAGAGGTTGGCAGCTATCGGATTGCAGACCCCTGAACCTATCCACAACAACTAGCAGTAGCCGTGGGGGGTTCCTACGGTGCCCTAGACCCCTCGATCACAGCCGGAGAGCTACATAGCCTAAAGACAGAAAGGGGAAAAACTAAACTGCCCCAGAGCAGACCCCAAAGCAATAGGCAGCCCCCAACATATAATGACGGTGAAGCAAGATGAAAACACTAACACAGATAGAAAGATAGGTTGAGCAAATGATGGGGCCCAAGCTAACTACATAGGACAGGATAGGAAAGCTGCTGTCTGCCATCCGCAAAAACCCTATCAAAATGAGCCAACCGACTGATAGGAAAAACTGGCCCTGAAGTCGCTAGGCTTCAAAAGACTATATCAGCACTCAGGTATATTCTGAAGACAGAGCAAAATATCAACAGATCACAGACAAAAATGGAATTCAGCTCACCCCCGGCCGGGGATGGCAGAACTCCCAAAAAACAAGGCAAAACAAAACCAAAACTGAAGAGTACAAAGCAGAGCAGAAAAACTTAGCTTTGACACGCAGGAATCAGACTGGTCTCCAAGAATCCAGCAGGAAAATCACCAACCAGGAAGAAGGGCGTCGGCAGCCTTATATCCAGTCCTCAATTCCAGCCTCCCAGTTATCATCTAGCTCCCCAGGTGTTTGGTAATCAGTCTCACTACCTTCCTTCACCAGAGGAGGGAGTTCATCAGACCTCAATGATGAAGGGAAAAATGAACTCACAACAGCAGCCTCTGGTTACATCAGCACCCTTGGTATCTCCAGTTTTAGCTCAGAAAAGCATATTGGATAACAGTGTGAGCAACCTCTTCTTACCTCATCACCCCTGGCATCTCCAGTATTAGAGCAAATATACATGGTGGACAGCAGTGTGAGCAGCCTCTTCTTACCTCATCACCACTGGTATGTCCAGTATTAGATCATTAGATCAGATGGACAGGGTGGACAACTGAGTGAGCAACCTCTTCTTATATCAGCATTCCTGGTATCTCCAGTATTAGATCACATAGACAGGGTGGAAACCAGTGTTTGCAGCCTCTTCTTATAGCATTAGATCAGATAGACAGGACAGCAGTTTGATCAGCCTCCTCTTACCTCAGCACTACTTGTATATCCAGTATTAGATCAGAGAGATGTGTGAGCTGCCTCTTCTTACCTCAGTGCCACTAGTTTTTATTTTACTCACTTATATAGTGCCCCATTGGGGCTCACAAACTAATTTTCCTTTTAGTATGTCTTTTGGACTGTGGGAGGAAACCGGAGTACCCACGCAAACAAGGGGAGAACATACAAACACTTTGCAGATGTTGTCGTTGGTTGGATTTGAACTTAGGACTCCAGGGCTGCAGTGCTAACCACTGATCTACCATGCTGCCCATACTAGATAAGATAGACAGGGTGGACAGCAGTGTGAGCAGCCTCTATTTACCTCATCACCCATGGTATCTCCAGTATTAGAGCAGATAGATTTGTGGACAGCAGAGTGAGCAGCCTCTTCTTAACTCAGTACTAATGGTATATCCAGTATTAGATTAGATAGATAGGATGGACAGCAGTGTGAGCAGCCTCTCCCTACCCCCAGCACTTCTGGTATCTCCAGTCTTAGATCAGAATAGCCAATCTTTCTCTAAGTTTCTCTCAGGGTAACAAGATGTCGGACTATTTAATCTTCAGTGATTAGCTCCCTAGACAAAATAAGTGTAATTTGATAATTAAAGATATTTAGGAAATAATTTAGAATGACATTTCCTTTTTAAGAGATGTGAGATATGAATTATAATAGGTAGAACGGCAGCGAAGAAATCTACACTCCAGCATTTACAACAGATTTTATTACACTTAAGCACTTAAACATGTTCCTATTCAGACACTTTAATTGTTTAAATTTTAATTGTTGTTACCCATCGCTTTTCTTATTTAAATGGTAATAATTGGGTTGTTTTGTATAATTGTGTGCACTCACACTAAGGAAAGTGGTCTCCTGGCGCACGTTGAGTATGTAGCTACTAGTGTCTACACCTGAAATTAAAGTTTACGTCCCAGCAAACCCAGCTATTGAGCAAGGGAAGAGTGTTACCACCGCGCCGGCAATCCTTTACTGATGACATGAGGATGATGCAGAGGGAGCTAGAAGGTGGAACGAACCTAAAAGCTATTGAAATATGGAATTGAAGTTTTATTTTTGTTAGCCACAGGCCAAGGTTAGAAAAGAGCAGCTGGGAATGTTCAGGAGGACCTCAAAATTTCCCGTAATAATAACTTGATCGCAAAGTGTCCTCCTTCTGGAACCACAAGCAATCTGTTGTGAATTGTGGGCGTATCTTATACTAGATATTCAATTTTTTTCTGTAGCACCACTACGGGAGAAATTAAGCATTACAGAACACCCATTTTGAGTATAATGCAGGAAAGGACAGGTCCTTCTGAGCGAGAGAAGCTCTATGGAACCAATGTCTACTCTGATCAAGACATGAGGATCCTGACCATTAACAGACCCTGATGATAGATCCTGCTCTGTTAAGTGGTGTGCGGTTCCATGTGTGTCTCATCACAAATCTTACTCTAGTCGGAGACTGGAGTACGAAATTGTACTGACCCGAAAAATAATTTTGCAAGTTAATTTTTCTAATAAACTGGACTCCATACAATGACTGACAGACATCAGCTTTATACTTTGCACATGTCTGGGTCGTATGTTATTACAGCAGGATAAGTCCTTCTGTTCCCCTTGACCATTACTAGATAGGGGCTCATATAGACTGCAGGAGAATTGAATGTAACAGGGGCGCCTGTGTATTCTCTTCCCATCCTCCCTGTCCGGGCCGGTAACCATTTACAGGCGGTGACATTGAACAGGATTTCATAATCTCATATTCCGGATATTATTAGGGGCTTAGTCAAGGGGTTGTGGCTCCGCACAATGAAATCTCTAGATATGATCATTTGCTTGCACACTATAAATGAGCACAGCAGATTATTCTGCTCTCGGAGGATTACACGGGCATTACTTTTGGGTTCCTAATTTTGTTATATTTTTTTCTCTTGTTGACCAGGCGGCGAGCAGGCAGCTGGCAGAGGTTTTACTCCATTCATTAAGTGAGAATTGTTATTGGAGTCCCTTGAAAAGTCCTTTACCAGAACTGATGATGAACAGAGATGAAAGTTCTTTCCCTTATGGGGTCGTCAATCACAAACCACAGATTCATTCTGGAGATCAGTAAGAATCTTTTGGCACGCGCACATTATCTTATTTTATCAATATCATGTCAAATGTTCATTGTTTCCCACTAGTAGTGCTTTATCCACTTGTACATATCCTATCCTGATGGACCTACAAGCGGATATGTCACCAGATTCCACAATACAAACTGTATATGCTATTAAATTTCTTACACCTGATGAGGCTGGTTTATTTACTTTGAAATTGTACGTCAGATTGGCTCTGTAATCCAAATAGTAATATTAGCATTTTATGAGTCCAGCTACTGAATGAGAGAGCTCAGGAGTTCAAGTGTCTTCAGTCTCTTTCCACCCAGCCTAACTGACATCTGCAGCTTATACTGAGCAGCGTGAGATCTCAGCAGCAACAGGGAGGAGGGGGGACACTAAGGAGTAATTTTTTAAAAATGAAATAACTAAAATAGGCTAGGATGGAGGGCGCAGATTAACCAGCAGCAAGGAGGAGAGTGAGGAACTGTCAGACAGACTAAGTGGGCTCATGTTAACCAGCAGCATTGAGGAGCTGTCAATTAGGCTAGGTGGGCTGAGATAAAGCAGCAGTAGGGAGAAGGGTGAGGAGCTGTCAGTCAGGTCAGATGAGTTGCGATTAACCAGAAGCAAAGAGCAGGGACACTGGGGAGCTGTCAGTCAGGAAAAGTTTAATCAGCATCAGGGAGGAGGCACACTGGGAAGCTATCAATCAGGCTAAGATTAACCAGTAGCAAGGAGGAGGGACATTGGGGATCTATCAATCAGGATAAGATTAACAAGCAGCGGGGAGGAGGGACACTGGGGATCTATCAATCAGGCTAAGATTAACCAGCAGCAGGGAGGAGGGACACTGGGAGGCTTTCAATCAGGTTAAGATTAACCAGCAGCAGTGAGAATGGACACTGGGAAGCTATCAATCAGGCTAAGATTAACTATCAACAGGGAGTAGACACCCTAAGAAGCTGTCAGTTAGCTAAGATTAACCAGCAGCAGGGAGGAGGGACACTGGGGATCTATCAATCAGGCTAAGATTAACCAGCAGCAGGGAGGAGGGACACTGGGAAGCTATCAGTCAGGCTAAGATTAACCAGCAGCAGGGAGAATGGACACTGGGAAGCTATCAGTCAGGCTAAGATTAGCCAGCAGTAGAGAGGAGGGACACTGTGGACCTGTCGTCAATCAGGTAAGGTAGGCAGAGATTGAATTTAAACTAGCATCATCAGGTCTAACATCTACGTAGCTATGTAAACAGTTGTATGGTAAAATATGGTGGCATATCCTCTTTAACAAGACAGGAGTCGTCTTTTAGGCAAAGCAATAAAATGTTCCCTTCATAGGCACGCTCTAATTAAAATGATTGTGGAGACGTCTTCATTCCACGAGCCATTGGTCCCTGTGGCCTGTGATTGGCTGAAGCAGTCAGGTGACTTTGCGCAGCGGGTCATCGGAAAAATACCTGATGATGCGCTGCTCAAGTCTCTTGGCCGCTGCAATCAATCACAGGCCGCAGGGACCAAGGTCTTCATTTCCGGTGCACACCACGGAGTGGTCTGTGCTCGATCCATGTAAAGATGCTTTCCAAAAATCAATGTGGCCAAATGTTTGCTGGGAGTCAATAAGGAAATATTTATGCAATAATTAGAGAAAAAAACGTTGTGGCCTATTTTGTTACTTGAAATTTTGGGGGGTTTGTAGATTTGGGTAGATGCTCTAGCGAAGTCCTTTTTTTTTTTTTTTTTTTGCTCTCCTTTTTAGTCAGTTTTAGCATTTTTCTCCCATAGTCCATAAGTATTTTGTTTATATATATATATATATATATATATATATATATATATATATATGTATATATATATAAATCAAGAAAAAAGGGCAGCACTACCAAAATAATACAGCAGGTGCAAAACCTATTCAGCAGTGTCCAAAAAGCCAAAATGTCAAAAGGAAAAAAAAATAGGCAGCAATCAAATTAAATGTGAAAACAGTGGATACTTTACTGATCCTGACAAAGACGGGTCACCGTTGAAACGTTGCCATCTGAGGATCAGTAAAGTATCCACTTTTTTCACATTTAATTTGAGCGCTGCCTATTTTTTTTCCATATATATATATATATATATATATATATATATATATATATATATATATATATATATATATATATATATATATATATATAACTCCTCTGTGTATTAATTAGTAGCACGGTGGTGTTCTTGACATTACGAATGGAACCTGTTAGCACTTCCGTGCACAGAGAAGTAGGTGAATGGCTGTGTGGGCGATTGTCCCCCAATAGCAATGATACCTTTTATATAGAAATCCGATGGTGTTTTCATGAAAAATGTAGGATAGAAGCTGTGACGACTCCTGGAGTGGACCCTCTGGGTCATGGCACCAACCCTCCCAGGGCGAGCTGACCTAGTGAAGACCACCCCCTATACAGGGAGTGTCAGGGGCAAGCCCCAGGGGGTGAGGTACCACGACTGTTGGCACCAGGCGGCCGGCTCACAGGAGACATGAGTGAGTGTGTTTGCAGGAACGTGTAAAGCGTGGGCACCGGAACACGTGGTATACAGCGTCCAGGTGTGAGCAAAGCAGGATGCGTGCAAAGGAGCACGGCAGAGCACTGAGTCAGGCCGCAGGTGTGCCAGGAGGTGTAACAGAGTACAGGAGCAGGGTGTGTGCCAGAGGGCACAACTGAGCATAAGACAGAGTACAGGATTGGAACGTGTGCCAGGAAGCACAACTGAGTATAAGACAAGGCACAGGGTCCGAGTGTGTGCCAGGAGGCACAACTGCGCATAAGACAGAGCACAGGATTAGAGTGTGTGCCAGGAGGCATAACTGAGTACAATACAGAGCACAGGATCAGAGTATGTGCCAGGAGGCACAGCTGAGTGTAAGACAGAGCACAGGATCAGGGTATGTGCCAGGAGGCACAACTAAGTATGAGACAGCACAGGATCAGAGTATGTGCCAGGAGGCACAGCTGAGAGTAAGACAGTACAGGGTCAGAGCGTGTGCCAGGAGGCACAGCCGAGTGTAAGGCAGAGTGCAGGTTCAGAGCGTGTGGCAAGAGGCACAATAGAGTGCAAGGCAGAGGACCCGAATACAGTGCACAGCCAGGCAGGGACACAGCAGACCAAACCAGGAAGTACAACAATAATCAGGCACCTCCCCTAGGAAGAGGTAGCCTGATATAGCAAATGATCGCTAGGGTTTCCGGGTCAACTCCCTCCAGTACCATAGAGAGGACGGACCTGGAGGCCGAACTGAGAGGAGCGCGCAAGCGCACACATAACGTGGGCGAGACAGGAACCTAGGTACAAGAGGTGCGTGTGCACACCCGGCGGGACCCCCGGAGCGACCGCGGCTCCGGAAGAGATGACGTCGGGACCAAGGTCCCGCCCCCAGGTGAGTGCGGCGTGACAGTACCCCCCCTCTTTCTAAAACTGGAGAGGAACTTACACAAAATCTGGGGTGCGTGGATATTCTCCCTGGGTTCCCATGACCTTTCCTCGGACCAAAACCCTTCCAATCGATCAAGAACATGGTTCTCCCTCTTACCTTCTTCATGGCCAAAATGTCATTCACCTCAAACTCATCCCCCAAGCCAACAGGCTGGGGTGTGTGGCCTGGAGAAGGATGAAATCGGTTAAGAACCACAGGTTTAAGGAAAGACACATGGAAGGAATTGGGAATACGGAGTGAAGGAGGCAGCTTCAGTTTGAATGCAACATCATTAATCCGCCTGAGGACCTCAAAAGGACCAATGTAACGGGGACCCAGCTTGTAAGATGGTACCTTAAGGCGGATGTATTTGGTGGAGAGCCACACCTTGTCACCAGGGAGAAATGGAGGAACGTCCAGGCGCCTCTTGTCAGCGTGTAATTTCATTCTGTCCCGTGCTTTCTCGAGAGCGGTTTTGGTCTCCTGCCATACCCTGGAGAACTCCACAGACAGGGAATCGGCAGCAAGTACCCCCAAAACAGGAAGTACCGGTAGAGGCACATTGGGATGCTGTCCAAAGACGATGAAGAACGGAGACTTGGTGGACGATTCACTGGAGTGACTATTGTAGGCGAACTCAGCCCAAGGAAGTAGACCGACCCAGTCATTCTGATGAGCATTAGAAAAGTGCCGGAGGTAGGATGTAAGGATCTGGTTGGTACGTTCCACCTGCCTGGGGTGATAGGCGGATGAGAAATCCAGTGACACCTTCATGAGTCCGCATAGAGCTCTCCAGAACCGAGAGGTGAATTGGACTCCTCTGTCTGACACGATGTGCTGGGGGAAGCCGTGAATCCTGAAGATATGGGAAATGAAGATCTTCGCCAAGTCAGGAGCAGAGGGTAGTCCGGGAAGAGGAATGAAGTGAGCCATCTTTGAAAATCGGTCTACAACCACCAAGACCACAGTACAACCGGAGGAACAAGGCAGATCAGTAATGAAATCCATGGCTATGTGCTGCCATGGAGCCGATGGAACGGGAAGCGAGAGCAGAAGACCAGAGGGTGGTTGTCTGAGTATCTTGTTCTGGGCACAGGACGGGCAGGATGCCACAAAGTCTTTAACGTCCTGGGAGAGTGGTATACAGCGTCCGGGTGTGAGCAAAGCAGGATACGTGCAAAGGAGCACGGCAGAGCACTGAGTCAGGCCGCAGGTGTGCCAGGAGGTGTAACAGAGTACAGGAGCAGGGTGTGTGCCAGAGGGCACAACTGAGCATAATACAGAGTACAGGATCAGAGCGTGTGCCAGGAGGCACAACTGAGTATAAGACAAGGCACAGGATCAGAGTATGTGCCAGGCGGCACAGCTGAGTGTAAGACAGAGCACAGTGTCAGTGCATGTGCCAGGAGGCACAACCGAGTACAAGGCAGAGTGAAGGTTCAGAGCGTGTGCCAAGAGGCACAATAGAGTGCAAGGCAGAGGACCCGAATACAGCGCACAGCCAGGCAGGGACACAGCAGACCAAGCCAGGAAGTACAACAATAATCAGGCACCTCCCCTAGGAAGAGGTAGCCTGATATAGCACATGATCACTAGGGCTTCTTGGTCAACTCCTCCAGTACCATAGAGAGGATGGACCTGGAGGCCGAACTGAGAGGACACATAACGTGGGGGAGACAGGAACCTAGGTACGAGAGGTGCGCGTGCACACCCGGCGGGACCCCCGGAGCGACCGCGGCTCCGGAAGAGATGACGTCGGGACCAAGGTCCCGCCCCCAGGTGAGCGCGGCGTGACAGAAGCCATATGACAATCAGATTGGAAACGCGCTGGGTGCAGTGTCAGTGCGCTTAGACTGTCACACGTCCAGCGCATTTCCAGCCGGATTTGCATATGGCTCCTCCTTTAGATTTCTCATGACTGGCACATCAGATTTTTATCTAAAAGGTATAATTTTTATTAGTGAGAAAGCCCATATACCGACCGTGCTGACGGGTTCTTTTTAAAAAGAAGTCTGGAATTACAAAAGTAATTGTATGACTCACAAGAACACAACTTAAACAAACACAGCGAAAATACAGGTACTATAATTATAAAAAATATATATATTTAACAAAAGATAATTACAATTAATATGATTTTTATTATTAATGATTACAATTATTATTTGAATAAAATCCCCCTGAATCCACAGAGGGAATGCAATGTTACTGCTCTGCTGGTAATCACCATTGCCGTGGTACAGTCACTTGTCAGTGTTTAGCATGTGGTGCCCGCGGAGGGTATTGGGTGGCACATGAATCATGCATGGCTTGTTTTCCGTTACTGGTCTCTCGGTGTAACACTTGTGTATCTCCAGTATATCACCTAATTCTTCTCTTCTGTTTGTTTCCAGCCTTTACTGCCCACAGGACAATATCGAGGAGGCTCTGCTACTTCTTCTGATCAGCGAATCTATGGTAAGCCATCACCTGCGTTGGCGATATTACTATTACACCGCCAGCCGTTACAACCTCATACGCTGTACGCTTCCATAATGCAGAAGGTAAGTATATAAAATAATGCATGTGTGTAAGCGACTACAATGCTAATATATACTGTAGGTAAAGGGTGGTCAGATCATCTCTGGTCATCCCTGTTCCCGCAATGTGATTCAGTAGGCTAACTTGCAGTCCTGTGTAAAACCAGAGCTAGACCATGCCTGAAGCCTAATGAATCCCGTAGCTCCGTTATGTCTCGTCCCTCTTCTCTTCTGAAGCTATACTAGTGCCATTATGATTGGCACTAAATAATATTTTTGTGCATTACAAAAGGCTTTATGTTATTTTAGGATACTTCATGTGGAGCTACTGTTTTATCAGGTTTGAGCATAAACTTTTGCACGACATTGGTTGCAGCAGCCCATGGCCGCCGGATCAGAGGGCTACGAGCCTACCACCTCCGGCATCATGGGCACCTTTCCTCATTCATTGGTCCCTCAGTGTCATTTATTTGCAGCACGATGCACGTGTGACGTCATGGGGAGCCACTAATCAGAGGATGCTGCAGGAGGAGGTTCACAGTGCTGTAGTCCAGAAGGAGCGTGTTACCAACATGGCCGCTGTACAAAGGTCCTGGGAATCTTCTTGCTCAATTCTGTATTTTATATAGTCAGTTTAAGATGTCTCACGAGAAATATCTGTGGCATATCCAAAGGATATGTAATAGATGTCTGATAGATGCAGTTCCCACTTCTGGGACTTTACAGATCGGGTCCGTTTTCTGGGTGGCTTCCAACCACCATTGAGTAGAGATGTGCCAGCTCTCTCCATTCATTGCTATAGGAGATCCAAATACAGATGAGCAAATACTCTCGGCTGTATTCAAAACTTTTACAGCAATGAATGGAGAGAGACGATTCTACCATCACCATGCACTGGTGGACGGACGGTGCCCATGTGGCGAAAGGTGCGGGTCCTGGAGATAGGTGCGGATGCCATCTCTGGGAACCTCTTCAATCAGACGTCTATGATGTGCCATAAAATAGTGAGGCAACCCCTTTAAGAGAATGGTAAAGACTGGAATAACTATAAAGCGCAAATAGGGTTTTATCTGAGTAACAGTGGGGAGACCAGAGGCAATGGTACTCACAACCACTAAAAGGCACGAGGCTGCTGCAGACCCAAGGCTTGGATAACAGGTAACTGGAATGTAAGTGTCATGCTGGGTGAAGGATAAGTAAATGCACAACAACGGGAAGAGGAAAGGGGGAGCCCAAACACTAGGGAAGAGGGGAGTGGAGACCCCTAGCCAGATCTAAAATCACCCTGTCTGCCTAAACGTCCTTATGTAGGTTCTGCACCTATTGGCGAGCAGGAACCTAGTCCCTGCCTGACCTTAGCGATAGGCTCTACGTAAGGAGGGGTCAGGGTAAGCACTAGTCAGTCTCCACTAAAACTAAAGACAAAGAGGGAAGACCGATCTGCAGAAAACACTTTGCTTGAGAAGACAACCGAGATGTCATGCCAGCAATCCTCCAGGGGTCCTCAGGGAAAGACACTACCCAACTGCTAGAACTTCCAGCAAGACTTAAGGGGGCTTCACACATTGCGATATCGCTAGCAATATCGCTAAAGTGTCACCGATTTTATGACGCAGCAGCGATTGCTAGCGGTATCACTACATGTGACACTTACCTCCGACCGGCTCCCCTGCTGGCTATCGCTGATCGTGCGAGAACGTCCTGGGCTGTTTCTCGTCGGTAGCTTCCTGCTGGGCTTCCTGCTGGCGCCGACGAGCGACGCGTGGACGCAGGTGGAGGACTTCATCGCCCCGTCTGACAGGTAAGTAACGACCGCTGCTGCGTCGCTGCATCGCTGGTGAGATCTGCCTGTTTGGCAGCTCACTAGCGACCATTTAGCGATGCACCAGCGATCCTGACCGGATCGTTGTTGGGATCGCTGGTGCATCGCTAAATGTAACGGGGCCCTTAGGCAAGTATGAACTAACACCCGCACCATGCTGCAGCAATTGAATGTATATAAACCTTCAGCAGAGGTGTGTGATTAGCAGCAGAAGGTGGAGGCAACTATTGGGTCCTAGAGGGAGAAGGAAATCGCTCCACAACAGAAGTGCAAAAAATCAAGAAGGTGCTTGATCTAAACGCGAAGACCTGCTACAGCCACATCCAGGAAAACTGTCACACCTTACACACCCATGACAGTAAGGGTCAATTCTGCGTTGTTGGTAAGAAGATAGAAGGGTATGATATACAGGATTGCAAATTATTAAACGCGTTTTGAAATTCTATACTTCTTCATCAGGACAAACCAAAGTGTGGTTTGTCCTGATGAAGAACTTTTGAACTTCGAAACGCGTTGACGAGTAATTCACATTCCTGGATATCGTTCCCTTCTATCTTCTGCGCAGAATTAACCCTTACATTCCAACCCCTATAAGAGAAGTCACTGAAAAATGGCATGTCCATCTTCTAATGGCCCAGAATATTTAGTAATTTGCCATTTACCAGCACCTGTTACCGGATTGAAAGATTGCTACTGTACATGCACTGATGAGGCACGTGAAGATGAGAGCGTAGCCTATTTAGGCGCATTTTATCCTCCGTGCACATCATGTAGTAGGTCGGTAATGTAGAGATATCAGCGGCAATATGTCACCATGAAGGATGTGACATTAGCAAGATTCACACCGTATGGTACAAGGAGTAGACTGTCTGCACTTCCCCCAGTGTGCACAGGCTCCTACCAGCACACATGCTTCCCTCACCCTCGCGTTGTCGCTGGTGTGGCGTGTAGTGCTGGGTAATCCTCTTTGCATGTAACAGACGTAATGCACAAATGCATCTTCCATTTTTGTATCTAAAAATTTTCGTTGCCATTTATTTATTGAAATTTCTGATTGTTCTCCAGTTTTTCATGGTTGATTGCCCTTTTTGTGGGGCAAATTAAAGGAACATTTCCAGCAGGGCTGATATTGGCACACTGCGTTTGAAGGGGGACTCCCTTGGCCCAGATTTGTACTGCTGACATCTGGATTTGTACTGCTGACATCTGCCACATGTACTGTGTGTATGGAGCAGACTCAGGATCGCAGTAGTTTAACCCTTTAGATGCATGACAGCGGCATTTAAGATGTTGGAAATTGGGAAGGGGTTACCTTCCCATACCCATCGGCCTCCTATCGTAAATGCAGTGGGATTGCAGGATGCCAATTATGTTGTCTACTGAGGCCCCCCCCCCCCGTCTCTGCCATATTTGAACACCGGCTGGACTTCATAGGACATTGGTAGTTTTACAATACCCTGCAGTACTACAGTATTGCAGTGTATCGTACAAGTAACATTTAAAATGAGAAAAGACAATAAAAAAATAGTTTAAAAAAAAAAGTTCAAATCACACTTTTAAACCACAGCCGCCCTGTGCTGCTGCAGTTTTTCTGCGGCTCCTTGCACAATCACTATATCTTGCAAGATATCGGGTAATCGACCACTCGTATTTTTCAGTGATTGTGCAGGGAAGCAGTGGATGGCTGCGGTTTCAAACCTCAACATGTCTGCTGCGTGTGAACACAGCCTAAAAACGTCATTTGGAGGCCAAAATAGTAATGATAAAAATTACAGGTCATACCGCAAAAAGCAAAAGTTGTAGATCTTGAATGGTGAGTAGGAAAAATCGAAAAGAAAGAGCGGCTTTTGGGACTCTATTCACTCTCATAAAATTGGTGCCGGCTCAGATTTCATGTACACTATGTTGTACCTAATGAGGGCCGACGCGTTCTCCATGGGTCTAGACATGGAAGCACTAGGTCTGCTACAGCAGGAGTCGCTGATTACTCTTCGTATGGCGTCCGTCAATATGTCCTAATAGAGAATATGGAAATGGGCGACTATTTTGTTGACATATTGATTTTGTTGGTATCAGTTTAAGATTTTTTTTTCGTTATTTTGATTGTTTATTTAGCTATATAGGGGTACAACACTGCGGTGCTTTCAGTCTTGTAGTGTCCCACTTACACCGCGGGGTGAAGCCTACTTTTCAAATTCTCCGTTTCATGCCATTTCTTGAATAACGCAACCTTTATTACAGAATACGGTAATATCCCAATAATTTGTAAGCCTATTAATTCTGCACAACAATAACTCGCCCTGTTAAACCGTTTGTTATGTAACATAATAATCAACACAAATAACGGAGGATTTTCTGGATTAAGGAGCGGTTACACTGTTGGATGTTTTCCAGATAACACAAATGATTTTTATTTGCTGCTTTTTTTTCACATGGGAATGTCTGCTAATTGAAGCTTTATACTTCAGAATACAATGTAGACCTCTGTAATTGGAAATAGTGATGGTATTTGTGCCAGAAGTGGCGATGGTGTGTGTGTATATATCAGAGAGGTGTCATATATACATGTACTATACAGAAAACAGTATTGGAATACTTATCTTGATAAATGAATTCAGGTTATTCCTTCAATCTCATTGCCCCCGGTGTATAACATCCGCCCCTTGCCCCCCCCCGGGGTATAATATCTCCCCCCTCGCGCCCAGTATATAACATCCACCTCTCACCCCTCGGTGTACATCCGGCCCTTCTCCCCCCCCCCCCCCCCCATTGTATAACATTTGTCCCCTCACCCTTGGTGTACAACATCTGTCTCCTCGCCCCCCCAGTGTACAACATCCGGCCCCTTGCCCCGGTGTATAACATCTGGCCCCTCTCTTGGTCTTGGAGTTGGGAGTGGGATGTGCGGATTAGTGCAGAGGTTAGTCAAAAGTCATTTGAAGAGAGCAATGGTAGGTTAGGCCGATAGACAGAAATGAAGGAGGAGATGTAGGGGGGTGCCGCACTGTGAAGAGCTTTGTGGATGAGAACAAGTACTTTGAATTGGATCCTATAATGAATGGGCAGCCAGTGTAACGATTGGCGAAGAGCGGACGCGTCCAAATACCGATTAGCCAGATGGATGACCCTGGCTGCTGCATTAAGTATGGACTGGAGAGGGGAAAGTCAAGTAACGGGGAGGCCAATTAATAGAGCGTTGCGGTAGTCCAGGCGGGAGTGGATCAAGGCGACAGTGAGGGTTTTTGTTGTTTCCATGGTGAGAAAAGGGCAGATTCTGGAGATGTTCTTTAGGTGTAAGCGGCAAGAGCAGGCAAGAGATTAGTGTCAATCATAATACCCAAGACAGCGCGTCTGCTGCAGGGGTGTTATTATGGTGCCACCCACAGAGAAGGAAATGTCAGCATTAGGGAGGTTAGTAGACGGTGGGAGCAGAAGAAGTTCAGTTTTGGAGAGGTTGAGTTTCAGATAGAGAGCGGACATGACGTTGGAGACTGCGGAAAGACAGTCACTGGCGTTCTGTAGTACAGCGGGGGTAAGGTCGGGGGATGACGTGTATAGTTGTGTCATCAGCATAAAGATGGTACTGAAAACCAAATCTGCTGATGGTTTGTGCAATTGGGGCCGTGTAGAGAAAGAAGAGAAGGGGTCCAAGGACTGAATCATGAGGTACACAGACAGCGAGAGGAAGAGTAGATGATGTGGAGCCAGCGAACAAAACACTGAAGGAGCGGTCAGAAAGATAGGAAGAGAACCAGGAGAGAGCAGTGTCCTTAATGCCTAGTGACTGGAGCCTAGAGAGTAGGAGACAGTGGTCAACAGTGTTGAAAGCTGCAGAAAGATCGAGAAGAATGAGCAGAGAATGGTCACCGTTACGTTTTGCTGTCAGAAGGTAATGTTGATGAGTGCAGTTTCAGCCGAATGTAGGGGGGCGGAAGCCGGACTGTGAAGGGTCTAGGAGGGAATGAGTGGAGAGGATTCAGGTAAGGCGGGAGTAGACTAGGCGCGCCAATAGCTAAGAGATGAAGGGGGGGTTGGAGACTTGTCTGTAGTTGTTTGTGCAGGATGGGTCAAGAGCGGGTCTCTTTACTAATGGAGTAACAATAGAGTGTTTGAAGGAGAATGGGAAAATGCACGAGGAGAGGGAGAGATTAAAGATTGTAGTTAGGTGAGTTGTGACGACTGGAGAGAGAGACTGGAGGCGATGTGAGGGAATGGGGTCGGTAGTGCATGTAGTCGGACAAGAAGAAGAGAGGAGTCTGGAGACTTCTTCTGTGATGGGATCAAATGTGGAAACTGAGCCAGGGGAAATGCAGGGAGGGATGGGAGTCACAGCACTTGGTGGTTGGGAGCGGATTTCCTGACGGATAATATTATCTATTTTCTCTATAAAGTGGGAGGCCAGGTCATCAGCACAAATGTCTGTGATAGGGGTTTGTGCTTTTGGCCTGAGGAGGGAGTGAAAGGTGTCAAAAAGTTTCTTGGGGTTGTTACCTAGTGAGGAGATCAGGGTGGTGAAGTAGGTCTGTTTGGCAACGTGAAGGGCAGAGTTATAGGTTCTTAACACAGATTTGAAGTGGATGAAGTCTTCTGGTATGCGGGTTTTTCTCCATCAGCATTCAGCACTCCTAGAGCATCGCTGGAGAAGTCGAGTTTGCGATGTGAGCCAGGGCTGTTTTACTCTGTGTTTGGAGGTTCTGAGCGTGAGGGGCGCTACTTGGTCAAGGGTGCTTCTAAAGGTACCATCACATTTAGCGATGCACCAGCGATCCCGACAGCGATACGACCCGGTCAGGATCGCTGGTGCATCGCTAAATGGTCGCTAGTGAGCTGCCAAACAGACAGATCTCACTAGCGACATAGCAGCAGTCGGCGGTCGTTACTTACCTTTCAGACGCGGCGATGAAGACGTCCTCCAGCCCGCGTCCACGCGTCGCTCGTCGGCACCAGCAGGAAGCCCAGCAGGAAGCGGCCGACGGGAAAAGGCCCAGGACGTTCTCGCGTGATCAGCGGAGGAGCTGGTCGGAGGTAAGTGTCACACATAGTTTTATCGCTAGCAATATCGCTATTGCATCACAAAATCGGTGACGTTTTAGCAATATCGCTAACGATCTCGCTTAGTGTGACAGGCCCTTAAGAGTGTTGTTGTAGTGATCAACAGCCAGATCAGGACATGAAAAAGTGGAGATTGGGGACAGAAAAGATTGTAGGGAGTCTGAAAGTGTCTGAGGGTTAATGGCTTGTAGATTACTGAATGTGTGATAGGTAGGAGTGTGCTAGGGTGGGTGAGGATTTGTGAGCATGAAGGAGAGAATGTTTTGGTCAGAGAGGGGAAGCGGTGAGTTATTTAGGTAGGAGATTGAACAGAGCCGGACAAAGATCAGGTCAAGGGTGTTACCGACTTTGTGTGTCTCAGAGGTTGAGAGCTGTAAGAGGCCAAGAGAAGTGGTTAGTGATAGAAGTTGGGATGCAGATGTGGAAGTGGGGATGTTGATGGGGATGTTGAAGTCTCCCAGGATCTGGGTTGGTAGTTCTGAGGACATGAAGTGCGGCAGCCAGGCAGAGAAATGGTCAAGGAAGTGGGTGGGTGAGCCTGGGGGCCGGTATATGAACGCTACTCTGAGGGGGAGGTTAAGGAAGAGCCTGATGGTGTGGACCTCAAAAGAAGGGAATAAGAGTGATGGAACTGGGGGGGATGACCTGGAAAGTGCATTGTGGGGACAGGAATATGCCGACTCCACCACCAGGTCTGTTTGTGGGCCTCAGGAAATGGGTAAATTGTAAGCCACCATGGGAAATGGCAGCAGGGGAGACAGTGTCAGAATCCTGAATCCAGGTGGTTTCAATGAGGGCCAACAGATTAAGAGAGTTGTTCAGAAGGTAATTGTGCAAAAAAAGAAGTTTGTTACATACATACCATGGATTCCAGAGGGCACAATTAAATGATGGAGATGAGGGAGTGTAAGTAATATTAATGAGATTATTATGGTTTTGATATGGGGTAGGGTAGGGGTTGAGGTTGGGGGATGGCGGACCGGGGTTGGGGGAGATGTCCCCTGAAATCAGTAGGAGTAGGAACATAAAGAGCAAGTAGTTCTTTGAAATGTAAGAAGGTTTTTTGTGCAATGTGTTTGGGCAAGATGGGCTGAGGTTTTTCAGGAAGATGAGAAGTGCATGGGGGCTGTACATGGGAGAGGAAAGTATAGAGGGGCTGATGTGTATGAGTCTCGATGGAGGGGGGATGGGGCGATGAATGTGGATGGCGAGGGAACACGGGAGGATAGAAATAAAGCACATTGTTAAAAGGGAGATCAAAGTGTGATTTTCCTGACTCCTGCCCTGACTTCCTTGTCATGGAGTAACTGTCTTTTACTGGATGCTTAGCTAATGCGTTGCTTTGATGAATGCGTGCAAGCCCCAAACATGCGTGAACCCCTTAGAATGATTCTAAATTTATACACTCCACTACAGGGACAGGAGAGAGGGATTGTGGGAGCTGGTTAGTTATAAATTAACAACAGCTGCTGAACACATCCTGGTGTGCAAAAGATGATCAAAGACGCAGTCCTGATTTCATCTCTATACTATAGCACCTCTCCTGAGATAACATCTACAGAGTCCCCCCACCCATGGATATACAACAGTAAGTACTGAGAACAATGTAACAGATGAATTATAGCAAAGAAGTTGAATGGCATGGTTACCATTCACACTGCTTGCTAACATTGAATGGATAACATTGAATGGAGTGAAATACATGCAGGATGGTTCAGATCAGAAGTTGAATGACATGATTACCTGTGTGAAGAGAGAAGATGGATATTAATTCCTTGCCATGGAGTAACTGTCTTTTGCTGTATGCTTAGCTAATGCGATGCTTTGCTGAATGCATGCAAGCCCCACACATGCGTGCACCCCTTAGAATACACAGCCATTAGTGTATAAACCACTGGCAACAAAAGTGAGTACACTCCTAAGTGAAAATGGTCAGATTGTGCACAATTAGTCATTTTCCCTCCCCAGTGTCATGTGACTCATTAGTGTTAGAATGTCTCAGGTGTGAATGGTGAGCAAGTGTGGTAAGTGTGGTAAATTTGGTATTATCACTCTCACACACTCTCATACTGGTCACTGGAAGTTCAGTGTGGCAAAGAACTCTATGAGGATTTGAAAAAAAGAATTGTTGCGCTACATAAAGATGGCCCAGGCTATAAGAAGATTGGAAACACCCTGACACTGAGCTGCAGTGGCCAAGACCATACAGCGGTGTAGCAAGACAGGTTCCCCTCAGAACTGGCCTCGCCATGATCGACCAAAGAAGTTGTATGCATGTGATCAGGTCATATCCAGAAGTTATCTTGTCTGACTAGACGTATGAGTGCTGCCAGCATTGCTGCAGGGGTTAAAGGGGTGTGAGGTCAGCCTGTCAGTGCTCAGACCATATGCCGCACGTTGCATCAAATTGGTCTTCATGGCTGTCATCCCTTTTCTAAAGATGATGCACAAGTCATCAGTTTGAGGAAGACAACAGACTAAAGGGGGCTTTACACATAGCAATATCGCTAGCAATATCCCTAAAGCGTCACCGATTTTGTGACACAGCAGCGATATTGCTAGCAATATCGCTACATGTGATACTTACCTCCGACCGGCTCCCCTGCTGGCTATTGCTGATTGCGCGAGATCGGCCTGGTCCATTTCTCGTCGTCGGCTTCCTGCTGGCGCCAACGAGCGAGCCATGGACGCAGGCGAAAGATGTCACCCTCGCCGCGTCTGAAAGGTAAGTATGACCACCGACCGCTGCTGCATCGCTAGTGAAATGTGCCTGTTTGGCAGCTCACTAGCGACCATTTAGCGATGCACCAGCGATCCTGACCGGGTCGTATCGTGGTCGGGATCGCTGGTGCATCGCTAAATGTAAAGGGGTCTTTAGTGCATGGATTACTCGAACCATGTCCTGTGGTCTGATGTGACCAAGATAAACTTATTTAGTTCAGATGGTGTCAAGTTTGTGTGGTGGCAGCCAGGTGAGGAATACAAAGACAAGTGTGTCCTTCCTACAGTCAAGCATGGTGGTGGGAGTGTCATGGTTTGGAGCTACATAAGTGCTGCGGGGAGTTACAGTTCATTCCATGATTGCCCACATATACTGTGACATACTGAAGAAACTGGGCCGCAGGGCAGTATTCCAACATGACAACGACTCCAAGCACATCTCCCAAGATGACCACTGTCCTTACTAAAGATGTTGAGTGTAAAGGTGCTGGACTGGCCAAGCATGTCCCCAGACCTAAAGAGAAGGTGGAGGAGCGCAAGGTACATATACATATATACATGCACACACAACCCGTATTTCTAAAAAGGTTAGGATGCTATAAATTGTAAAGAAAACATAATATGCACATAACCATATCCATGAGGCATATTTATGGATCATTAGTTATCTAAGTTTCCTCCCAGCTGTCCTCTTTTGAATAATTTTTGAAACGACTCTCTGTGCCCTAAAATGGTCACTGACCCCATGTAGAATGAACAATGGACGACTTATCTTCTTCTTTGCACCAGTTTAATAAATCTCCCCTCAGAATATATTACAAAGTGTAAACTTCAGACGTGCCGTTAGTTTGTGTTTGTCATGTAATAATCATATTTTTTAACACCGTTACGATCCAACTACGGTATGTTTATAACGGACTCCTCCTGCTCCCTCTTTACAGGCAGCTGTCAATCATTGAAGATGGATACGCTTTCCTTATATATACAAAAGGCATATAATTATTCACCCCAGTGTGAAAATACTGGACAGGCAAAGGTCATACTACATATTTTACAGCAGGGTAAATACTCCTCTTTCATTTTTAAGGAGTATTTTTAGTTAAGGAGGAGAATTTAATTATCTGTAACTCACAATAGTAATATCTTCACAGAAATAAAATTACGACTTTCCCAGAAGGTACCTAAGTCCGTCATCCCTGCCAAGTGGTGCCAGCAGTCTCCAGGTGGCTACACACCTCCTCACACATCACTACGAGATTCTACTATTTCTCCCCTCACCACAAACAACACTAGGTGAGTTTGTCTTCTACCAAGATGACACAAGGCTATATCATCTCCCCCAAAATATCACAGCCTTCAAGTGATTATACACTGACTGTCAGACCACACCACCACCCACCATACATTACTGGCAGATCTCACCACCTCCCACCATACATGACTGGCACACCACATCACCATCCACCATATATGACTGGCAGAGCTCACCAACCCCCAACATTCACTGACTAGCAGACCACACATCCACCACCAAGCATGACTGACAGACCACACCACCCCCCACCATACAGGGACTGGCGGACTCCACCAACCTCCAACATAAACTGACTGGCAGGCTCCACCACCACTCACAACACACTGACTGGCACACCGCATCACCACTCATCATATATGACTAGCAGACTCCACCACCACCCACCATACATGAATGGCAGCCTCCACCACCATCCACCATACACTGACTGCCACACCACCCCACCCACCATGCATGATTGGCAGACTCCACCACCATCCACTGACTGGCACACCGCACCCCCACCCACAATAAATGACTGACAGACTCCACCAACACCCACCATACACTGACTGGCACACCACATCACCACTCACCATACATGACTGGCAGACTCCACCATCACCCACCATACAGTGACTAAAGGAATATGTCACCCAGCAAAAACTGACACACCCCACCACCCACCCATTGGCGGAGCTGGTAATCTAATAGATTGGGATGTAGATACCGAGCACAGCAGGGAGCCGTCTAGTGGCCGAGGAGAGCGACTGAGCAGCTCCCATAGGTGGAGTCTGTAGACGCAAGTATGGTAGTAGGCAGAGGCACTGTGCCGATCGGCACAGAAGTCTGATGCCTTGATAAATGCATGGGACTTTTTGAAAGCATAAAATAACCTATATAGTAATAATTGAGACTTGTACAGGAGTTATTACATCAGGTAATAACTGCTAGATAAATGGAGGTCTGACAGCTGAACCCCCATCATTCACCCAAACGGGGGCCCCTGGTCTCCAGTTCCTCTAGTAAGAGCTAAGAAGGAATATGTAATCAGAAAGTGATCTAATGTATAAATCAGTTTTTTATGTCAAAGTACCACTCCAGGGTATATTTTATTTCAGCACTGGTGTGGTATCTGTAATGTAAGTTCCTTTTGTATAGGAAATTCTCACCGGCGGCCGTCTTCTACTGTTCTCAGTGCCGTTCCAGTCCCTCTCCATCATCTTGTGACTGAAGCTGTGACTGGCCAGACGTCACTGCTGACGGTCACTGACTAATTAATGAGCTGTGACTTTCGGTCCACCCAGAAAACACTAGAGCGATCAGTCTAATAACAAGTCCAGCCAGATGGCGCAGAAGAGGACCGGAGCTGCGCTGGGAACAGCAGAAGATGGTAATACAAACAGGGAACATATATTACTGGTGCCTATCCAGTGGTGAAATAAAAAAAAAACCCTTGAGTGGTCTTTTAATTGTATATTACGTAATAGGTAATGTGTTTTTATGTCAAGTTTGCACATCATTGGCTATTAAAAAAATTTTGAACACTGACTACTAACTAGACTTACAATTCCTGTGCTGAACAGAAGACTTTTCATCAGTCTCATTATTATCACACACAGGAGTATAATGTAAGGTAACACCTCTATATACAGTAGGTAACACAGGATCCACCATTCAAAATAAATGATGACACAGCTCAACTCCTCCTCCTCATCCCTGCACAGTGGTCTACATGCAGTCACAGGGGTGTGCGAGGGTGACACAATTTGTAGACAGGCTTATAGTATGAATATCTACAGTATTAATACATTGTTGGCAGTAGAATTAGAAGTGAATTTACCAGCACCAATGTGAACAGGCTTTTTAAAGGGAATCTGTCACTAGGTTTTGCTGCCCCATCTGAGATGATAATAGGGCAGAGACCCTGATTCCAGTGATGTGTGCCTTTCTAGGCTTCTTGCTGCAGTTTTGATAAACCCAGTTTTATCTGCTGCCGATCTAGCAGTTCTCTGAATGCTGAGCTCTGTATAACCCCGCCCACACCACTGATTGGTAGCTTTCTGTGTACACTGTACATAGGCAGAATTAAGCCAATCAGTAGTAAGGGAGGAGTTAAACAGAGCTCTTGAATATGGAGGACTACGTGGCCGCAGGTTTACTAGTCTTCTAGTGACTATCTCCTGCTGATAAAATAGTGATTTTATCAAAACTACAGCAAGCGACACATTGATGGAATCATTGGCTTTGTCTCTACTTAATGCTGCTCTCAGAATAGGAGGCAAAACCCTGGTGATAGATTCCCTTTTAATAAGCAACACAGTATGTTGTCACACCTTTAGTCAATTGTATCCTTCTATGATTGTGCTCAACCGCAATACATAGATGCTCAAAGTCTCCATATATGAGAATGAAAGCATTGTGACTTGTAACGCCAGACAAAGCGCGTATTTGGTGCGAAACAGCCGGTGACTTTTTATGTGACCAGTGCTATGTCCTTGTGACCATTGGTTTATGGAATAAAGCTCCATTACTGAGCTCACACCATTGGTGGTAGTGTCGCCTTTCTTCTATGTTGAGATTAGTAAATGGCTAGGCTGCATTGAATATAAATATCTGCACTACCTCCTATGTAGATTGTCTTGCTGAGTCACCTATATTTAGATTTTCATCTTTTGCAAAAACTGCAACATCACACTTTTTTTTATTTTTGCTCTGATAGAACAAATGAGTCGCTCGTGTGCAGAATATCTAAGTGTAAATCAATAACAGGCTCTTTAATTTCATGTTGAAACAGGCCAACAGAGATGCAGTTATCAGCCGGGCTCCAGACCAGAAGGAAGACCGCGCTGTGAGCCTTCAAAATGCCTCTGGGGTCTATGATTTGCTAAGCATCACGATGGCCAGAAGAGGGCAGTATGCCATGCTGTCTGAGGTACTGTGATCTATTCTATAAAAATGCAGCCTATGTCTGTGCAAGGCTTGAAGTGCAGAACTCCGTTATCTTAGCTCTTGTCTTTCAGCTACACCAAAGATGTAATATGACATGATCTAAGTAAGGCCTCATGCGCACTGCAGAGCCATGTGCACGGACGCTGTATGGAGGCACATGGGGTCTTTGGAGCTCTATATGAAGTCATAGCCTTTCTCTTTGTTGTTGTGTACTGTTTCTTTACACTGTTATTTTCTTAATTTCTGAATTCCTTACGAATATGCTGGTCGACATTGTGTCATCAACACACCACTGACCCGTCGAGGCCCGGAGATGACCTATAGTATGTGGCACCAAGACTTTAGCACCCAGATCCTTTAAAAGGGTTATTCTAATTATCATAAATGGTAGAAAAAAAATGCAATTTTAATCCAAGGTTTTAAAAAATCTACTCCGTTCTCAAAAAGAATCTATCAAGAGTGGCTGATCTCCTAGGCAAGGAGTTTGTAATGGCACATAACTCAGCTGCATTGTTCAGAGAGGAGGGCGTGTTCTTGTCTCCTGTACATGATGTTGCCTGCTTATGATTGGTCAGCCTCATGCAGAGGAAGAAGTGCACGCAGAAATCTCTGGTAATGCCCAGTTGAACCTAAACTTTACAATCTAATGTCTCTGGAATGGAGAAGAAAAATTAAAAAATAATAATTGTTTTTCTCAGCTCTGCAGCCACTATTCTATGATTTGGCGAGTTTAACATACGGTACTCAAATTGGTACAAGGTCCTCTATAAAGACACGTTGGAATAATCTCAACTCCACTTACGTCAATTTGTTGATGATTTGCAGAATTTTTTCCTCGACCACTGCACAGAGCAACAATGGACTAATGAGAAGTGAAAACATAACAATTAGTAGTCTGTGTATTAGGATGATTCTAGATTTCCACTTTGCTAATTAAATAGTGACTGGTGATCATAGAAGTTTCACTTGTGGTTCTTTCTCTTTCAGTGTTTGGAGAGAGCCATGAAATTCGCATTTGGAGAATTTCACCTCTGGTATCAGTTGGCGTTATCAATGATGTCCTGTGGCAAGGTAAAGTTGTCAGATCTTGTATTAGCTAAGTGTTATGTTTGCTAAATGTTAAATCGGTTGTCCACTACTCTAACACAGCTGCTGGTTTTGTCATAAATGCCAATAGATAATCCCCCTAAAATCCTCTTATATCTTTTCGTGCCAAGTTTCGTGCTGTTTTATGCCTCGCAAATTTGCCTGGTCATCAGCTCTGTTGTCAGAGCCATCACTTCCTTTTCAGGATCCTCTGTTCTGTTCTAACTACATTTTCTATCAGCCCTTGCGCTGGGCTGCAAGCCAGCAGTGAGCACAGACCTGTAGCTCCGCCGAAACCTCTCCCACTCCAACCCCCAGTCTCACACACAGCATCAGCACAATCTTCTGTACAGGACTCTACTGCCTGTCATGTAAAAAAAAATGCTGTTACCCTGCAGATATGGGGTTAATCTGCCCCCGCTGCCGGGAGGAAATGAATTTTATTCCTCTCGTTTCAGTCACGGGGTGACGCTGGCATCGGTTCAGCCTCCGATATGTGTATACAGAGCAGCAGCTGTAACCGCGCCCTTGGCCTTGAGTGACAGCTGGCCCTAATGATGAGCGAGCTGTTAGTCAGTGCCGGAGGCACTCTTACAGCCACTGCTCTCTATACACAGAGCGGTGACTGAACCCTTCCCGGCGCTGGCCCCGTAACTGAAACCCGAACGTTACTGAGCTGAACAAAGTTCCTTTACTCCCGGCAGCGGGGCTCTCAGTACCGGCACTGGGCAGGTTCAGAACGCTATAAACCTGCAGATTAACCCCATGCAGGTTAATAGTGGTTTTTCATGTGACAGGTTCCCTTTAAAGGCGTTTTCTCAACATCATAAATAGATAAAATTGCAAAGTGCTTATACTTCTCAATTTTCTTGTTACTCAAAATCCTCTCCATTCTCTGTGAATTCGGTATGTTTAATTTTACTGTCTACTGCATGTTGCCAAATGTTACACACCTGCCCCGGGTATCACCAGGTTCTGCTTTCTTCACCTCGGCCTGCTGCCCTCTGTTGTGCTCCACATCGCGTTTTGCAGGTTGCCCGGTGTGGCTCAGTGGATTTATCTCCCCAGGCCTTGAACACTCATTGCAACACACACCGGTGTCTTAGGATTGAGACTAAAGACTTCAGATTGGTTTATTTCACCTTCTGTGCATCATGTGTCATGATGATAATGAGACTGCTGAAAAGTCATGTGTACAGAACAGGAATTGTGAGTCTGGTATTAGGCCTGGTGGCCACTGTGAAAATTGAAAGATTTCTGATTTTTTTTTATTTTTTAAATATATGACAATATGGAAAATAGGAAAAAAGCATAATAAAAAAATACTCATTCAAAATATAAACCAGGTTTAATAATATTTCATTTTCTGGTGACACATTTCCTTTACAGTTATAGGAACCGCATTCCTAGAAATACAAATAAGTCACTTTTATGTCTGAAGTCACATCCCAGCTGATGGGGCGACGTAAAGTTTGTATTTTCTGGTGGGTGAAATGTGAGACAAAGCTGAAACTAAGCCGGATCTGAAAATACCGCACTTGCTATTTGATGTCACTTTGCCATTAACCGAGCATGACACAATGAGTCATTTGATGTCATATCATCCACTGCAGGAGGGGGTTTAAATAACTCCCCCCAAATAACAGGAATCCAATACACCCATGTTCTCATAAATTCTATTATCCCGCAGTCAGGATGGCAACAGTCGTCACATCAGATTTGACAAAAAGACAATGAAAACCGGCAATCCTCCAGCAAATAACCGTGAGATTGTGAGACGGGGACTGTAGCAGCCAAATGGTCCTGATCTGCACTGACAGTGCAGGGTTTTTTTTTCCTATGTAGATGATAGGACAAGAAAAGCTCCGTGGCCCCTGCAGAATGTGGGGCACCCTCCAAATCCATCCAGTGACTCCTGCCCAAAGAGCAAACTGCAAACGGGACTCTGTCTCCTTTATTTCATTTATAGTATAAATCACTTTTGATAGATGATTCGGAGCCCCAATCCATGTCAATCAAAACTGTAACTTTTCCTTCTGAGCACAGAAGTTATAAGCAATGATCTGTACAGGAGTGGAGACTTTCCAGCTCATATAGATCTAGAATTATATTATTGTTTTTGTTATTATTATTTTTATTGTTATTATTATTACTGTATTATTATTTTAATATTAATAATATCATTATTTGTATTATTATTGTTTTGTTATTATTATTTTATTGGTTTTTATTATTATTGTTATAAATTATTATTATTATTTTATGTATGTATATTCAATAGCACTTCTTTACTATCCCAATACTCACTGGACACGGGGAGGGTTAGGAAAGCACAGTTTATTATTTTAAAAACAAACTTCAATCCTCTGATCACCCCACAAGCGAGCAAAAACACTCTTTCTTCGGGTGACCAGATAATTTATGCAAGCATAAAAATAACATTTGTCGGCAGCACATTGCTCCATGTAAACGACGTGGCAAAACCCTTGTTGGCAAGCACAGCAGTCAGACGTTCTCTGTAGTTTATGATGAGGTTTGCGCACATGTCAGGAGGAATTTTGATGCTGTCGCTTGGCAACTCGGAGCTTCAACTCCCTCCATGAGTTTTCTATGGGATTAAGGTCTAGAGACTGGCTAGGCCACCCCATGACCTTAATATGCTTCTTTTTGAGCCACTCCTTTGTTGCCTTGGCTATATGTTTTGGGTCATTGTCTTGCTGGAAGACCCAGCCACAACCCATTTTTAATGTCCTGGCGGAGGGAAGGAAGTTGTCACTCAAGATTTTACGGTACATGGCTCCATCCATTCTCCCATTGATGCAGTGAAGTAGTCCTGTGCCCTTAGCAGAGAAACCCCCCAAAACATAACATTTCCACCTCCATGCTTGACAGTGGGGACGGTGTTCTTTGGGTCATAGACATCATTTCTCTTTCTCCAAACACGGTGAGGTGAGTTAATGCCAAAGACCTCAATTTTTGTCTCATCTGACCACAGCACACCTTCTCCCAATCACTCACATAATCATCCAGGTGTTCATTAGCAAACTTCAGATGGGCCTGCATATGCGCCTTCTTGAGCAGGGGGACCTTGTGGGCATTGCAGGATTTTAAACCTTTACGGCGTAATGTGTTACCAATGGTTTTCTTGGTGACTGTGGTCCCAGATGCCTTGGGATCATTACAAGTTCCCCCCGTGTAGTTTTAGGCTGATCTCTTACCTTCCTCGTGATCAAGGATGCCCTGCGAGGTGAGATTTTGCATGGTGCCCCAGATCGATGTCGATTGACAGTCATTTCGTATTTCTTAAATTTTCCTACTATTGCACTAACAGTTGTCTCCTTCTCACCCAGCGTCTTACTTATGGTTTTGTAGGCCATTCCAGCTTTGTGCATGTCTATGATCTTGTCTCTGACATCCTTATTAAGCTCTTTGGTCTTGCCCATGTTATAGAGGTTAGAGTCTGACTGACTGAGTCTGTGGACAGGAGTCTTTTATAAAGATGACTATGTAAGACAGCTGTCTATAATGCAGGTAACGTGTTGATTAGGAGCATCTAAAATCACTTGGAAAGCGCAAGCATTCCACAAGCTAAAAACGCTTGTGTTTTGCGGGAAAACACATGCGAATTCCGTATGTGTTTTACCCGCAGCAGGGAGTTGCGGAAATGCTGCCGCAGCATTTTTGCAACATGGCCACATAGCCTTAATGGATGGTAGGGGAGCAAATACTTATTTCTCACTGCAAAATGCAAATAAATGTATGTAATTTATCCAATGTGATTTACCGGATATAATTTTTGATATTCTATCTCTCAATGTTAAAATTAACCCTACCCTTAAAATTATAGACTCTTCATGTCTTTGTCAGTGGGCAAACTTACAAAGTCAGCAAGGGATGAAATACGTATTTCCCCCGCTGTATATAGTGTTCTGTGTAGTTTTCATTATCAATTCAATGAATTTTAATGTATACTGACTAATTAGCTTTCCGTCAAACCACATAATCCCATTTGCTTTCTCGGCTCACACATTCGTCTGGGAATTAGTGAAATAGTTTTGAAAATTGATCTGAGCTGGAAATAGTCAAAGCCTTGTAAGGATAAGAGGGCATTCCTGGTGCGGTACAATCCCCCTCTGTGCAGTATTTCATATACAGTCCCTAAGGATTCCTGTCGTAGTCTCTGCAATGCGTCATCCGGCTCTTGGAAACCGAGAGCCGTACCGTGTGCTTAATATCTGCCGATGGAAGCATCAGGGCAGGGTCCGTCAGAGGATGTCATCAGTCATCATAAAATGCAGGGGGTGAGGAGACAGGAGAATGTCAACTTTGCCCCTTGTGCCTTCTTAGACATGCAGAACCTGCACAACTGGCCGTCCCCTGCTGTTACCATTATTTCATGGCTGTGAGACCGGATCCCGTTGCGGGGATGTTCCATCTATGTCCCCGGAAGACATATTGGGGCAGATGCACGCCTGGACATGACGACTCGCCAGACTTTGTGCATTTACTTTTCTTGAGAATTGAAAGGGTGTTCTCTGAATGAAAACTTCTCACAATACACAGGATAGGAGAAATGTGTCTGATCACTGGAGGCACCAATGCTGAAATTCCAACATCCCAAAAATGGAGGTCCAATGTCCTCCAACAGAAATAGTGCGCTCTTCTCAGGTCTCCGTCTGTCCCATAGACTGTAAATGGAGTGATAGTGCACATGCTCGAACTGTCACTTTGTCATACCTTCGAACGTTGAAAAATAAGAAAGAGGGTCTCATACGGCAATAATTTCAATGCGCCCACACAGAAATATTGTTTCCAGTGATGCCCATTAGTGTTTCCGCAAAGTGTATGAGGTGCCCCATTGATGGCGGGTCCCCACAGTGACTGCAACACACATGATAATTCCCATCGATGCCCCACATAGTATGATTCCCCCACAGTGCCCATCACACAGAATATGATGCCCCCACAGACCCACACAATATGATGCCCTCTCAACCCCCACACACAAAGATGCCCCCACAGTCCCTTCACACATACTATATGTGACGAGCGTCAGCTTACGCCGAGTCGTTTTCCTTTTTTGAGTGGACCCTCTGGGCCGTTGCACCCACCCACCTAGGGCGAGCTGACCTAGTGAGGAGCCACCCCCTATACAGGGAGTGTCAGGGACAAGACCAAGGGGGTGAGCCACCACGGCAGCTGGACCAAACGGCCGGCTCAAGGAGACACTTGAGTGTCTGGCAACAGGACGGACAGGATACCAAACATAAAGTGAAGTCACAGAGTTTCTCCAGCAAACGTGGTTTCACACTTTATTCAGGTGCAAGGCATAAGCAGGGAATCAGGTGCAGGGCACAAACAGTGAAACATGGCACGGTGCGTGCAAGGGCACGCCAAATGTTCCAGACATAACACGTGCAGAAAACATACCAGGGTCCAGGGCAGGGTACGTGTTAGGGATCACACCAGAGTTCCTAGGAAGGATGCATGCTAGGACTCGCCAGAGTCCAAGACAGGGTGCGTGCTTAGGAGACACGCCAGGGTCCAAGGCAGGGTGCGATGGCATCGGACTCCGGACTACTGGCAACGACCGACAGGATCAAGGCATCAGGCTGCGGACATCAGCTCCGGACATCAGGCCGCAGTCATCTGGTTCCGGACCTCTGGCAGCGGTCGGCTGGTTTCTGGAATCCGGCAGGCAAACCAGGATATGAGGCAGGGTGCGTGCTAGGTGACACGCCAGGGACAGGTACAAGAACGGAGGCCTGCGCGTGTAGAGGGGCACGCCAGGGACAGGTACAATACAAACAAGGACGGAGACTGCGCGTGTAGAGGGACACACCATTGACAAGTACAAGGACAGAGTCCTGCGCGTGCAGAGAGGCACGCCAGGGTCAGGCGAGGCAGAGTCCTGCGCATGTAGAGAGGCACGCCAGGGTCAGGCGAGGCAGAGTCCTGCGTGTGCAGAGAGGCACGCTAGGATCAGGCGAGGCAGAGTCCTGCGCGTGCAGAGAGGCACGCCAGGATCAGGGTTCAAGGACAGGGTTAGGACCTGTGCGTGCAAGAGGGCACAACAGGGTACATGGCAAGACCTGCGCTTACTTTTACAGAAGCACGGGGAGGTATGCCAGGGAGCAGGCGAGGGCCTGCGCGTGCTTTAGAGAGCACAGTGCAGAAACAGCGTGAAGTGCAAGGAAGCACAGAGAGCACGGCTGGGGCACTGGCTAGCTGATCGGGCTGCGACACTGACAGACAGGCAAGACTCCAGCGAACCCGACTGAGGCATGGCAGGCGACAGCTGTCACTGACCGAGCATGGCTGAGGCACAAACAGGAGGCTAGGAAGGCCAGGCGCATGCAAAGAGTGCACGAAGCAACAAGGCAAAGCAAGACGAGAAACAAGACAGAGCTTAGGCAGAGTACGGAACCAGGAACGGAAGCATAGGCAGAAACACGGAATCAGGTCAGAGCAAGAACAGAGCTAGCAGCGGAGCGTAGGCCGAAGCCCAGAGCCGGGCCAAGGGAGAGCCTTGGGACTAGCCTAGAAACGTGCAAGTGAGCACAATAGGAAAGAGTCTAGCAGCGGAGCGTAGGCTGAAGCCCAGAGCCGGGCCAAGGCAGAGCCTTGGGACTAGACATGGAAAAGAGCACAAAAGGAAAGAGAGGAGGAATGGTGCGTGTGCCAGGGAGCACTACAGAGCCCCATAGGAGAGAGCGAGGCAGAGCAAGACAAGGTACGGAACAAGGAACTGAAGCCAGGCTGAAGCACAGAACGGAATCAGAGCAAGGAAGGACTACAAGGCAAAGCAGAGCAGAGACAAAACATGGCACGAGAGACAAACACTAGACAAGGCACGAGACAAGAGACGGAGTACGAGCACGGAGCGTGTGCAGAGACGCACGACAGAGCAGAGTGCAAGGGCACAGAATAGAGGGAGCGACCCAGCAGACCAAGCAGCCATGCAGGGAAGCAACACAATACTCAGTCCCTGAGCATAGGAAGGGGCGGTCTGATATAGGGCACAGCACCTCCACTTCCGGGGCTAGGACCAGGGGAGAACTTCCAGTTCACTCCTCCAGGATCACAGGGAGCAGTCACATGATCAGGATTCCAGACATGCAGGGATGATTGCAGAACCAGTGCTGAAACCTAGGCAGGTCACATGATCAGCGTTCCAGACATGCAGAGATGAATACAGAACCAGCCTCTGCTGGAACATAGGAAGGACACATGATCAGGGGTTCTAGACATGACGAGACGATCACAGAAGGCAGAGCAGAAACGCAGGCATCCCGCAGCTCAACAGTCATGAGGTGAGTGTGCACACTGCTCTAGGGAACATGCAGGATAGCAGACATGAGATGCGCGTGCACACCGCTCCAGGGATCATAAGGCAAAACAGACATGACGTACATGACAGACATGGCGGACATGACAGTATAAAGATGCCCCCACTCTACACAGCCCTCGATGCAAAGTTTGATTCCCTCATAGCCCACCACACACAATATAATGACCCCATAGTTCATAAACATGGCATGATACCCCCCACAACTCACCCAAGCACAGTATGCTACATTCACAGTCTCCCACATACAGTAGGATGCCCTCACTGCCCCCATAGTATAATGGCCCCCACAATCCTCCAACGCAGTATGATAAACCCCAATCACAATATATTGTCCCCCCACAGACACAGCTCCCCAGACACAGTATAAGACCCCCACAGTCCTTCCAACACACAGTATGATGCCCCAAACCTCCCCCTTGTAATGCTACCATAGACCCCACACTTAGTATGATGCCCTTTCAGCTTCCCACACACAGTATAAGGCCGGGGTCACACTAACTAACGCAAAATACGGTCCGTAGCTTACATGCGTAATACGGATGAATGACCCCTAAACAGTGCTCCGTATGTCATCTGTAAGCAAGGTGTGGTCGCGTATTTTGCGCATGTCAGCATCCGTATGGCATCCGTATGCCAAGATTTTCTCGCCGGCTTGCAAAATGGACATGTAATGGAGCCCTATGACAGGGTTTCTTACAGAAACGAAAGAATAGATATAGACACATAGAATGCATATATATATATATATATATATATATATATATATATATATATATATATATATATATATATATACACAAGCCATTGAGACAAACACATATATATATATATATATATATATATTTATATTTCATAGAGTTCTTCATAGCAGAATAGCCGCTAATTCAATTGCCGGCTTCTATCAAATCATTCCCCAACCCGACATGAAATGACACATGGTTTACATTCAGTAAACCATTTCATTTCATGTTTTTTTATATGTCCCTGACTAATAATTAGATGAGGGTTTGTGTGCAAAATTTGGGAGGTGTAGTTGTTATTTTAAGGGGTTAATTCATTGTAAAAAAAATGAATTGATTGGGAAAGTTTCTGACTTTTTTTCCCCACGGTCATTAGTTCATTCACAGATCAGAGTCCCCCGGCTGATCTGTGAATGAACTAATGACCGTGGGAAAAAGTCAGAAACTTTCCCACGGTAATTAGATCATCTACAGGCGGCCATTGAGGCTGCGCAGAGCTGAATCAATTCATTTAGTAGTAGTTTACAGTGGGGCTGGTCACATTAGCACCAGTCCTCATTGTAAACTATTTAACCTCTCTGGTTGACAAATTACAGCGGAAGCCCACGCATTTTTTTACAACGAATTAACCCCTTAAAATAACAACTACACCTCCCAAATTTTGCACACAAACCCTCATCTACAGTAATTATTAGTCAGGGACATATAAAAAAACATGAAGTGAAATGGTTTACTGAATGTAAACCATGTGTCATTTCATGTCGGATTGGGGAATGATTTGACAGAAGCCGGCAATTGAATTAGCGGCTATTCTGCTATGAAGAACTCTGTGAAATATAAATATATATATATATGTTTGTCACAATGACATGTATGTATTGTAGGGATGTGACTCGCTTAGGTGCAGCGGGAGACAATCATGAGGCAGGTTCTTCCCAAAGTTCATGAGGTTTATTTGCTCCATAAACCATAAATCAGCGTATCACCAAAATAGCCTCTAGCTTAGGCACAAAAGAACATAAACGTCCGTGGCTTCAGACTCGGACTGAGAGTCTCAGCACATGCTGGGAGGTGTAGTCCTCGCCATATACAACCTCTGTAGTGTCCCACCTGGACACATGGAAGTCTGTCCACACTCAGACAGACTCACTCCACTCTCTCACATGTGCCAAACACCTCAATTACATAGCCCTGTAACCACACCCACAGGTGATCACATGGCTATGACATCACTAAAGGTTGTATTGCACATACAGGCTTCCCTGACACAGTGTAACAGAAAGATCAGCAGTACCTCTGCTGATCAATACACCCTGGATCCTGCATCCCAAGGCCACCCACCTTGAGACCCATAATGGTCATTTAGGACCCTGCTCCTGTTACCACACTGAATGTGCCTGTACACCCGTCCTGGGACACCCACACAGCGCCCCCTAGCTGACAGTGGTCACTACACCACACACCTCCCCCCTCTGTTCAAACTTGTGGGGTTGAACACATGACATCACCCAGGTATCTTGAGACCTGGCACCCATGTCACCTTGCCCTACAAGTCGAGAGGACCATCTCCATCTGTTTCTGTAGTCAAACTGCCTCATATTCACGTTAGGCCTCCCCGCCCCCAGCGGTCAGTATCTCGGCCTTGGGCTTTGGCCTTCCCGTCAACGTCCGTCAGTGTGATCAGACACTCTTTAGTCTCCACCTGTTTGCATTGCGCTCCGTCACCTGACCTTTCTCTCACTGGCCGGCTCTCCCAGTTCACACGGTCATGAGTCCCACGTCCAGCTGGGCCAACTGACTGGTCTGAGTCTGACCCTCTGTCACTATGTCCACCACCGGGTCTCGTGCCTATGTTACTACGATTAGAACGGCCACTTGCGGACTCTCGACGTTCTTGCCTTCGACTACCTGTCCTTTCATTCCTTGGAGGATCCCTTCGGGTCCTTACACCTTGGGTTGGAGGTGGATGCCACCTGACATTCTCTATCTGCTCATTCATCTGCAGCCGATCCTGTCTTAGCTGCTCAAACTCCTTCAGGTACGCTACCCGATATTCCAGGAGCATGCGAAGCGTCTCAATGCTTTCCACCGAACCAACCACAATGACAGGAACCATGTCATCTTCAACTGCGACTTGGATTTCACCAGCAGGTGGGATCCTCACTCTCTTCACACTGGATCGATTCACCATCTCCTGCATCACCTTTCCAAGTCTGCCAACGACTTTCCCTACCAGATTTCTGGGTACCGGAATTATGTCTTCCACAAAGCCCAGCCGACTTTGAGCTTCCCTTGCAAGCTCCAGACGTCGAGCGGCTTTCCTATTATGCTCCACGAGCATCTGTTTTGTGCGGAGACATTGTAGGTGCATCTCCTTCAGGACAGCCACCCTTCTCTCTGTGTCTTCCGTTTCTGCCAGTATCACCAACTGGTCTGTTTCTGGTGCCCAGCTCACACTATAGGCCTTTACTGCCTTTTTAAAGGTCTCATGGACACCTTCGCTGGCACACGCTTCTCGCACGTTTTTGGGTACCTCCATCACGCACTTGAAGGTCATGGACTTGCTCTCATCCTGGACAGATGGCTCTGGGTTCCCCACGGACACTTCCCTCAAGGTATCTGCCAAGACCGGTGACTGTCTTGTGCAGCTCTTGGCTCACCATCTTCCTGAGATTTACAGTCTTCAGGACCCTTTTCCAAGATGGGCTTTGGCAGTTCTGCCTTGCTATCAGTCGGGCACGGCCGCTGTACGTCTTCGCCCATCCACTTCTCCTGCAGAAGACCTTTTACTACTCCACTGAGTTCTTGCAGAACTTTATCTCGCTCCTCTGCCAGGTAGCGACGCTCATCCTCTCTCCTGAGAATCTCCTGTTGATGCTTCTCTTGGGCCTCTCTGAGCACCTCCATATCTTCCAACAGGGTCTTGTTCATGGTTTTACAAGCGGACAGGTGACCTCTGAGCTCAGAGACTTCCTTCTCCAGCTCATCCACTCTGTGCTCAGCTGCTTGCCTTAGGACTCTTTCCCGTTCGACATGTTCTGTTACAGTCTCCTTTATCAGCTGTAGCTCACGATCTTGTTCTCTTTTGTCCATCACGTGTCGCACCACTACCTCTTTAATTATATCGTTAAAAGGTACCACTGGGACAGTCACCCCAGTCGAGTGAACCCTCCAGTTACTGTCCAGCACCAATGTGTCTAGTCCAGTCGTCTCATCCCCCAGCCCACCATCTGTCTTATCACGAGACGTCAGGTCCGTCAGTTGGGCAGATGTACTTCTTCCTCTGGTCAGTTCTACCTCTGACCTGTCCATGTCAGGAGCCGTCACTGTCTCAGTGTCCGCTGGCCCCACAGTCGAAGCATCTCCATCATCCGACCAAATGTCATCAAACAAAAGAAAGTCCCGGCCCCTCTCCCAGGCATAGACTAAGTCCCGTGGTATCCCTCTACCTTGGCACTCACCACCTTTGGTCCCCTCAAACACTACTCTGTCTACTGCGTAGTTCACCGTGACCCCGTGTTTACAGCGAACCCTGATGTTTTTCTCGGTCAGAGAGAAAACGAGAGGAGTTCCTGTCAGAGTTACCTGACTCTCTGATTCCAGCCGACCAAAGGCTCCTTCCCGGTGCAGCATCACTGTACACATCTGTGGCCCATCATTACTCCCCGGAAAGGATATTCCACATTCTGAAAAAGACCTGCACATACACTGCGGTACTCCAGACATACCTACTGAGTCACCCAGTGCTGTCACTTCTTCACACTTGGCCCCTTTCTGGACCACCACCCCGCTTTGGGTTGCCACCCCAATTCTGGTCACCGCCCCCTTTTGGAACTCCACCCCTTTTTTGGTTACCACTCCAATTTGGGTCACCGCCCCCTTTTGGGACTCCACCCCTTTTTGGGTTACCACTCCAATTTGGGTCACCGCCCCCTTTTGGGACTCCACCCCTTTTTGGGTTACCACTCCCTTTTGGGTCACTGCCCCCTTTTGGGTTACCACTCCCTTTTGGGTCACCGCCCCCTTTTGGGACTCCACCCCTTTTTGGGTTACCACTCCCTTTTGGGATTTCCCCATGTCCGTCCTGCAGAACCTCTTAGGCCACAGTTCACACCACACAGTTTGTCTCTCACGATACCAGACAAGTCCTTGCTGGCACCACCACAGCTTCTGCTGTCACAAACCACCGGCACCTCCAGCTGCCGTTCACACACACACACAGTGGCTGGTGTCACTGCAGCTCCTGCTGCGCCATCTTCGTGGACCCGCCGATCCACCGGAAGCCGCTTGTCCCCTTCGTAACCCCGCCGGATTACTGGAAGCCGCTTGTCACCCTCAAAGATAAAAAAAAACACAAAAGTGCGCCCATAGGGCCTTACCAGTGCAGGTACAATGGGTTATGCAGCAATAATACAGGGTACTCACCCTTAATAGTTGTGTAAAGCCACAACTACTGTATCCGCTTAGAGATATGTAATAAAGCTGCAGCAGGATGGTGTAGACAGACAGCGTCTGCTACCAATGCTCCCAGGGCAGATCCCAAAAAGAAAACACCAGGTCCCTGTGCTGCGAGACCTTCGTGACCCCACTGAGCCACTGCAAGCACCTTCAGGTTTTGTAGAGAAAAAAAGAGAAAAAAAAAAACACATGCACAGTCTCTCACATGTCCTGTCCAAGCGCTATTCAGGACGTACCGTCTCCGCCTGAGACCGTCCACCACACAGGGCACACCGGGTGCTATTTAGGGAGCAGCCCTCCTCCCAGGGTCTCCCAACACACCGGCCTCACCAGGTCCAGGGGCTCAGCGGGTGCTCTTCAGGACATCCGTCTCCACCTGAGACTGCCCAACACACGCCTCACCAGGTCCAAGGTCATATCACGTGTTCCAGGGATCCGATTCCTCTCCCAGAGCCTCCCAACACTGACCCTCCAGGACCTTGCTCACTGACCCCTCCAGGAACACAGTCTCTCACTGACCCTGGTCAGTGCAACACAGACTCCTGTCTGTTACCTGTGTCGGCCACACAGGTTCCCGGACGCCTCTTCTCCTCAGAGGTATCCCACAAATATTAATAGTCACTTTCTCTGACCTCGGTCAGTATTACTCACGGTTGTCAGACCGTCTGCTCTCCTGGCTCAGAACCGCCAGCACTGCCACACGTGCTTCTGGGAATCGCTGCCCGCAGTCTGTCACCAATTGTAGGGATGTGACTCGCTCAGGTGCAGCGGGAGACAATCATGAGGCAGGTTCTTCCCAAAGTTCATGAGGTTTATTTGCTCCATAAACCATAAATCAGCGTATCACCAAAATAGCCTCTAGCTTAGGCACAAAAGAACATAAACGTCCGTGGCTTCAGACTCGGACCGAGAGTCTCAGCACATGCTGGGAGGTGTAGTCCTCGCCATATACAACCTCTGTAGTGTCCCACCTGGACACATGGAAGTCTGTCCACACTCAGACAGACTCACTCCACTCTCTCACATGTGCCAAACACCTCAATTACATAGCCCTGTAACCACACCCACAGGTGATCACATGGCTATGACATCACTAAAGGTTGTATAGACACACACAGGCTTCCCTGACACAGTGTAACAGAAAGATCAGCAGTACCTCTGCTGATCAATACACCCTGGAGCCTGCATCCCAAGGCCACCCACCTTGAGACCCATAATGGTCATTTAGGACCCTGCTCCTGTTACCACACTGAATGTGCCTGTACACCCGTCCTGGGACACCCACACAGCGCCCCCTAGCTGACATAGTGGTCACTACACTACAGTATATATATATATTGTAGGGATGTGACTCGTTTAGGTGCAGCGGGAGACCAATATGAGACAGGTTCTTCCAAAGTTCATGTGGTTTATTCACGTCATAAACGCACAGGACAACGTAACACCAAAAGGAACCTTTAGCTCAGGCAAAAGAACACAAATGTCCGTGGTTGTAGACTCAGACCAGGAGTCTCAGCACACATGGGAGGCTTAGTCCTCCCCACACACAACTCCCTGGTTCAGGAGCAGGCCACATTATATGGCTGTAGCCACACCCACGAACCCTGACTGGTCACCTGACTGTGACCTCACCACAGGTCCTTCAAACAACAACAATAATAATATCTGGTATGCCTTACTTATGCCATACATTATAGACACAAGCCATTTATGAGGCACATATCTCCCATCGATTACACGACCCTTAGCCCTGCCACAATATATATATATATATATATATATATATATATATATATATATATATATATATATATAATATATGTATTCTATGTATAGAATCGTAGAGTTGGAAGGGACCTCCTGGGCCATCTGGTCCAACCCCCTGCTCAAAGCAAGATTCGCTAAATCATCCCAGTCAGATGTCTGTCCCTCTGTTTGAAGACTTCCATTGAATGAGAACTCACCACTTCTCGTGGTAGCCTGTTCCACTCATTGATCACTCTAACTGTCAAAAAGTTTTTTCTAATATCTAATCTGTGTCTCCTCCCATTCAGTTTCATCCCATTGCTTCTAGTCTTTCCTTGTGCAAATGAGAATAAAGTTGATCCTTCTACAATGTGACAGCCCTTTAGATATTTGTAGACAGCTATTAAGTCTCCTCTCAGTCTTCTCTTTTTCAAACTAAACATTCCCAAATCCTGCAACCTTTCCTCATAAGACAGGGTTTGCAGACCGGTCACCATTCTGGTCGCTCTTTTCTGAACTTGCTCCAGTTTGTTGATGCCTTTTTTAAAATGTGGTGCCCAAAACTGGACACAATATTCCAGATGAGGTCTGACCAAAGAGGAGTAGAGGGAAATAATGAATTCACGTGATCTAGACTGTATGCTTCTGTTAATACATCCTAGAATTCCATTTGCCTTTTTGCTGCATCACACTGTTGACTCATATTCAGTCTGTGATCTATTAGTATACCCAAGTTTTTTTCACATGTGCTGTAACTTAGCCCTATTCCTCCCATTTTGTATATGCTTTTTTCATTTTTATTGCCCAGATATAGTACTTTGCATTTTTCCCTGTTAAAAACCATTCTGTTAGTTGCTGCCCACTGCTCCAGTTTATTTATATCTTTTTGAATCCTCTCTCTCTCTTCTCTAGTATTAGCTATCCCTCCTAGCTTTGTGTCATCAGCAAATTTAATCAGTTTACCCTCAATTCCTTCATCTAAATCATTGATAAAGATGTTGAACAATACAGGGCCCAGGATAGAGCCCTGTGGTACCCCAGTTGAGACATTCTTCCAACTGGATGTGCAGCCATTTACGACCACTCTTTGTGTCCAATCACTAAGCCAGTTATGAATCCACCTAACAGTTGCCTTGTCCATTCCATACTTAGTCATTTTTTCAATAAGGATTGTATGAGAGACTTTGTCAAATGCTTTGCTGAAGTCAAGATATACCATATCTACAGCATTTCCTTGATCCACCCAATCAGTGATTCCGTCATGAAGGAAATTAAGTTAGTCTGACATGACTTATTAGTTACAAACCCATGCTGACTCTGTTTAATCACTTCATTCTTATCCAGGTACTGACATACATGTTGTTTAATAATTTGTTCAAAGATCTTTCCTGGTATAGAAGTCAGACTCACCGGCCTATAGTTGCCTGGGTCCACCTTCTTCCCCTTTTTGAAGATAGGAACAACATTTACTCTTCTCCAGTCTTCTGGGACTTCTCCTGTTCTCCAAGAATTTTCAAAGATTATGGAGAGGGGTTCAAAAATTTCTTCTGCTATCTCCTTCAGTACTCTGGGGTGTAATTCATCTGGACCTGGAGACTTGAATTCATTTAGGTTAGCTAAGTGTTTCCTCACTATCTTTCTGTTTATAGATATCCTGGATTCTTCTATTCCCTTAATAGGACCGTGAAGAACAGTTGATGTTACATTTCCTTTCTGAGAGATAACAGATGCAAAATGGGAATTTAAAAGTTCGGCCTTCTCAACATCCTGTCTTACCATTTCATCATTTTCATCTTGTAAAAATCCTATAGCATCTTTGACTTTTCTTTTACTTTTGATATGTCCCCAAAATCCTGTATTATTGCTTTTGACATCTCTTGCAAGCCTCAATTCATTGTCAGCTTTAGATAATCTGATTTGTGCCCTGCAGGTTCTGCAGACAGCATTATATTCTTCTTTAGATATGCATCCCTCTTTCCATTTTATAAACATTTTTTTCTTCCTTTTTAGCATGTGCTTAAGTTCTGTGTTCATCCATCCTGGTTTCCTTAAATGCTTCCTATTCTTCCCTCTTTTCGGAATTGTTAACAATTGTGCTTTGAGAATTTCATTTTTCAAGATTTCCCATGCTTCCTGGACATTTTTGTCTGTAAGGATATCCAGCCATTGGATCCCTCCAATTCTCTTTCTGAATCCCTTAAAATCTGCCTTTCTGAAATCTAACCTTGACGTCTGAGTCTTCACAGGTCTTCCTCCTCTAGTTATCCAAAATTCTAAAATAGCATGGTCGCTACCTCCTAGGGTCCCAGCCACTTTTACCTCCTCAACCATTTCCTACCTGTTTATAAGGATTAGATCCAAGGTAGCAGATCCCCTTGTTTTCTCCCCTACCTTTTGGAATATAAAGTTGTCAGAAAGAGAGGATAAGAATTTCCTTGACCTGTTAGTGTTGCCTGAGAGAGATTCCCAACAAATGTCTGGATAGTTGAAATCTCCCATGACAACTATGTCATATTTTTTGGATAACTTGGCCATTTGATGCATAAAGAGTTCATCCATATCTTCAGCTTGCACAGGCGGCCTGTAGTAAATGCCTACAATGGTGTCCTTTCCATTGTTCTGTCCTTGTATTCTTACCCAAACAGTTTCCACAGAACTCCCAGTCTCTGAAGCTTCAATCTCTGTGCAGATATACGCGTTTCTAACATACAATGCGACACCCCCTCCTCGTTTATCATGTCTGTTTCTTGCAAATAAGTTGTATCCTTCTTGTCTTGTATTCCAATCATGTGTATTGTCCCACCAAGTTTCAGTGATTCCAATGACAACATATTTCTTTTCCTGTGTTAGTAGTTCCAATTCTCCTTGTTTGTTGCCCATGCTTTGTGCATTAGTATAGAAACATTTTAGTTTGTGATTGGTTTCTCTTTCTCCAATATTTTTATTAATTAGATTCTTTTGTCTTTGTTCTTCCTTTCCACTTCTAATAGCAGAGTTCTCAATAGCATTTATCAGGTGTGTGGCTGTTTCTGGCCTTTTGCTTCCCTTCCCACTTTGTTCTAGTTTAAAGCTCTCCTTACAAGTGTAGCAAGGCGACTTCCAAATACATGTTTTCCAGTCTTCGTAAGGTGCACCCCATCTCTAGCAAGTAGTCCATCGTATAAGTAATTCACTCCGTGATCCAGAAATCCAAATCCTTGCTGACGGCACCATCGACGTAGCCAGTTGTTCACCTGCAGAATCTTATTCCACCTCCTTGTTCCATGGCCATCCACTGGGAGGATGGAAGAGAAGACCACCTGCGCTCCCAGTTCTTTTACTTTCTTGCCTAAGTTTTCAAAGTCTCTGCAGATGGTTTCCAGGTCGTTTCTTGCGGTGTCATTTGTCCCCACATGTAGTAGCAGTAATGGGTAGTCATCTGTAGGTCTGAAGAGTCCTGATATCCTGTCAGACACAGCTTTAATTTTTGCACCTGGAAGACAGCACATTTCTCTTGAAGTTATATCCGGTCTGCAGATAGCGGCCTCTGTTCCTCTCAACAGGGAATCCCCCATGACCACCACTCTCCGTTTCTTCTTCACAACAATTTTCTTTCTCCACCGCATGCTGCGATTGGCACGGACCGTAGAATACGGACGAGAAATATACGGCTGTGGGGAGCTGCCCCATAGAGAATCATTTGTCCGTGTGTAATGCGTGCTTTTAACGCCCCTCACTCGTCCGTGTTCCTCTCTAGTGTGACCCCGGCCTAATGCTCTCGCAGCCACTCCCATGGTATGAAAAAAGTTATGTATGCTTGTAATTTTTGCAATATGTTTGTTGCTGTATCTTGAGGGTTGCAGTGTGATCTCATTCGCTTTGTACTATGATTCTGACGTTGCATCCATTCTCTGATTGCACATGTGGTGCTTACCTGTCATAATAGAGTTGGAAGCGTTAACGAACCCTTTTGAGCATGTACGACATCTACCCCTACCTGGCTAGCAGCCAACAGGTGACTGACTTATTGATGTGGGACTGAGAGGCTCAGCGTTACCCCTTTAAAAATAATAACATGCCAATCAATGGGAAACATAAATATTTCAAACGCAGCATAAAAATATGAGCATATTTCCGGTAGATCCCACCTCCAGCCATAAAGGGGTTAATGAAATCTGAATAATGTTTCCTGCCTTCAGTCGCTGCTAATTATATCCAGATCTCTGATGGAATACAGGCATCTATAAAGCATGGCGGCCTCTGCGGACTAAAGTGAGGAAACACGATTGTATCAGATGTATATCTGCCAGATGTGTTTGTGTGGATATAGCTGGGAAGACACAGGACAATCGGTAGATACTGCGGCATCACTCAGTCACCTGTAACCGTAGGGAAAATAGGCTCATATTCCAGTGAGCTCCCCCAGCAAATGTTTTAATAAACACATATTTTCCATAAAGTAACAATTCTGGACTTTCTTAGAGATTTTCATTGTGCAGTTCTTCTGTTTTTCCTCTTGGAAATGTACCTGTGGCTATTAAATGATCACTGATCGGCTACATCTAAGCCTACCGCACTTTCATGCATACAGGGCATTCGTTAATACGAAAGTACTGTGCACATATAGTATCATTGTTCTCAGCATCACATATGCTGTTTACATAGAATGATGTGCTGCCGCAATTGATAATTTTTAGGCAAGCTCAAAAATAATTAATAATTTCACCCGACAAACAAGTGATTGGCCTACTTGTACTGGCTAACTATTGGTGAATGAGCATTTCTAGGACGCTCGTTTCCAATAATTGGCGAGTGTAAATTCACCCTAAGGCCAGGGTCACACTTGCGTGTGTAATGCGAGAAACTCGAATCAATACCCGGCACTGCCGCCAGCACTCGGGACCGGAGTGTGAGGCTGCATAGAAAGACATGGGGCCGTACACCCCGGTCCAAGTGCCGGCGGCAGTGCCGGGTATTGATGCAAGAGACTCGCGCAAGTTTCTCGCATTACACACGCAAGTGTGATCCCGGCCTAAATCTATGTTCACTCAGAGTTTTCCGAGGTTGTAAAAAAAAAAAATGGTGCGTTTTTCAAGTGGATTCCAAATCAAGGAACTCTCGTTTTTTGGGGGGATTTTTTTAGAGGAGCTTTTAATTTTTTAATCACCTTCTGAAGCAGTTTTATCCAGAAGTTTTCTTTTCATCTTTTTGATTGCACAGTGCCAAGTTTGGAGTGAATTCCTTCACTTTCTTTTTTTAACACCCAGCATTATTCAAAACCTCCTCAGGAAAAAAAAAAGAAACACAACTGAAAAATCTTCTCCTAGAAACAGCAAAAATGAGTAGCAAGACTTTTCCGAGCACGTTTGAAATGGATTTTGAGGAGGATTTTGGAGTCGATCTGTTCTAAATAAACTCTTCTAAAACATTTCAAGTCTAATTCAGAAAAAGAAAAACTCCTCCAAAAATTCTCCCCCAAAAAACAGAGCATATCCTGAAGCATCACAAAACGAAAATTTGGGAAGAGCCTCACCGTGTGGTAAATGTAGCGTGGCTCCTTGTTGAACAGCATGGATCCAATACCGTTGGACACCGGAGAAAATTGACAAAAATAGGAGAAAAGGATCGACGTGGCCGTATGGATAAAAAATATGTAACTTTATTTCACACGATTAAAAAAAAAGTTGTCCAGACAAGCAGTTTCCTCTTAAGAAACTTTTTTGAATGCCTTAAAAAAACTTGTAAATATTGCTTGACAAAAAGTCAGTCGGTGCTAACAGAGCCAGACTGTGGAGGAACACTCCCGATTCTAGGAGAACTAACTCATGACTCACAACTGCAGCATATTGATAACTTTTCACAGAAGGTTATCTCACATAGGCCGGAGTTACAAGGCGACATCGGACACACGGCCAAATATTTCTGTATGCCGCTGCTACAGTGCAACAGGTGAATGGGGTCACATTGTGACCCACAAGGTAGTGAACAAGCAAGTTGCAAAAATCAAATGATTCCAACTTTTGAGATACATGGCGGATTGCAGCTCAACGACAATAATGTGTGTGGGGCAATCCTTCAGTTGGTGAGATAGCTGTACGGGAAACCATGATTGGGCTCACGACCATCTTTGATGTATGTACAGCGTGGCTCCTTCCTCTGGAAATCTGTAGAAGAGATGTTCATACTACAAGTTCTTCATATGTGCTGGGACTTGTCAGTGACGTCACTTCATGGCTTCTATGTGACGTTTCAACCGGTTGCAGTATTGAGTGTATATTTCGTAATCTTTCTCATTAAAATTATAGATTTTTTTTCTTATTTTTCAATCATGTTTTAATCAGGCAAAATGAAAAAAAAAGAGCATTGGGCAGCGTCATTCCTTTTTGGGCAGCATTTCAGCCCAGCTATTCTTACACCCACCTTCTCCATCAAAGCTTTATTTTTCCTGGCAGTGTGACTGCATTCTGACTGTAACTCATTACATAAGAGTGGAGAGAATCCTCAGGCCAGGCCCATTCAGAACACAACAGGAAGAAAGTTTTAGAAATCACAATTCTGAGCTACTTAAGGGGTCCCTCTTCAGGATCATGATCGGTGAAGAACGGTTACAAAGGCCGTCTTATGCTCTGGAAGACCCATCCTGTCCTGCATTATATAGACAATACACTAATTTTAACAGGCACTGTGTAATGCTTGATTTCTCCTGTGGGGGCACTGCAAAAAAAAAAAATGTACACCTACTGCCAAATTCACCCACAGCTTACAACTGATTGGTTAGGGCGGGTGGGCAACAGGAACAGTTGCTGTGATCAACTTGTCGTCACAGAACCTTTAAGACAATTAGTGATTGTCAATAGGGCAGGACCCTTTAATGTTTTATATATTCCATGTGCCCACTAGTCTAAGTATACAGCATCATTGCGTGCGGGAAAATTACGCCATTAAAACCACCTCAATGTTTCTGTAAGAGAAAGTTGGTCCGCATACAGGGATAACATTGTCTCCAATATTGGGTATTGTCGTAGTAATTCCATAATTTTACCTCAACTGAACGTGGTCATGTAGACCCAGCCTTGGGCATCTTATGGTACTCTGATGCGAAATGCCCACCTTGCCGATAACCATGTAGGATTGACGTCTTATGTCAAATGTAGCTTTGAGCTCCATGGTACCCTTGTTGCCCACAGTAAAGATTTAGAATTAGAGTTGGTGCAAATCAATTCACAGGATCCGATCCATCGGCCACGTCATTAGTCCGGGAGACCTGCAACCCATCTGTTATCTGTCAGCATCAGCGGCTCATCTTATGAATTGTCAGCCTGGTACAAAATGACATATGAATCCCGATGCAAAACAATGTTGGGTCAGGCTGACTAATCAAAGAAGAGACAGATGCCGTGATTCTGAAAGCAGTTCTCAGGGCTTCCGTCCAGTGGCCACAGATTAATTATAGGACCGATGGGTAGGGTCCTGATAATGGATTTGCAACAACTCTAATTAGAGCTTAATTGGTTGCTGTGGTCAACAAGAAATTTTTGGTTCTCCTTGACAAAGCGTATCTGTACACAGCATCCAGGTGCGACGCAAAATGGTCAGAGTGTGTTTGTTTTTTGGAAATTTGGTTAGGCTTCCGTGGCAGCCAAAAGACTTGACAGCTTCTCCAGGAGTGCAGGAAGTCTCCCCTAATTTTTTTTGAGAGTTACAACCTCCATACACATTAGTTGAAAGTTTACCTAAGCCGGCAATTTTGACGGGACTGCCTGTCTATTTGATGTATATGGAGGCCTCCTAACTCTCACCTGACAGGTGATATTGAAGAAGAGAAAGATCAGGCACTTTGAATTCCAATGGCTGATCTTTTTGTTTTCAGGAGAAAAATGATGATGCTCTGAGGATTCTGATGTTTGGGGGCAGTCAGGGAAGATAGAGATTGCTTGGCCAACAGATATCTAATGTGTACATTGCTTATAACTTCTTTACTCTCTTGACTGATTCCTCCTCGGTTTAACTTTGTGTTAGTGTCCTTGTCACTTTGTAACATGAGGCAGTACCTGCAGCCCATTCAGGTTGCACCTCCAGGTTGGCACATTCATATGTACCATCTCAATAAAGTGTTTGCTGTGTCTCCTAGCCCAGTCTTAAGAGCATGTGGCAGGTACTAGGACACAGTCCTCTATAGACCACCATCGAAGGGCATCAACCCAGCAGCAAGACTGGGTGTCTGGTCCTTTGTGTGGGCTTTCTCGTATTTCTCCTGGGCTCATATGTACATAGAAGTCAGAGGAGATAGCTTTCTGCTGAACAATCATTCGTTTCACAGTCATCTCATGTGTATGGAATCTTTAGTAAGTTTCTTGTTTGGGCACCTTTGAGCTCGCCATGTTCATTTGGCGAAAAACTATCTCCTCGGATTCCATCTCAGACAAAGGTGCTCCTAAGTTCTCTATGAGAGTGTTCCTCCAAGAATCAAAGAAAAGAATCGGGCGATTGAATTCCGACCTGACATAATCTGTTGGGGAACAAATCTTAAAGCCCCCATACACATTGGATGGTCAGCCAATCCTGAAGAAATTGGGAAGTATAAAATGTGCATAGAGACCGTTTGAATTGAAATCAGTACGCCCTTGTCCATCCATCTCCTTCAAGTATTATATTTGCTGATGGATCACACTTAAGGGTGCCGCATTTCATCTCTGAACACACATCGGGCCGTGCAGTACGTGCCAGACAATGAATAGACATATGATCCTCACACTCATCAAGCATTTTTTGACAGAATTCTGGTGTAAAACTGAATGAAAGTTTCAAAATTTTCACTCAACGCAAAGTTGTGCAAAAACTTTGTGACATTTGGCACTTTACGCGACTCCTGACCAACTCAGGCAGGACAGGATGCGGCCAAGTGCTCCTAAAAAAATTAACATAATTTAATTGTATAAAGTGCTGTCATTTTCGACAGAAATGTACTCCAGCCCAGTCAGTTAATGAATTTGGCACATCTTTAGAAAGGTGCTCCCCTCTTAATAAATTTGGTCCATCTCACTCTAGTGATCTTTTCCTAAGAACTGGCTTGCAAAACACCAGTCTTGGTGACTCCAGGCCATAGTCTAAGCTTGTGGCCTCTCAAAAAAGTTAGTAAAACAGGATTGTCATAAATACAACCTGCGACACATCCTTGTAGGAGAACAACATACGAAACGTATGACATTGGGTTTTGCCTTATTCTCTGAGGAAGCCCATGCAAACGCGCGTCGGAGCTGCAGGCACACAGTCTTACACTGGGAGCAATGGGTAAGACATTGGTCTTTATATGCTGATAGTACATTTAGTAACTAGTAACTAGTTACATGTTTGAACTGTATGTGTTTACTCATTTCTGGCAGCATTGTGGTTGGCATTACTTACACATGCCATCATTGCATATATGAATTAATAGTAATCTGTACTAATACTGCCCTCCCTTATACTGGACCTGTGCCTTTATTGACCTGAGTCTTGACTTTAGATTTTACTATTACCTATGTATGTTTTATGTTACTTTTTTGATACTCTCAATGAACTTTTTGTCTATTAATTTTGGTGGACTAATTGCGCCATGTTTTTGTAGTACCCATTAGTAGATTAAGGAGGGAGACCCCCATCAACGTTGTTTGGCCCTTATTTGTTACTTGGCCCTCTTACCATGGGTTATACCACTTTATATGTTCGGATGATATTGATTTTAATTTAGACCAGTTGCTTGGAAACCAGCGTTGGAGAAGTCTGTTTGTCTTTGCCTGATGGCCGGGAGCCTTGGGAGAGAAGATTCCTCATACGGCTCCTTAAATAGAATCATCCAGGGAATGACATTTTTTACAATATTAACTGTTTCCTTTGGTGAACGATGCGATTAGAAAGGTCGGCAGTCTCGAGCGCGCTCACAGCAAAAGTCTTTGAAAAAAATAATTACTTCTGCTGCCGTTAATGACTCGTGGCTGGAATCCGCAGAAATAAATGTATGCTGGTAATTGTATAACATAGATGTGTCTTAACGTTTTAGATGGGTTACAGACGTTTCCATAAAGACGTTCTCTGTTACTGGGGCAGTTCACATTCACAGTGCAAATAACAGGATTATCTAGTAATACACCATGACCAGTTAGAAAAAAAAATTCCAAAAATTCTCTGCATGTTTATGTAGAATGGTAAAAAAAAAAAAAAACAAACTAAAAAGCTAAACTTTTCCAATAGAATGAATTGCCAGGAATAGTCCAATGTCTATTGCATCCAGGATAGTAATAGAAATATGAGGGAACACACTGAGAAAGTTTGAGGACTTTTTTTTTATCATTAAAAAGGTCGGGGTTTTACTATTTTGGACTCATTGGTGAAAATGGATTGAATTGTTGAATGTTAACTGAATTGAGATACAGTATAAAAATTTTTTTATGACTTTTAGGGCTTGCTCACATGAGCGTATAACACTGCTGGTGCTATCCTATGCACTCAGCCCAATTTTATTCAATGGGGCAGTGAAAATTTGCAATTTTTATTTTCTTATGCCGATTCAAGTCTGTGGGTGCGTGCGAAACACCGGACTGCACTCCGACGTCATCTGACTGCAGTCCGACATGCTCATGACAGACTCTGACAGAGTTTGATCTAAGTGACATTAACATAACGGGATGATTTTCTCGTATGAGAGAATCGACGGCCGTGTGACCCCGGTCTTAAGGGATATGTTATCACAAGATAGCCAATGATTTAACCAGGTTTTTTTTTATATAAATGGAAATTTTATTATTTTTCAGGTGACAATATGTATATATGAAAAAAAAATAATTAGACATCTTACAATTTTTACACTAGCCAATGGAGTTATTTTAGACTTAGACTTCCTGTTTTTCACAAAAGACTTTTTCAGCAGTCTCATTACCATCACAGACAGGATGACAATGAAAGGTAATACCTTTACATAAAAAAGATAACACATCATCCAATTATCACAATTAGATGGTTACAGGTCCCCTCCTCCTTTCACAATGACTTTTACACACGCTCATTACATACAGCAATACAGTGCAATAGGGCCTGAGACAGTCTGTAGCTGCCAGTGAACATGTGGATTTACTGATACAAGTGTACTGTAGTTGTATCCTAAGGAAGAGGTTGGATAAGTTCGAAACGGGTAGATGTTAAAACTGTAATTGTTTCCTCCTATGTATCCTAGGTTCTTTGCTTGGGACTTCACCAGCAGCGCAGAAAACCTCTCTTTTTCCACAGCAGCATTTCAGATGTGGCTGATAAGATATAGCCAGTGCCTGAAACATGCTGCTTGTGGACCGGGCAGCATATATCAGCCGTCAGGTTCACTTTAAAGCAGTTGTCTACTACTAGGACAACCCTTTGTTGAACAAAAAGTTCATCCCCGATGAATTAATAAAGCCTATACGTACCTCCTGTGCCGGCTCTTTTTCAGCAGTGTCGGCACTCGCGGACCCGGGGCTTTGATGCGGTGTTGTGGCACATGATGCTCAGCGCCCAATCAGCGCTGGCGTCACTGTCTCCGCCTTCGGATAAACTGACCATGAAGAGGAATTCCGGGCTGCAGCTGATCCCTGGCATACTCTTAATGTTCAATTTGTCCGAAGGCGAAGACAGTGAAGCCAGCGCTGATTGAGCGATGATGTCCCGTGTCACAACACCGCATCACAGCCCCGGGGTGAGCGAGTGCCAGCACCGCGGGAACAGCGCCGGCACGGGAAGTTAGTATTGGTTTTATTATTTTATCAGGGCCGAACATTTAGTTTAAGAAGGGGTTGCCCTAGTAGTGGATAACCCCTTTGACGTAATGCTGATGACATCTACCCTTTAAATGGACCTGCCAACTGAGCAGATTTGTCCATGGCAAATACAGAACAAATCCATGGCAAAGTCTTCTTTTGCATTTTCTTGTAGATTTGGTGCAGATTTCACCCTGATTATTACACAAAGAATCCACAGTCTGTGAATATCCACAAGAAATAGTTCACCATGTGACGATTTGTAAAATCTCAGTTTGTTAAATCTCATCTTTTCTGCAGCCATAATAAAAATAAGATAAACCTCTTACGTTGGCTGGAGCAAAATCTTCCTTTTACTTAGTGTATTGTATGGATTCACTGGCCTACATTGGTGCCATCACAGCACATGTGCCACCTACTCTACGCTTCAGCTCTGCACAATCCCCACTGATCAGCACTCAAAGAAAAAATGAGCAGCAACAAGCAAGAGCCAAATTCATGGCCTCGCGGTGAAGGGGGGTTATCGGTTGTGTATGATGGCTTTGTAAATAATTCCCCAAATTTTGCTCATCTGCACCACCCACAGCAGGCATTCTTCTCCACCTGGTTTAGTCCTTTGCTTTGTAAGACATGTCTGCTCAATTTTAATGCTTCCTTCTTTATTATTTTATTTGAACACTAATGTGTGGTTACCCCATGCCTAAATGACCTAGCTATTTTGGAGAATAGCTTATCCAGAGACTTTTCGGTACAGTGGCAGAACTTGAATTTTTCCTAAGGAGTTGATTGTGTCATTTTAAATCCTACTTTAAGACAGGAGGACAGTCTAGTGGGAGGCATAGGTCCAGATCTCAGATGCTAGGCCCTGTCTTGGATAAGAAGGGAATAGCATACAAATCAACATAGCACTGCTGTGAGAAGTAAGGAGGTGACACGGCACTGCTATAAGAAGTAAGGAGGTGACACGGCACTGCTATAAGAAGTAAGGAGAGGACACGGCACTGCTATAAGAAGTAAGGAGGTGACACGGCACTGCTATAAGAAGTAAGGAGGTGACACGGCACTGCTATAAGAAGTAAGGAGAGGACACGGCACTGCTATAAGAAGTAAGGAGAGGACACGGCACTGCTATAAGAAGTAAGGAGGTGACACGGCACTGCTATAAGAAGTAAGTAGGTGACACGGCACTGCTATAAGAAGTAAGGAGAGGACACGGCACTGCTATAAGAAGTAAGGAGGTGACACGGCACTGGTGTAAGGAGGTGACACGGCACTGCTATAAGAAGTAAGTAGGTGACACGGCACTGCTATAAGAAGTAAGTAGGTGACACGGCACTGCTATAAGAAGTAAGAAGGTGACACGGCACTGCTATAAGAAGTAAGGAGGTGACACGGCACTGCTATAAGAAGTAAGAAGGTGACACGGCACTGCTATAAGAAGTAAGGAGGTGACACGGCACTGCTATAAGAAGTAAGGAGGTGACAGGGCACTGCTATAAGAAGTAAGGAGGTGACACGGCACTGCTATAAGAAGTAAGGAGGTGACACGGCACTGCTATAAGAAGTGAGGAGGTGACACGGCACTGCTCTAAGAAGTGAGGAGGTGACACGGCACTGCTATAAGAAGTGAGGAGGTGACACGGCACTGCTATAAGAAGTGAGGAGGTGACACGGCACTGCTATAAGAAGTGAGGAGGTGACACGGCACTGCTATAAGAAGTAATGAGGTGACACGGCACTGCTATAAGAAGTAAGGAGGTGACACGGCACTGCTCTAAGAAGTAAGACGGTGACAGGGCACTGCTATAAGAAGTAAGGAGGTGACACGGCACTGCTATAAGAAGTAAGGAGGTGACACGGCACTTCTATAAGAAGTAAGGAGGTGACACGGCACTGCTATAAGAAGTAGGAGGTGACACGGCACTGCTATAAGAAGTAATGAGGTGACACGGCACTGCTATAAGAAGTAAGAAGGTGACACGGCTCTGCTATAAGAAGTAAGTAGGTGACACGGCACTGCTATAAGAAGTAAGTAGGTGACACGGCACTGCTATAAGAAGTAATGAGGTGACACGGCACTGCTATAAGAAGTAAGGAGGTGACACGGCACTGCTATAAGAAGTAAGGAGGTGACACGGCACTGCTATAAGAAGTAATGAGGTTACACAGCACTGCTATAAGATGTAAGGAGAGGACACGGCACTGCTATAAGAAGTAAGGAGGTGACACGGCACTGCTATAAGAAGTAATGAGGTGACACGGCACTGCTATTTGAAGTAAGGAGGTGACACGACACTGCTATAAGAAGTAAGGAGGTGACACGGCACTGCTATAAGAAGTAAGGAGGGGACACGGCACTGCTATAAGAAATAAGGAGGTGACACGGCACTGCTATAAGAAGTAAGGAGGTGGCACGGCACTGCTCTAAGAAGTAAGGAGGTGACACGGCACTGCTATAAGAAGTAATGAGGTGACACGGCACTGCTATAAGAAGTAAGGAGAGGACACGGCTCTGCTATAAGAAGTAAGGAGGGGACACGGCTCTGCTATAAGAAGTAAGGAGGGGACAGGGCTCTGCTATAAGAAGTAAGGAGGGGACAGGGCACTGCTATAAGAAGTAAGGAGGTGACACGGCTCTGCTATAAGAAGTAAGGAGGCGACACGGCACTGCTATAAGCAGTAAGGAGGCGACACGGCACTGCTATAAGAAGTAAGGAGGTGACACCGCACTGCTATAATAAGTAAGGAGGGGACACGGCACTGCTATAAGAAGTAAGGAAGTGACACGACACTGCTATAAGAAGTAAGACGGTGACACGGCACTGCTATAAGAAGTAAGGAGGTGACCGTGCACTGCTATAAGAAGTAAGGAGGTGACACTGCACTGCTATAAGAAGTAAGGAAGTGACACAGCACTGCTATAAGAAGTAAGACGATGACAGGGCACTGCTATAAGAATTAAGGAGGGGACACGGCACTGCTATAAGGATGTAAGGAGGTGACACGGCTCTGCTATAACAAGTAAGGAGGTGACACGGCACTTCTATAAGAAGTAAGGAGGTGACACGGCACTGCTATAAGAAGTAATGAGGTGACACGGCACTACTATAAAAAGTGAGAGGACACGGCACTGCTATAAGAAGTAAGGAGGGGACACGGCTCTGCTATAAGGAGTAAGGAGGGGACACGGGTCTGCTATAAGGAGTAAGGAGGGGACAGGGCTCTGCTATAAGAAGTAAGGAGGTGACAGGACACTGCTATAAGAAGTAAGGAGGTGACACGGCACTGCTATAAGAAGTAAGGAGATGTCGTGTGGAGAGCAAACTTGGCCCCATTGGGTCGCTGTGGAGGACCAATCTCTATAACTCATGTCCCAGAGCCCTCACCGACTCAGGAGTCGCACTGCCAGATGCGCAATTTCCTCAGGGTCACGCGGATATTTTTTTTTTATGAGTCTATAACTCGAAAGATGCGCTCATAATCCACGATCCTAGGATGGAGACGGAGAGGCTGGGAGAGACAATGGATGTGTATTTCTGTGTCTAGCTTACAGGTATATTCTAATTGAGGCCACCAGGCACCTTCCTGCCCCATGCTGACGTGGCTCCTACTGAAGCTTTGAAGTTCTGGTTTGGACCTTATCTCATTGTCATACTAAAAGGCCTTGCTATTCAACATTGGAGCACTAAATCGTGCTTTCTTCAATATGCTTACAGGCCCTTGGGGGGTAGGAGCAGTTAACTTCTTCATCACAGGAGGTGACACGGCACTGCTATAAGAAGTAAGGAGGTGACACGGCACTGCTATAAGAAGTAAGGAGGTGACATGGCACTGCTCTATGAAGTAAGGAGGTGACACGGCACTGCTCTAAGAAGTAAGGAGGTGACACGGCACTGCTATAAGAAGTAAGGAGGTGACACGGCACTGCTATAAGAAGTAAGGAGGTGACACGGCACTGCTGTAAGAAGTAAGGAGGTGACATGGCACTGCTCTAAGAAGTAAGGAGGTGACACGGCACTGCTCTGAGAAGTAAGGAGGTGACACGGCACTGCTCTGAGAAGTAAGGAGGTGACACGGCACTGCTATAAGAAGTAAGGACGTGACACGGCACGGCTCTAAGAAGTAAGGAGGTGACACGGCACTGCTATAAGAAGTAAGACGGTGACAGGGCACTGCTATAAGAAGTAAGGAGGTGACACGGCACTGCTATAAGAAGTAAGGAGGTGACACGGCACTGCTATAAGAAGTAAGGAGGTGACACGGCACTGCTATAAGAAGTAAGGAGGTGACACGGCACTGCTATAAGAAGTAATGAGGTGACACGGCACTGCTATAAGAAGTAAGAAGGTGACACGGCTCTGCTATAAGAAGTAAGTAGGTGACACGGCACTGCTATAAGAAGTAAGGAGGTGACACGGCACTGCTATAAGAAGTAAGTAGGTGACACGGCACTGCTATAAGAAGTAAGGAGAGGACACGGCACTGCTATAAGTAAGGAGGTGACACGGCACTGCTATAAGAAGTAAGGAGGTGACACGGCACTGCTATAAGAAGTAAGGAGGTGACACGGCACTGCTATAAGAAGTAAGGAGGTGACACGGCACTGCTATAAGAAGTAAGGAGGTGACACGGCACTGCTATAAGAAGTAATGAGGTGACACGGCACTGCTATAAGAAGTAAGGAGGTGACACGGCACTGCTCTAAGAAGTAAGGAGGTGACACCGCACTGCTCTAAGAAGTAAGGAGGTGACACGGCACTGCTATAAGAAGTAAGTAGGTGACACGGCACTGCTATAAGAAGTAAGGAGAGGACACGGCACTGCTATAAGTAAGGAGGTGACACGGCACTGGTATAAGAAGTAAGGAGGTGACACGGCACTGCTATAAGAAGTAAGGAGGTGACACGGCACTGCTATAAGAAGTAAGGAGGTGACACGGCACTGCTATAAGAAGTAAGGAGGTGACACGGCACTGCTATAAGAAGTAAGGAGGTGACACGGCACTGCTATAAGAAGTAAGGAGGTGACACGGCACTGCTCTAAGAAGTAAGGAGGTGACACCGCACTGCTCTAAGAAGTAAGGAGGTGACACGGCACTGCTATAAGAAGTAATGAGGTGACATGGCACTGCTATAAGAAGTAAGGAGAGGACACGGCACTGCTATAAGAAGTAAGGAGGGGACACGGCTCTGCTATAAGAAGTAAGGAGGGGACAGGGCTCTGCTATAAGAAGTAAGGAGGGGACACGGCACTGCTATAAGAAGTAAGGAGGCGACACGGCACTGCTATAAGAAGTAAGGAGGCGACACCGCACTGCTATAAGAAGTAAGGAGGCGACACGGCACTGCTATAAGAAGTAAGGAGGGGACACGGCACTGCTATAAGAAGTAAGGAGGGGACACGACACTGCTATAAGAAGTAAGGAGGCGACACGGCACTGCTATAAAAAGTAAGGAGGTGACACTGCACTGCTATAAGAAGTAAGGAGGGGACACGACACTGCTATAAGAAGTAAGGAGGTGACACGGCACTGCTATAAGAAGTAAGGAGGTGACACCGCAATGCTATAAGAAGTAAGGAGGGGACACGGCACTGCTATAAGAAGTAAGGAGGTGACCGTGCACTGCTATAAGAAGTAAGAAGGTGACACGGCACTGCTATAAGAAGTAAGGAAGTGACACGGCACTGCTATAAGAAGTAAGACGATGACAGGGCACTGCTATAAGAATTAAGGAGGGGACACGGCACTGCTATAAGAAGTAAGTAGGTGACACGGCACTGCTATAAGAAGTAAGGAGAGGACACGGCACTGCTATAAGTAAGGAGGTGACACGGCACTGGTATAAGAAGTAAGGAGGTGACACGGCACTGCTATAAGAAGTAAGGAGGTGACACGGCACTGCTATAAGAAGTAAGGAGGTGACACGGCACTGCTATAAGAAGTAAGGAGGTGACACGGCACTGCTATAAGAAGTAATGAGGTGACACGGCACTGCTATAAGAAGTAATGAGGTGACACGGCACTGCTATAAGAAGTAAGGAGGTGACACGGCACTGCTCTAAGAAGTAAGGAGGTGACACCGCACTGCTCTAAGAAGTAAGGAGGTGACACGGCACTGCTATAAGAAGTAATGAGGTGACATGGCACTGCTATAAGAAGTAAGGAGAGGACACGGCACTGCTATAAGAAGTAAGGAGGGGACACGGCTCTGCTATAAGAAGTAAGGAGGGGACAGGGCTCTGCTATAAGAAGTAAGGAGGGGACACGGCACTGCTATAAGAAGTAAGGAGAGGACACGGCACTACTATAAGAAGTAAGGAGGGGACACGGCTCTGCTATAAGAAGTAAGGAGGTGACACGGCACTGCTCTGAGAAGTAAGGAGGTGACACGGCACTGCTCTGAGAAGTAAGGAGGTGACACGGCACTGCTCTGAGAAGTAAGGATGTGACACGGCACTGCTATAAGAAGTAAGGAGGTGACACGGCACTGCTCTAATAGTAAGGAGGTGACACGGCACTGCTATAAGAAGTAAGGAGGTGACACGGCACTGCTATAAGAAGTAAGGAGGTGACACGGCACTGCTCTAAGAAGTAAGGAGGTGACACGGCACTGCTCTAAGAAGTAAGGAGGTGACACGGCACTGCTATAAGAAATGAGGTTACACGGCACTGCTATAAGATGTAAGGAGAGGACACGGCACTGCTATAAGAAGTAAGGAGGTGACACGGCACTGCTATAAGAAGTAATGAGGTGACACAGCACTGCTATAAGAAGTAAGGAGAGGACACGGCACTGCTATAAGAAGTAAGGAGGGGACACGGCTCTGCTATAAGAAGTAAGGAGGTGACACGGCACTGCTATAAGAAGTAAGGAGAGGACACGGCACTGCTATAAGAAGTAAGGAGGTGACACGGCACTGCTATAAGAAGTAAGGAGGTGACACGGCACTGCTATAAGAAGTAAGGAGGGGACACGGCACTGCTCTAAGAAGTAAGGAGGTGACACGGCACTGCTATAAGAAATGAGGTTACACGGCACTGCTATAAGATGTAAGGAGAGGACACGGCACTGCTATAAGAAGTAAGGAGGTGACACGGCACTGCTATAAGAAGTAATGAGGTGACACAGCACTGCTATAAGAAGTAAGGAGAGGACACGGCACTGCTATAAGAAGTAAGGAGGGGACACGGCTCTGCTATAAGAAGTAAGGAGGTGACACGGCACTGCTATAAGAAGTAAGGAGAGGACACGGCACTGCTATAAGAAGTAAGGAGGTGACACGGCACTGCTATAAGAAGTAAGGAGGTGACACGGCACTGCTATAAGAAGTAAGGAGGGGACACGGCACTGCTCTAAGAAGTAAGACAGTGACAGGGCACTGCTATAAGAAGTAAGGAGGTGACACGGCACTGCTATAAGAAGTAAGGAGAGGACACGGCACTGCTATAAGAAGTAAGGAGGGGACACGGCTCTGCTATAAGAAGTAAGGAGGGGACAGCGCTCTGCTATAAGAAGTAAGAAAGTGACACGGCACTGCTATAAGAAGTAAGGAGGTGACACGGCACTGCTATAAGAAGTAAGGAGGTGACACTGCTCTGCTATAAGAAGTAAGAAGATGACACGGCACTGCTATAAGAAGGAGGTGACAGGGCTCTGCTATAAGAAGTAAGGAGGTGACACAGCACTGCTATAAGAAGTAAGGAGGTGACACGGCACTGCTATAAGAAGTAAGGAGGTGACTCGGCTCTGCTATAAGAAGTAAGAAGGTGACACGGCACTGCTATAAGAAGGAGGTGACAGGGCTCTGCTATAAGAAGTAAGGAGGTGACACGGCACTGCTATAAGAAGTAAGGAGGTGACACGGCTCTGCTATAAGAAGTAAGGAGGTGACAGGGCACTGCTATAAGAAGTAAGGAGGTGACAGGGCACTGCTATAAGAAGTAAGGAGGGGACACGGCACTGCTCTAAGAAGTAAGGAGGGGACATGGCACTGCTATAAGAAGTAAAGAGGTGACTCGGCTCTGCTATAAGAAGTAAGGAGATGTCGTGTGGAGAGCAAACATGCCCCATTGGTCGCTGTGGAGGGCCAATCTCTATAACTCATGTCCCAGAGCCCTCACCGACTCAGGAGTCGCACTGCCAGATGCGCGATTTCCTCACGGTCACGCGGATAGTTTTTTTTTATGAGTCTATAACTCAAAAGATGCGCTCATAATCCATGATCCTAGGATGGAGACGGAGAGGCTGGGAGAGACAATGGATGTGTATTTCTGTGTCTAGCTTACAGGTATATTCTAATTGAGGCCCCGAGGCACCTTCCTGCCCCATGCTGACGTGGCTCCTTCTCAAGCTTTGAAGTTCTGTTTTGGGCCTTATCTCATTGTCATACTAAAAGGCCTTGCTATTCAACATTGGAGCACTAAATCCTGCTTTCTTCAATATGCTTACAGGCCCTGGGGGGGGTAGGAACAGTTAACTCCTTCATCACACGAGGTGACATGGAACTGCTATAAGAAGTAAGGAGGTGACACGGCACTGCAATAAGAAGTAAGGAGGTGACATGGCACTGCTCTAAGAAGTAAGGAGGTGACACGGCACTGCTCTGAGAAGTAAGGAGGTGACACGGCACTGCTATAAGAAGTAAGGAGGTGACACGGCATTGCTCTAAGAAGTAAGGAGGTTACACGGCACTGCTATAAGAAGTAAGGAAGTGACACGGCACTGCTATAAGAAGTAAGGAGGTGACACGGCACTGCTATAAGAAGTAAGGAGGTGACACGGCACTGCTCTAAGAAGTAAGGAGGTGACACGGCACTGCTATAAGAAGTAATGAGGTGACACGGCACTGCTATAAGAAGTAAGGAGAGGACACGGCACTGCTATAAGAAGTAAGGAGGTGACACGGCTCTGCAATAAGAAGTAAGGAGGCGACACGGCACTGCTATAAGAAGCAAGGAGAGGACACGGCACTGCTATAAGAAGTAAGGAGGGGACACGGCTCTGCTATAAGAAGTAAGTAGGTGACACGGCACTGCTCTAAGAAGTAAGGAGGTGACACGGCACTGCTATAAGAAGTAAGGAGAGGACACGGCACTGCTATAAGAAGTAAGGAGGTGACACCGCACTGCTAGAAGAAGTAAGGAGGTGACACGGCACTGCTATAAGAAGTAAGGAGAGGACACAGCACTGCTATAAGAAGAAAGGAGGTGACACCGCACTGCTATAAGAAGTAAGGAGGTGACACGGCACTGCTATAAGAAGTAAGGAGGTGACACGGCACTGCTCTAAGAAGTAAGGAGGGGACACGGCACTGCTCTAAGAAGTAAGGAGAGGACACGGCACTGCTATAAGAAGTAAGGAGGGGACACGGCACTGCTCTAAGAAGTAAGGAGGTGACACGGTACTGCTATAAGAAGTAAGGAAGTGACACGGCACTGCTATAAGAAGTAAGGAAGTGACACGGCACTGCTATAAGAAGTAAGGAGGTGACACCGCACTGCTATAAGAAGTAAGGAGGGGATACGGCACTGCTCTAAGAACTAAGGAGGTGACACCGCACTGCTATAAGAAGTAAGGAGGTGACACCGCACTGCTATAAGAAGTAAGGAGGTGACACGGCACTGCTATAAGAAGTAGGGAGGTGACATGGCACTGCTATAAGAAGTAAGGAGGTGACACGGCACTGCTATAAGAAGTAAGTAGGTGACACGGCACTGCTATAAGAAGTAAGGAGAGGACACGGCACTGCTATAAGAAGTAAGGATTTGACACCGCACTGCTATAAGAAGTAAGGAGGTGACACCGCACTGCTATAAGAAGTAAGGAGGTGACACCGCACTGCTATAAGAAGTAAGGAGGTGACACGGCACTGCTATAAGAAGTAAGGAGGTGACATGGCACTGCTATAAGAAGTAAGGAGGTGACATGGCACTGCTATAAGAAGTAAGGAGGTGACACGGCACTGCTCTAAGAAAGGAGGTGACACGGCACTGCTATAAGAAGTAAGGAAGTGACACGGCACTGCTATAAGAAGTAAGGAGGCGACACGGCACTGCTATAAGAAGTAAGGAGGTGACACGGCACTGCTATAAGAAGAAAGGAGGTGACACGGCACTGCTATTATAAGTAAGGAAGTGACACGGCACTGCTATAAGAAGTAAGGAGGTGACACGGCACTGCTATAAGAAGTAAGGAGGTGACACCGTACTGCTATAAGAAGTAAGGAGGGGACAGGGCTCTGCTGTAAGAAGTAAGTGACATGGCTCTTCTATAAGAAGTAAGGAGGTGACACCGCACTGCTATAAGAAGTAAGGAGAGGACATGGCACTGCTATAAGTTGGTGCTAAGACTGATACAATATCGCCCTCAGTAGATGTGTTGTCATATGCTGATTTTTTTACGGCAATTCATAGCCTGTACTTCAGTGATGTTTATGTCTTAACAGTCTTTTGAGTTGCTGTATGCAGAATTAGTGAGTAAAGCACTGGCGCACTGCAGCATCAGCAGATGTCAGAGAGGCCTCTTATCTCAGATCCATTAAGTAACACACAGATCTGTGATGAAAATTATTGGTCAATACCCCGGGGTTCTGTTATACAGTCATATGTAAAAGTTTGGGCACCCCTATTAATGTTAACCTTTTTTCTTTATAACAATTTTGGTTTTTGCAACAGCTATTTCAGTTTTATATATCTAATAACTGATGGACTCAGTTATATTTCTGGATTCAAATGAGGTTTATTGTACTAACAGAAAATGTGCAATCTGCATTTAAGCAAAATTTGACCGGTGCAAAAGTATAGGCACCCTTATCTTTTTCTTGATTTGAACACTCCTAACTACTTTTTACTGACTTCCTGAAGCACTAAATTGGTTTTGTAACCTCATTGAGCTTTGAACTTCATAGCCAGGTGTATCAAATCATGAGAAAAGGTATTTAAAGTGGCCACTTGCAAGTAGTTCTCCTATTTGATTCTCCTATGAAGAGTGGCATCATGGGCTCCTCAAAACAACTCTCAAATGATCTGAAAACAAAGATTATTCAACATAGCTTTTCAGGGGAAGGATACAAAAAGTTGTCTCAGAGATTTAACCAGTCAGTTTCCACTGTGAGGAACATAGTAAGGAAATGGAAGAACACAGGTACAGTTCTTGTTAAGCCCATAAGTGGCAGGCCAAGAAAAATATCAGAAAGGCAGAGAAGAAGAATGGTGAGAACAGTCAAGGACAATCCACAGACCACCTCCAAAGACCTGCAGCATCATCTTGCTGCAGATGGTGTCACTGTGCATCGGTCAACAATACAGCGCATGCATAACGCCTTTTTGTATGACCAAACAACTCAATCTTTGTTTCATCAGTCCACAGGACCTTCTTCCAAAATGTAACTGGCTTGTCCAAATGTGCTTTTGCATACCTCAGGCGACTCTGTTTGTGGCGTGCTTGCAGAAACGGCTTCTTTCGCATCACTCTCCCATACAGCTTCTCCTTGTGCAAAGTGTGCTGTATTGTTGACCGATGCACAGTGACACCAACTGCAGCAAGATGATGCTGCAGGTCTTTGGAGGTGGTCTGTGGATTGTCCTTGACTGTTCTCACCATTCTTCTTCTCTGCCTTTCTGATATTTTTCTTGGCCTGCCACTTATGGGCTTAACAAGAACTGTACCTGTGTTCTTCCATTTCCTTACTATGTTCCTCACAGTGGAAACTGACAGGTTTAATCTCTGAGACAACTTTTTGTATCCTTCCCCTGAAAAGCTATGTTGAATAATCTTTGTTTTCAGATCATTTGAGAGTTGTTTTGAGGAGCCCATGATGCCACTCTTCATAGGAGAATCAAATAGGAGAACTACTTGCAAGTGGCCACTTTAAATACCTTTTCTCATGATTTGATACACCTGGCTATGAAGATCAAAGCTCAATGAGGTTACAAAACCAATTTAGTGCTTCAGGAAGTCAGTAAAAAGTAGTTAGGAGTGTTCAAATCAAGAAAATGATAAGGGTGCCCATACTTTTGCACCGGTGAAATTTTGTTTAAATGCAGATTGCACATTTTCTGTTAGTACAATAAACCTCATTTGAATCCAGAAATATAACTGAGTCCATCAGTTATTAGATATATGAAACTGAAATACCTGTTGCAAAAACCAAAATTGTTATAAAGAAAAAAGGTTAACATTAATAGGGGTGCCCAAACTTTTACATATGACTGTAATAGCAGAGCTTGATCCCTGGTGTGTCAGAAGTAAAATCTGTTACATAGCTGCCCAGAATCCTGTGTGGTTCTGTCTCTGTTCCTGGACTACTCCCTGCCGCTGGGTTTAACTCTTCCTAGTTGGGCTCTGTTTCTCTGCCCAGCTCCTCCTGTGGTGTGATGATGTCTCATACTGCATTGTTCCTTGTCCTGACCCCTGACCCGAACCTCGACTCCCGGTTTATGTCTCCTTGACATTGGGTTTCTCACTGTTCTTCTTGTTCTGACTCGTAGCCTGGACTGCTCCTTCTGGCACCACTCGCCAGCCCAGTGGTCCTTCCTGTGACCCATGGCTCCATCTAACCTTGCTCCTGCTCAGTCCTCCTGCCTGATCCTTGGTTCAGCTTCTGTTTTCTTTCCACCCTCTTCTTTGGCCTGTTCACATCTCGCCTGATTTCCTAATGGTGATCCCTTATCTCTGTTCCTGACTATTTGCTCCATCATTGCAGCTGCCAATTAATCTGCAGACCACGAGATGGAAATCTTCCTGCATCAAGAGCTATGGGTGAAACCCAAAGACTATTGTAGCCTTCACCAAAAGAGTAGGTTCTTTAGGGACCCCCCTTGGTCAAAAATCGTAACTCTGTAATTTTGCCTTATTAATTTCACCAGTTTGGAATACTTTATCTACCGGAATCTGTGACTCATTGCCTTTGACTTTTAGTCAGATTCTTATATTTGTAAAACTTTTAAACTTCTCTATTAATATTATTATTATTTTTTTATAGAGAACTGATATTTTAAAACTTTTGCTGAAAGGATCAAGTTCGTCCTGGGTCACACATATTATTTCTCCTTTTTGTTCCATTTTATGACATATTTGTGATATTTTCAGCTGCTTTTATAACCCTTTTACATTCCTATTAGTGGTTCTTTAGGCTCAGGCTGTGCACAGTAGGTGCTCTTGTACCATCACTGAAGCATATCACCATCCACTACCTAACAATGGGCCACAGAAGCTTCGTCTGCTGATAAATTTGGGTTACGGAACACAGTAGCTCTCTTTTTCTTTAGAGAAACAAAGGATGTATATCATGGACTACTGGCGTGAGAAGAAAACTTCATTATATTTTTCCTTAAAAATTCTGAGACTTGCCACAATCCCTCTCGTCTTGGCAGCATACAATTCTGACCGCTACCACTGTGCAGTCAGGTGACCATTTGACCATTTAAAGGAGCGATGTCAGAGTATTACCTATTGTTTAAATCAGGTTTATGTGTTACCTGTATTTAAAAAAAAAAAAAAAAGTGAGCCAATTTTTCATTTCCCATATGACAATCTTTATTAAAAGACAAAAGTAATCATCATGCAATTTCCAACTAGACTGTTACTTCCTGTCTTTTCAGAAAGAGTTTACAGCAGTTTCATATCAGCAGAGGCAGGATTACAATGGCAGGTTACACCTCTGTGCACGGCTGATAACACATTATCCACCAATCACAATAAGGCAATATAACACCTCCCCCTCCTTTTACAATGACTTTTGCACACGCTCATTAGATGACTCAATGCAAAAGATAAGATCGGGGTCTGTTCATTGTGGCTAATGTACATGTGCATTTCCTGAAACATCAGAAAGTTGAAGTCTAAAAAAGTCTCCAGTGGCCGGTGTGAAAATGTACAATATTTCATTTTTTAAAATTTTCTTTTAATAAAGATTGAGATATGAGGGAAAAAAATTGTCAAAATATTTTAAAATTATATTTAACACCAAAGATTGATTTAAAGGGAACCTGTCATGAGGATTTTATACCTCCGAGCTAATGACATGTATGTACAGGTGCTTACATGCTGATTAAGTCCATGCCTTGATTGTAGAAATCAGTTTCTTAGAAATCTAGCTATGAAATTATATGAAAATGAACTGCAAGAGCTTCAGGGTGGGAGATTGCACATGTCGCTCTACTGCCTGCTCTCCATATGCCCCATCCACCAGCTTCCTCCTGTGTCTGATTGGTAGCTCAGTGACCTTGCTTTATCTGTCTGTCAGTAACAGGAAGCAGGAAATAGGGAGGACGGGCAGGAGAGCTGCAAGTGCAATGTCCCACCATAAAGAACTTGCAGCTGATTTTCATATGATTTTAAGTCTGGATTTCTCAGAAGCTGAAAAAAGGATTTTTTACAATCAAGGTATGGATTTAATCAGCATGAAAGTGCTTACATATGCATGCCACAAGATTAAAGTATAAAATGTTCATGACCGGTTCCATTTAAACAATTGGTCAGATGGTGTCTGTAAAAAAAAAAAAAAAACATCCAAGAGCTAATCATATGTTAACATAATGAAATAACCTCTACTAATTTGAAGGTTTTCGCCTTTCCTGCAGTAAATGCTTCACATACATCATTCATGGGACTGCTGCAGCCAATTGCTGGTCTCAGTGATCACATGCTGTATATGCAAATGTAAGCTTTGAGGTCATTGATTGGCTGCAGTGGTCATGTGAACGATGGACGCAAAGCACAAAAGGAGTGCTACATATACAGTGGCATGTAAAAGCTTGGGCATCCGTGGTCAAAATTACTGTTACTCTGTACATTTATTCAAGTTGAAGATGAAATAATCTCTAGAAGGGGTAAAATGAAAGATGACACATTTCCTTTGTATTTTAGGCAAAAAATAATATGTTGTCCTTTTTTTTCTCTTTTTCATTTTTGAAATTACAGAAAGGGAAATGGGTCAATGCAAATGTTTGGACACCCTTGAAGATTGGTGTGCACAGATAACCTTGGTTTCAGACCTTAATTAGCCTGTTAGGGTTATGAAAAGTCCAGGTGATGCAAATTTTCCCCAGCTTTATAAAAACTCAGCCTCCTCTAATCTTGTTCCAAAAAACAGCAGCTATGGCTTCTTCTAAGCAGCTGGGTAGCACCATGAAAATGGTGGCAGCCCATAAAGCAGGAGAAGGCTATAAAAAGATGGCAGGTAACAGAAAAAGTGGAGGTCAAGATAAGGTGTGGAAGACCAAGCAAAATTTCATTGACAGCTGTTTGTAGGATTGCTAGACAGGCAAAACACAATTCCCGCTGGACTGCAAAAGACCTTCAGAAAGAGTCAGCAGTCTCTGGAGTTGTGGTACATTGTTCCACTGTTCAGACATCTGCACAAATATGGCCTTCATGAAAGAGTCATCAGAAGAAAATCTCTCCTGCATCCTCACCATAAAGTCAGCATCAAAAGTATGCAAAAGAACATCTAAACAAGTCTGATGCATTTTGGAAACACGTCCTGTGGACTGATGAGGTTAAAATAGAACTCTTTGGCCACAATAAATAATAAGAGGTATGTGTGGAGAAAAAAGGGCACAGAATTTCAGGAAAAGAATATCTCACCAACCATTAAGCATGGGGGTGGATCAAACATGCTTTGGGGTTGTGTTGCAGCCAATGGCACATGGGGAACATTTCGCGGGTAGAGGTAAGAATAGATTTATTGCAGTTTCAACAAATTATTGATTAAAGCATAACACCACCTGTAATAAAGCTGAAGTTGAAAAGAGGATGACTTCTACAAAAGGATATTGATCCTAAACACACATCCAAATCCACAATAGACAACCTCAAAATGCGCAAGCTGAAGGTTTTACAATGGCCTTTGCAGTACCTTGATCTGAACATCATTGAAAATCTTTGGGTAGATCTCAAAATAGCAGTGCATGCAAGTCAACCCAGGAATCTCACAGAACAATCGTTGGAAGACTCTTGTCTGTGTACAAAATGCGTTTACAAGCTGTAATGCTTTCAAAAGGGGGTGCTACTAGGTATTAACCTTGCAGGGTGCCCAAACTTTTGCATCCTCCCATTTTCTTTTTTTGTAATTTTTAAAATGTAAAAGATGAAAATATGTATTTTTTTTTTCAAAAAACAAAACAAAGGAAATGTGTCATCTTTAACGTTAGGCCTTTTAGAGATCATTTCATCTTCAACTTGCTTAACTGTTCGATGCCCAAACTTTTACATGCCACTGTAATAAGCTGCATAATATTATTTTATTTTGCATTGCTTATATAGCGCTGTCATATGCCGCAGCGCTTTACAGACATTATCATCACTGTCCCCAATGGCGCTCGCAATGACATCTGACTAAATCTCCCTCATAAGCATATAATGGACAAACCCTTCCTGGTTTGTCCACATAGTAAACCACACAGGGACAAAAGCTGAGCATGTAATAAGACTGGATCAAGCAAACCGCATCGCCTCAGACATTTACACCCCGACAGGCGTTTCGCCATCGCTTCATCAGGGGGCAGATGCTTGTAATTTAGTCTACAAGTATGTGTTGTTCTTTAGTGGGAACGCGCCCTGTTCTTTTGGAAGGAGTCTTTCACATGTAGGCTTGATTGAGGTATCTGAAACATCCATATTAATACCCTGTGTGCTGCAAAAAGATTTCAGCAAAACCTAAATTGGGGGCGGTTGCTGCCAAAATTACAGAACATTTGCCTTTTGTAGAAAAGGCTTAATGACCAGTGTGAAACTCAGCAGTGAGACCGATATTAATCTGAAGACTTTCACCTATGGAGTACTGATAATGCTTATAGAGCGGAATACCCCTTTAACAACTTTACATGCACAGTTTTCTATCTTTAAGGTTCTAACGGGCGTTCTTACGCAGCGGTCTCTTCATCAGACGCACAGCTGCCATATGATCTGTTTTTAGAATCCCGTCTACTTATCTCATAATGGGTTAATTGCAGCACCGCAGCATATTTCCAGCAACATGCACATAACCAAGCGCGGTCACCGCAGTGCGTCACTGACAATGATTGCTGAAATTAGCCTGGCATTTTACGTAGTCTCCTTCCTACTATGAAGCCATTGTCTTCTACTTATCAGAAAATTACAGTCCAGCTGGAGATTTATACCATTCCATTTGATTAGTTTATTACTGCCTAGCTCCAAATTGATAAAAGTCCTTGTGTGGTTGTTGGGTAGAACAATAGATGTGGAATTACTGTTTTTGTATTGCACCCAGCTATATACAGCCACGTAAATAATAGCTTGTGTTAAATGTGGAGCATATTCTGGAAAGATCGAACGAATATCTGATACGTAGTTACCAGAGGAGATTTGAGGTTAAGGGCTTGTTCACATGCTGCATTTTTCAGCCTCTTCTTTCCTTTTTTTCACCCTTTCAAATAAATCGAGAAAAAAAACAAAATAAAATATGTAAAAAATGCACATATTTTACGCTACTTTTTTCCTGCCAGCGCTGGTTTTTCCTGCAGAAAAATGCTCTGCAAATATTCAACATATGCACATACCTTTATCAAGTGTCAAGGGCTAGTTTTATAAGCATTGGGCAATTAGGGTAAGTGCACACATTAAATATGCCCTGCAGATTTTTCAAAAAGTAGTGTAGGCAGGAATAAAGGCAGCATAAGACACATGCGTTTTATTTACTTATTTTTAAAAGTGCGTTTTTGGCATTTTTATATTCGTTTGCATGGGTGAAAAATGCTGCAAAAACGCTCAAAAATTTGAAACCGTGCAGATTTGAAAAAAATACTTTTGATGGCTGAAACAAGCAAGGAAAAAATAAGCAGCATGGGAAAAAAACAAACATAGTGTGTGAACTCGCCCTTAAAGGGTTAGATGCCAGCAGATGTGTACAGGTCACCCATTAATTGTGGATGTGGTAGAGTCCCTAAATGACATTAATTTTTTTCTTCTAATCCAGTTTTGACCACGAGTTGGCACTGATTGCTTTGCAGCTTCACATCTCCCTATATTGAAAACCAGGAAATGGTTCACTTAGTTTTAGATTGTCCAAAAACATTAGATCACCAACATCTCCTCCCTTGTCTCTGTCGAGGCATAGACTTACAGTGAGTACGGAAAGTATTCAGACCCTTTTAAATTTTTCACTCTTTGTTTCATTGCAGCCATTTGGTAAATTCAAAAAAGTTCAATTTTTTTTCTCATTAATGTGCACTCTGCACCCCATCTTGACGGAAAAAAAACAGAAATGTAGAAATTTTTGCAAATTTATTAAAAAAGAAAAACTGAAATATCATATGGTCATAAGTATCTGTTTCAAGATGCACAATAAGGAGGCACGTGAAGAAAAATGGGCTGCATGGTCAAATCGCCAGAAGAAAGCCATTACTGCTCAAATGCCACAAAGTATCTTGCTTTTAATACACAAAACAGTACAGAGACAAGCCTTAAAACTTCTGGAACAAGGTAATTTGGAATGATGAGACCAACATTGAACTTTTTGGCTACAACCATAAACGTTACATTTGGAGAGAGGTCAACTAGGCCTATGATGAAAGGAACACCATTCCAACTGTAAAGCACGGAGGTGGATCGCTGATGTTTTGGGGATGTATGAGCTACAAAAGGCACAGAAACTTGGTCAAAGTTGAAGGAAAGATGAATGCAGCACGTTATCAGCAAATACTGGAGGCAAATTTGCAATCATCAGCCCGAAAGCTGCACATGGGACGTACTGGACATTCCAACATAACAACGATCCAAAACACAAGGCCAACTCGACCAGTCAATGGCTACAGCAGAACAAAGTGAAGGTTCTGGAGTGGCCATCTCGGTCTCCTGACATCAATATCATTGAGCCTCTCTGGGGAGATCTCAAACACGCAGTTCATGCTAGACAGCACAGGAATTTACAGGAACTGGAGGCTTTTTGCCAAGAAGAATGGGCAGCTTTACCATCTGAGAAAATAAAGACCCTCATCCACAACTACCACAATAGAATTCAAGCTGTTATTGATGTTAGAGGGTGCAATACACGGTATTAGGTAATAGGGTATGTGAACTTTTGATCAGGGTCATTTGGATGTTTTGGGTTGTCATGATTTTAAAATGGAAAACACAGTAGTTTGACAATAAATGGCTTCACCCAACCACTAACCATGAGTGGAGAAAAAGTTTTGGTGCTATCATTCATGTTCTCTGAAAAAAAGGCCAAGAAAGCAAAAATTCTGCCGGGGTATGTAAACTTTTGAGCACATCTGTATGTCTGGCCTGTGGGGCAGAGTGGCAAGTTGGAAGCCTTGTTTTACAAATAAATACATTGAAACCTGGCTATGTTTTGCCAAAATCAACATAGTCTTCCAAAAGCATGTGGGACAATTTGTTATGATCTGATGAGACCAAGGTTGAACTTTTTGGCCATTATTCCAAAACGTATGTTTGACACAAAGCTAACACTGGTCAGCTTCAAAAGAACACCATACATACAGAGAAATATGGTGAAGGTAGCATTACGCTTTTGTGTTGGTTTTCGGAAGCTGGAACTGGGTCTTTTATCAAGGTAAAGGGAATTATGAACAGTTCCAAATATCACTCAATTTTGCAACAAAACATTCAGTTCTCTGTTAAAAAGCTGAAGATGAAGAGGAATTTCACCTTTCAGCATGACAACAACCCTAAGCTTTCAAATTAACAAAAAATGGCTTCACCAAAGTAAAAAAAATTAGAATGGCCCAGACCTGAATCCAATTGAAAATCTGTGGGTGACCTGAAGAGGGTGTTGTACACAGGAGATGTCAGATTTTGAACTACTGCAATGAAGAATGGGCAAAGATTACCAATTCCAGATGTTCCATAATGTCTTAAATTGAAAGGGCACTTTAAAGTATTAGTTTAAGGGTATGCATATTTGTGCAACCACCTTATTTTAGTTCTTTGTTTTTCTTTTTCCACCGGAAAAGATTTCAGTTTATTTTTCATTTGAACTGTACAGATTATGGATGACATTAAAGATGGAAAGAGTTCTGAAATGATTATCCTGTATGATTTTTTTTTACATATCAAGAGCCTGGCATTTTAACAGGGATGTATAGACTTTTTATATCCACAGTGCAAACACAGTGAGACTGCTGATAAAGACCTGTATTACGCTTGTGTGAATCTGGCCTTAGAGATTTTCAAATTTTTTTTAGTCCATAAACATGGAAAACAAGGATCTCATCTAAAAACTTTAATGGATCCAAAATTGTTGCATTTCGATGTAATTAAAGCCGATAGAAAACTATAAAAGCTTTTGCCACTCATAGCTTTGATCTTCCAACAGAGAATGTTATCTGTGCCATTATGTAACATCTTGTTCCCCCTTAGGAAAAGTTGTTTGTCTTTGTGTTTCTGTTCCGATCATTCAGTCTGGATGGACCTGAGTCATGTAAATGATTTTACTTTTTTATTTCGATTCCTTATGGGCTTATATTATATTCTAGCAAAGCAATAAAGGTATAAAAGAAGCAATAACAATGGAGAAGGCGAAAGGACCTGTGGTTAAAATGTACCTGTACATGTCACACATTAACAGTCCGTACTCTTCTCTCATTTGACTGTACTTAAAAGATCATAACTTTGTTGTCCACTACAGTTTAAAATAAAAAATGCGCCCATGATGGTATTTATTACAAATAAGAACATATACTCCTCTCCTGGACCCTCACACCATTTTACTGTGTTCCCCGCCGGTCTCTTGGTTTCCTTTTCAGGTGGAGGACGTCATGTGACCACTACAGCCAATCAGCAGCTACTGGTGAATCGCAGCGCTCCACATTCTGTCCAAACTGAAAGACTCATTCTCTGATTGGCTGCAGAGATCATGTGAGATCTCCCGCCAGAAGTGAAAGCCAGGAGACCATCGGAATACACAGGCAGCAGTGCGGCAGAGAGTCAAGGCTTCGGTAGGTGAGTATTTTGTTCTTTTTGTTTGATACTCCCATGGGTCCATTTTTAATATGAAGCTCCCAATGGACAGCCCCTTTAATTCTTCTGTGGTCAGAATTTCACGTCTGTTGCACATAAATCCCATTGTGTCACTATCTGTGTACCTTTGGCATAGTAGGCCATTGGTATCACAGGTCTGAAAGGGTAAAATGGATTGAAAAGTAAGAAGTGATTTTTATAAACTTTCGATCTCTGAACTCAATAAGAATATCGAAAAATTCCATCACGTACAGTTTTTTCATTCCGTTTTGCACCATACTTTGACCCCTTTGCATGACCTTTGGTGGATTATTTTGGTGTAATTATATTGGTTAGAAAATAATGGACGCTGTGCTGTAATTGGCTGCTGTGGGCAGAGAAGATTTTATTAACCCAGCTTCTAAAGAGTGTGGTGGTGCCCATAGCATCCAATCATAGCATATCTTTTATTTTACCTAACTATATAAAAAATGAAAGCTGCACTGTGATTGGGTGATATGGGCAGATTTTCTTTTAAACAGAGTTCTTAAGAGTGTGGCGGTGCGCTTACCACTATTCCTTACAGTATTTAGTGTTTGTGGTGGATTAAGCTTCTCTTTCTAACAACGTGATTGAAATGGTTACAAGGGGGTGTCGTAATTCACGTGACAATGTTTGCTACATTTGCAGTTGTTTTGTAGTAAAGAAACAATGAAGGAACATTATAGACTTCATTAGAATATAGTATTTTGCATATTTTGGCGTAAAACTGTGTGATTGGGATAAGTCGTGGGCGCCACATGTTGTGTGTTCTGTTTGTGTAGAAGTATGACAATGGTCTAAAGCAGGGATGTCAAACGCAGATATACACAAAGGGACAAAATTAAAAATTTGGACAAAGTCACAGGCCAATCTTGATATCTCTTAAAAAAAATGTCTACAATTGAGGACGTTTTTTCCTTATCAAATGTAAAGATGAACTTTTTCATATGGAAACAAACTTCAGGCTATGTTCACACACAGCGTTTCTTTAGCGGTTTTTACTGCGGTTTTCACTATAAAACCGCTAAAAATAAACTTCACAGTCATTTCTATGCATTTTGCACTGTTTGTGCACATTGATGCGTTTTTTACCGCGAAAAAACCGCCTCGCGGTAAAAAAACGCAGCATGCACATTAATTTTGCGGATTTTTCCACGGTTTTGGCTTCTTCCATGCGTTTAGAAACCGCTGCGGAAAAAAACGCATCAAAACCGCGCAAAAAACGCCGCGGAAAAATAGGTGCGGTTTCTGGGAAGGGATTCAGGTTTTTGAGCAGAAGTTTTCTGCAACGTGTGCACTTAGCCTAAAGGGGTTGTCCAACGAACTTGGTACATTGTAATTTAATAGATCTTAAAATAAAATAAACACCTAATCACAAATGGGGCATACTGGAATAATATGTTATGTAAGAGCATTAAAAAGCAAATTACTTAATCTACATATGTAGTAACAAAGGATAAAAAACCTTGAATTAAAAAATAATACAGATAATAAAGTGTGATGCAAGCAAAAGTGCCTCCCAAAACAGTACGATATCCCACCAGTACACGGTACCCTCTGCAAGCATGATATGACGCTACTGTCACCTCCCCAGCAAAGTATGGTGACCTCGACACAGTATAATAATACCACAACTGTCATCCCCACACAGCATATTGGACCCCACATAGTCCTCCACACAGTATAATAGGCTTCACATAAACCTCCATACATTACAATGGCCCCACATAGTCCTCCATACATTGCAATGGCCCAACATAGTCTACCATACATAATATTGGTCGCACATAGTCCTCCTTACATTATAATGACCCACATAATCCTCCATACAGTATAATGGGCACCACATTAAAAATAATAAAATAAATACCTCTCCCCACTGCCCCTGATTTTGGCAGCGAGTGTTCTGAAGCACTTCACTGCTTTGCACAGTGTGAGCAAAATAGTGACGTCATCGCGCCCCCTGTGCTGAGACGTCAAACGCAGACGTCATATGATGGCGGTGGCGCCAGTTGAAGTTCCCTCCTCCATCTTTGCTTTCAACCATATCTGCACCCAGGATGCCGATACTGTTGAAAGAGTGATGGTGGGCGAAGGCAATGCCAGCGTCGCGGGCCAAATATAATCACCCTGCAGTCCAGATTTGGATCTCGGGCCAGAGGTTATTGTGCGGTCTAAAGGGAAGAAAGAAGAAGAGAAAAGGAATTTCTTCCATACTTTTCTCAAGACGTGTATTGCAGTGATGTTTCTGGGCTGATGGAAAGATTTAACGTTGAGTACAATGTGAACAAGTGCCGAGTCTTCACTGATGCATCCCAAAAAATCTGAACGCTGTGCTTGAGTGCCTGTATGGCATTTTATGCACTTAAAGAAAAGCTATGAGAAATTAGACTTTATTCTCTAGAAACTTAACTACAAGGATCAAGGATGGTTACAATGTGATGATCTCAAAGTTCGTTCTTTGCTCCTTGGGCAGCAAGGAGGATACACGAAGGACCCGTGTTTTTTGTGTGAATGGGACAGCTGGAATAAGACTCATCACTGGAGCCTAAAAAGTTGGCTAAGAAGAACATCTTCCCAATCTGGACTCAAGAAATAGTTGAGGAAAGTTTAGTTGATGCCGTTAAAGTTCTCCTGACACCAATCCATATTAAGCTTGGACTGATGAAGCAGTTTGTGAAAACTCTACCAAAAGAAGAGACTTTTAAAAACTTGTGTACCAAGTTTCAGTGACAGTCTGAAGCAAAACTGAAGCAAGGCATTAATAATAATAATCTTTATTTATATAGCGCCAACATATTCCGCAGCGGTTTACAGTTTAACAGTTTCAAAACACAAGTCATAAGTAACAACGTTAACAATACAATAATTAAAGCAAAATAAGACGGCCCTGCTCGTGAGAGCTTACAATCTACATTGAGGTGGGTGAGATACAAAGTACAGGTGTGTATTTACAATGATGTATTTACAATGATGGTCCAGCCATCTTGAGAAGGTGGGGGACAAAGATAGTGAATGGGTTACATACTCACACTTGCACATTAAATGACTGATTAGTGAACGTGATAGGCTGTTCTGAATAGATGTGTTTTGAGAGAGCGCCTAAAACTGTGCAAATTGTGGATAGTCCTAATTTCTTGGGGTAGAGCATTCCAGAGGATTGGCGCGGGAAAAGTCTTGTAGTCGAGAGTGGGAGGTACGGATTAGTGCAGAGGTTAGTCGAAAGTCTTTTGCAGAGCACAGCGGTCGGCTTGGCCGATAGAGAGAAATGAGGGAGGAGATGTAGGGGGGTGCCGCACTGTGGAGAACTTTGTGGGTGAGAACAAGTACTTTGAATTGGACACTGTAATGAATGGGCAGCCAATTTAAGGACCGGCGAAGAGCGGACGCGTCCGAGTACCGATTAGCCAAGTAGATGACCCTGGCTGCTGCATTAAGTATGGACTGGAGAGGGGAAAGTCGAGTAGAGGGGAGGCCAATTAATAGAGCATTGCAGTAGTCCAGGCAGGAGTGGATCAATGCGACAGTGAGGGTTTTTGTTGTTTCCATGGTGAGAAAAGGGCGAATTCTGGAGATGTTCTTTAGGTGTAGGTGGCAAGAGCCGGCAAGACATTGTGTATGGGATGTGAAGGAGAGGTTGGTGTCAAACATAACACCCAAACAGCATGCCTGCTGCCGGGGTGTTATTATGGTGCCACCCACGGAGAGGGAAATGTCAGATTTAGGGAGCTAAGTAGATGGCGGGAGCAGAAGAAGTTCAGTTTTTCAGAGGTTAAGTTTCAGATAGAGAGCGGTGTATTGCCAACTGCTCAGCAATAAGGTTCGGATACGGCTTTAAAGAAGGCTACTACTTGGATGTAACACAAATTTATTATACAATGATTATAATACAACAAATTAATGGAATGGCAGATATAATATTACCCTGTCTTGTTAATTACTTTCATGTGAATCATACAATTATTATGAATTATAGTACATAGAGAAATAAGTATCCATACTATACATTACCAAGCATTGTAGCATCACTTCTCTACTGGAGGGACCCCACAGTGTCAGTGAGAAGGAAAATACTCTGGTCTTGTCATCACAGAAACCGTGCACCCACGATAGCGTCTGGAAATGTCCCTTCCTGGAAATGTCCCCTCTCCTCACTGACATAGGGTCCACCTTTTTATACACAACACTCCCACATTACAACTGTGCAGTATGTTTAGTCTGCATCAGAATCTTGAATCTGCACAGTACATTGTTGTCTTGACAACAGCACAAGACTTCAAGGTCTGTTTGTTATAGACTACTACAATCTTAGTTTGTTTGCGCCAACCAGAGATTCGTTTGCCATTAGCATGTCTCTTAACAATAGCACAATGTTTTGCTACTGATTATAACCCAGGCTCTGTTTGCTTCTGGTCAACTTGTCAAAGTTGTCTATCACTGTTCAAAGTTCAACATATGTTGCTTGTTACAAAGTTAACTCTTCATGCTCATAGCATAATGCTCTAAGATGGGCAGCATGACTTCCATAATCACCTTTTCTGAAAACTGGATACCTATCGTAACTCAGACACACACTCATACATGTCAAGATATGTATCACAATCGGTCCTCGATTATTGATGTCATGCATGACCCAATATTGCTACATGAGACCATAACATTTTGGTCTCTCTTGTCAATCGAGCATCATACTATTATTGAGCACAAGACTTCCTTGTTCAAGCAGCATAAATATTCATTATCTATACAGTTGTTATTCCTATTGTAAGAATACACCACACAGAATTAGTTGGAAAGCTCCTTGTAGAATTCCCATCAACCACCCCCCAAGTTAAAGTATTCAGTATCTATCACTGTTTGTCAATGCAAATATCACAGTGGTCACTTGTGTACAAATCAGGATAATGAATCTTTGAAACACAGAGCTTCAAAGACCACAGAACAATTCCTTGTCTTACGGTATTGACACAGAGCAAACGCTTTGTGGCTCAGTGTCAAAGTTCAGCATTAATGATATTACACCATAGTATATTGCAATATAGTGTTTGGATTCAAACAACCATATTTCATATTTGCAATACTTTCCATCCTTGGTCTAATGACCACACTATATCAAAGCGTATAAACAATATATTACAATATGTAGGCTATAAGATATCCATATTTTTATTAGCACCACAAGCGGACATGACGTTGGAGACTGCGGACAGACAGTCACTGGCGTTCTGTAGTACAGCGGGGGTAAGGTCAGGGGATGACATATATAGTTGTGTATCATCAGCATAAAGATGGTACTGAAAGCCAAATCTGCTGATGGTCTGTCCAATTGGGGCCATGTAGAGAGAGAAGAGAAGGGGGCCAAGGACTGAGCCCTGAGGTACCCCAACCGCGAGAGGAAGAGATGACATGGAGCCAGCGAACAAAACACTGAAGGAGCGGTCAGAGAGATAGGAAGAGAGCCAGGAGAGAGCGATGTCCTTAATGCCTAGTGACTGGAGCCTATGGAGTAGGACACGGTGGTCAACAGTGTCGAAAGCTGCAGAAAGGTCGAGAAGAATGAGCAGAGAGTGTTCACCGTTACATTTTGCTGTCAGAAGGTCATTGGTCACTTTGAGTGCAGTTTCAGTCGAATGTAGGGGTCGGAAGACAGACTGGGAAGGGTCTAGGAGGGAGTGAGTGGAGAGGTAACGGGTAAGGCGGCAGTAGACTAGGCGCTCCAAGAGTTTAGAGATGAAGGGGAGATTGGAGACTGGTCTGTAGTTGTTTGTGCAGGATGGGTCGAGAGCAGGTTTCTTTAATAATGGAGTAATGATAGAGTGTTTGAAGGAGGATAAGAAAATGCCTGAGGAGAGGGAGAGATTAAAGATTGTAGTTAGGTGAGTTATGATGACTGGAGAGAGAGACTGGAGGAGTTGTGAGGGAATGGGGTCGGTAGTGCATGTAGTTGGGCGAGAAGAAGAGAGGAGTCTGGAGACTTCTTCTTCTGTGATGGGATCAAATGTGGAAAGTGAGCCAGGGGAAATGCAGGTAGGGATGGGAGTCACAGCATTTGGTGGTTGGGAGCAGATTTCCTGACGGATATGATCTATTTTCTCTATAAAATGAGAGGCCAGGTCATTTGCACAAATGTCTGAGATAGGAGCTTGTGCTTTTGGTCTGAGGAGGGATTGAAAGGTGTCAAAAAGTTTCTTGGGGTTGTTGGCTAGTGAGGAGATCAGAGTGATGAAGTAGGTCTGTTTGGCGAGGTGAAGGGCAGAGTTGTAGGTTCTTAGCATAAATTTGAATTGGATGAAGTCTTCTGGTGTGCGGGTTTTTCTCCATCGGCGTTCAGCACTCCTAGAGCATCTTTGGAAAAATTGAGTTTGCGATGTGAGCCAGGGCTGTTTTATTCTGTGTTTGGATGTTCTGAGGGTGAGGGGCGGTACCTGGTCAAGGGTGGTTGTAAGAGTGTTGTTGTAGTGATGAACAGCCAGATCAGGACAGGAAAAAGAGGAGATTGGGGACAGGGAAGATTGTAGGGAGTCTGAAAGTGTCTGAAGGTTAATGGCTTGTAGATTTCTGAATGTGTGATAGGTAGGAGTGTGCTGGGGTGAGCGAGGATTTGGAGCGTGAAGGAGAGAATGTTGTGGTCAGAGAGGGGAAGCGGTGAGTTATTTAGGTAGGAGATTGAGCAAAGCCGGACAAAGACCAGGTCAAGGGTGTTACCGTCTTTGTGTGTTGCAGAGGTTGAGAGCTGTGAGAGGCCGAGAGAGGTGGTTAGTGATAGAAGCTGGGATGCAGATTTGGAAGTAGTACCCATTATTGTGGGTACGGATATTTGGAAATTCATGAAGGACGACGTGTTCAAAACAAAAATGAAAGCTATTGAGAAAAGGGCTTGGGATTCTTTCAAAGAAGTGATGAAGAAATTTCCAGGTAACAACAAAGATCTAATATTTAAGTCCATCATGTAGAACATTCTGAAATGTTTCAAAGCCTTGGGTTGTCTGATGAATTTGAAGTTACATTTTGCACATTCCCATTTGGACTACTTTCCTAAAAACTTCATTGCTTTTAGCAAAGAGCGAGAAAGATTTCATCAGGATATCAAAGAGATGGAACAACGATACTAAGGTAGATGGAACGTGAACATGATGGGGGACTACTGCTGGATGCTTCACACAGAAGATCCGCAGGCCTTCTATAAGAGAAAAGGTATCAAGAGAAGATTTGAAGAAAAGGAAAAGGCGCAAGAATTAATTTCCAATAAAGTTTCAGAATGAATGTTCAATAATTTTTAATATATAATAGTGTATATTTTTAGCTGCAATAAAGATTTTTCATGTTCATCTCGCTTGTACGTAATTTCAAGCGTATTTTGTGCAAAATCCATACGGTGGTTAAAAATACTGTATATACCCGTGTATAAGCCGAGATTTTCAGCCCATTTTTTTGGGCTGAAAGTCCCCCTCTCGGCTTATACACGGGTCACATACCTGGGGGTCGGAGGGGGAGCGGGGGTGTCAGAGATCATACCTGTCCAGCCGCGGTGTCTGCAGCCTCGCTCGCTTCTCCACTGTCTCCCTTCCTGTCTTCAGCGGTCACGTGGTGCCGCTCATTACCACTCATGAATATGAGCATATTTATGAGTGGTAATGAGCGGTACCACGTGACCACTGAAGACAAGAAGGGAAGGGAGACAGTGGAGAAGCGAGCGAGGCTGCAGAGACCGCGGCAGGATGGGTGAGTATTGCGATGTTTACCTGTCCCCTGGTCCATCGCTGCTCACCGCTGTCTCTGCTGCATCCTGTGTCAGTGACGTTTAGGCAGCAGGGGGCGCGGTGATGTGATTAGTACCCGCCGCCCCTCTGCTGGCTGAACAGTCACTGACACAAGAAGCGGCAGACAGCGGCGATGGACCCAGGAGAGGTGAGTATGGCTTTTTTTTTGCAGCAGCAGCATATGGGGGCATATTCTATGGGGCAGCATATGGGGCATATTCTATGGGGCAGCAAATGGGGCATAGTCTGTGGAGCAGTATATGGGGGCATAGTCTATGGGGCAGCATATGAGGGGCATATTCTATGGAGCAGCATATGGGGCATATTCTATGGGGCAGCATATGGGGGCATAGTCTATGGAGCAGTATATGGGGGCATATTCTATGGACCAGCATATGGGGCATATTCTATGGGGCAGCATATGGGGGCATATTCTATGGGGCAGCATATGGGGGCATAGTCTATGGAGCAGTATATGGGGGCATAGTCTATGGGGCAGCATATGAGGGGCATATTCTATGGAGCAGTATATGGGGGCATAGTCTATGGAGCAGTATATGGGGGCATATTCTATGGAGCAGCATATGGGGCATATTCTATGGGGCAGCATATGGGGGCATATTCTATGGGGCAGCATATGGGGGCATAGTCTATGGAGCAGTATATGGGGGCATAGTCTATGGAGCAGTATATGGGGGCATATTCTATGGAGCAGCATATGGGGCATATTCTATGGGGCAGCATATGGGGGCATATTCTATGGGGCAGCATATGGGGGCATAGTCTATGAAGCAGTATATGGGGGCATAGTCTATGGAGCAGTATATGGGGGCATATTCTATGGGGCAGCATATGGGGGCATAAACTATGGAGCAGCATATGGGGGCATATTCTATGGAGCAGCATATGGGGGCATATTCTATGGAGCAGCATATGGGGGCATAAACTATGGAGCAGCATATGGGGACATATACTATGGAGCAGCATATAGGGACATAGTCTATGGATTTCACCCTCGGCTTATACACGAGTCACTAAGTTTTCCCATTTTTTTGTGGCAAAATTAGGGGGTCGGCTTATACACTGGTCGACTTATACACGAGTATATACGGTAAGTGTTTTTTTTTTTTTTAATCAGGGCATAAAAAAAATAAGTATCAGTCAGTACATTTGAAAAAATTGTCATAAACCCAAATTTTCCATACATGTGTGTTTAATTGGAAGTAGAGCTGAGCATTATAAAGGGGCAGTGGTATTCCTGCAACTGAAACGTCCCCTAGTTTGCTTACACAGGCACAGTGACGTCTATATAAGCAGCCGTTCCTAATGCTGAAGGAGACGTACTCAGCCCAAAATTGAAGACAGGCACTATAGAGGAGTGTGGCACGTGCCGGAGTGCTTCTTCACCATTGTTCTGGTGATCAGTGGGAATTGCATTGCCCAGAGCCCCACTAATCAAACATCTGACATATATCTGTAACAAGTCAAACTTTTTTTTAAATGACAGTTTTTCTGAAAAAAGAAAAAAATCAAACATATACAGTTTATACTGTCCATCCGTGCAAACTATTTCTTTAGGAATTCTGTAATTTTTGAATAATAAATGAAGAAGCTTTGCAGAAAGTCTTTTTGTAACCATTTTGAGTATACAGCTCCGATGTAGACCTATGCGTCTCTGTGGTAACAGACAACAGTACAGACCTTGTGTAGTCAGGCTCTGCATTCAAACTTTTCATGTCTGCAAATAAATAGTGTATGGAGGTGTAGCATTCCAAAAATAGGCACAAAACGTATTTGAATGCTGTTTGCTTTGCTTCCCTCGTATCCAAAAATTTACATTGCAAAGTGAAGTCTAGCAACGTTTAAAGTGACGCACCCTTCGTCAGGCTGAGGATAGGAAATGCGTGTGTATGAAAAAGCATATATCCACTTGTACCTATATATCAAAGGATTGTTGGGCTGGCTGGGGATCCAGAGAGAGTGTGTGGAAACTAGTATTACTCATGGGAGAATAGACCCAGTGATACAAAGAGCAGTGGATGTAGATAGGATACAAATCCTATCCCGGAGCCTGATGAAGGGTGCATCACCAGAAACGTTGGCAGACTTCACTTTGCTGTTTGGTGTGCTATTCCTTCACACTTTGATGAATTTGGGAGCGGTGTGGTCTGATTAAGTGGAATGGGCATCTTCTTTGTCATATAAATTGGAGGTTGAGCCACCCACTTTTTGTCTATTACCCTTTTATGTCTGTCTTCTACTTCTTACTAACATTCGTCTGACAGATTAGTAAGTCACCATTGACTATGAGTGGTCAAGCTCTTTAGTGAATAATTCACCCCAGAGTGTTAAATTATTATTCCAGTTTGATTATTTATCTGAACATATTCCTATATATCATTGCTTGTAGCTCATAAACCGGTAACAGATGCTCTAATACCATTTCGTCTCCCAGATTTTGTTTTCTAAGCGTTCTCCTTTGCTCCCGCAGTTTGCCTACGCTGTTTCAGTACTGAAAGAGTGCTCTAAGATGCGTCCCACAGACCCGACCGTTCTGCTTCTCGCTGCCAAGGTCTGCATTGGGCCACTGCATTGGGTAAGTAAGCTGAAGTAATGACTCTTACATAATGCATTAAGCACAGCGGTGTGTGGTGCCACAGAGCATAAAAATAGTCACAGAACTCCTGCCCCAGCACTTACACCTGGAGAGCCATTACTGAGATTACATTTATTAAAATTAGGAAGAAAAGGAACAAGAAAAACAGTAAAAAAAAAAAAGTGATAAACATTTTACATGCAAAGAAGAAAAGGAATTCCCTGAACACCAAGTGTCAGACAGCCGCTTCTGCTGACTAATTACGCTGGTGTCTCGGCCTAATTCGCTCAAGTTCCTGTTTTTCGGCTGTGGAGTGTGGCAAGCCAGCATTTTAATGAGAGCAATCTTTGATCCAGGATGTGAACAACACTAAGACGAGCATAATAAGCAGCTTCTAATTGATCCCTATGAATCCAACTTGGACAGCCAGTACTAGGCAATGAGTGACTGTATTATCTGCGAATGCTCATGTATGGGCTGAACGTTGTCAGTGAACCCTTGGGAGCGCCGCTGTGATTGTGCATGTTATCAATGTTATCACCCCCCGTCATCTATGGACCCATACTCCGCAGTCATGAAAAGGTTCATATCATATGGAACTGTTCTGGAAGGTAAAGTAGTTTTGCAACTAAATGTACACAGACTGAGACTCCCAGAGATCCCAAGAATGAGGGTCTCCAAGTCCCATGTGTCAGTGGAGCAGTCATTGCATGTGTGACCGTTACTGCTTTCACTTACACGCGTTACTGCTTTCACTTACACGAGACTCGTGGACATAGCCATTCCGTCAGTCCCATGGAAGTGGAATGGAGTGATGATAACTCGTGGACATAGCCATTCCGTCAGTCCCATGGAAGTGGAATGGAGTGATGATAACTCACGTCTCCCTCTGTTCACTAAAAAAAAAATTAAGAACTTTGCTGACATTGCAGTGAATTGCGGGTTTTATTGCACCTGATGGAAAAGCAGCGGTATTTGAAGCATCTGATATAGCGAGTGAACGGGATTTCGAGTGATTTGTTCCTAAGTGTGATTTGGCTTAATTGTGTGACTTGTCATTCAGTGACGTTGGATTCAGGGAGTTTAGGAATAATTCGTACTAATTCACTGTTTGTATTTACTTGTCTACTTTTTTATTCCTTGTGATGTCCCCATTAGTAATATAAGCTTCATCATTGAAAATGCCATCCAGTATGCATCTTGTATGCAATCTTTGAGTAGACGTTTGAGGGTGCAGTCTGCTGTGCGAGATGTGTACATATTGTACATTTGGAAGCCCAGGTGATCGCTGGGGTAAATGTGAAGAAGGATCGTAGCATGGAGCTATAGGACAGTGAGGCAGCCAGCTGAGTGACAGAAGGCAGGGAGAGTGTAGGGAGACCAGTCCTGATCTACCACACCCCAACAAGTTTGCTAAGTTCACAAATGAGTAGGGTGTCAGTACAGGGTAGCACTGCTGTAACAAGACACGTCCTCTGAAAGCCAGGAGAGTGTCTGCTCTAGTAAGGGGGTAAAAGGAGCACAGGGCTCGCCAGACAGATTTTGATAGTGGGGGATTTTATTATTCGGGACACAACAGACAGGACACAAAGGCTAGGATCACCAAACGGTGTGTTATCTTCCTGACGCTTTAGTTCGGACAAATTGCTGATCAGATTGACAGATTACTGAGAGAGGCTGGGTAGGACCCAGCGGTCATGGTTAATGTCGGCACCAATGACAAAGTTATAGGTAGGTAGCAGGTCCTTAAAGATAATTTCATGGAATTAGGCTGTAAGCGTAAAGCAAAGACCCCAAAGGTAGTATTTTCTGAAATACTGCCTGTGCCATTTCCATTGCCAGAGAGGCAACAGGAAATTAGGAATGTGAATAAGTGGCTCAGGAATTGGTGTGGGAAGGAGGGTTTTGGGTTCCTGTACAACTGGGCCAACTTCTTTGTTGGCTACAGGTTCTACGATAGGGATGGGCTGCATCGGAATGGGGAAGAGGCTGCTATGCTGGGGAAAGAATGGCTAGAAGGTGGAAGGTGGTGGCTGAGGGGAGGGCAATTACTGTAAAACTGGGGAAGACAGTGTAGATAGTGACCTGGTCAAAAGTGATGAAGTTTGGCGTGGCAAGGCAGGAATAGAGATACAGAGAAATACATGAAGGCCATGTGCCCTAATGCCAGAATTAGAATTAATATTGTTGGAAGAAAATTATGATCTGGTGTGGATAATGGAGACATGGCTGGACAAGAGCTATCACTGTACAAACAAGAGAGGGAGAGGGGTCTGCTTATATGTAAAATCGCCCCTAACACCCATCCTACGTGATAATATATGTGAGGCTAATGAAAATGTAGAGTGATTGTAGGTTGAGATAATGGAAGGGTGAAAGAATAATAAACTACTGAAAGGGGTTTGTTAAGTGTTCAGATATATTGGAGGTGGCAGAACATATCTTCCTAAAGCAAATAGGTGAGGCAACAAATCAGGCAGAAGTCATTATTATTGGGGGACTTCAACTACCCTGATGCAAATATGGGAGCAGAAACCTGCTGGTCTGGGAAAGGAAACAGGTTTTTGACAATGAAAGATAATTACCTTTCACAACTTAGCGAAGGTGTACAGCCCAGCAGAAAAAGGCATGACTTGCCATGAAATGGCCTGTGGTCGAAATTGTGACACCTTTCACAAAAATTATTAGTGCAAATGAAGCCAACAGTTAAGGTGGGGTAATCTTACACTACATAGTCTAAGGATGAACCAAATTTATGAAACAGCCTGAACCACTCAGATAAATCTGCTGCATTATTAGACTGACGTTACATCCTTATCTGGTCCTGCTCCAGCTGCCTCTGTCTGCTGCCAGATGAACAACGCGGACAATAGAGAGACCTCCAATGCTAGCATCACTGGGCGATGCAAGACGCGGCGCAGCCAATTTTATTAGTGTGGCTAAGACTTGTGGAACTCCACAGCCGGGGATTATGGGTTTCTGCGGACCAGCTAGTCCTCCTCTGTAGTTAGCTCTCTGCTGTACCCTATGGGACAGAACCACACCCTATTTAAACTTTTAGCAGTCTAATAGGAGTTTCTAGTAATGTGTTTCCTTAGACCTCATTCAGACGTCAGAGATTTTTCTCGTACGCAAAAAACTGAACCAATTTTCGGTATGTTAGTTTTTACCATTAGTGATTTTCTCATATGCAAAAAATGCAAAAAAATTGCAAAGCTTCTCCTACTTATTTCAATGACAAGTGGCATCCGTGTGCGCTCTGTGATTTTCACTGGCCCATAGACTGTATAGGTGTTAATGATCTGTTTCTTGGATCCAAAATAGACATGTCTCCATGATTTTTTTGCAGACACAGTCCCGTGGTGCTTGTGAACAGCACCGCTTGTTTTATCTGTGAGAACCACACATAGTACATGTAATTTAAAAACGGACATCTGAATGAGGCCTTATCCTGATTTTATGTCTCCTGTTAATGCCAGCTACTTTTACCCGGCTTGTTTGACTCCCATTGCTGATCTTCGAGTGACTTAACATTTCGTTTTCCTGATGATATTGGCTTTGATTCCATCATCCTGGAGAGATGAGCGGTTTGATTCCTGGGACTCCGTCAGTGGTCCTGGCGGCTAGATGGTAGTCCTGCAAATCTCTTACCTTTTGGTGGCTTCAGCGAGGTGTTTGATTTGTCATAGCTGGCACATTTGTGTGATGTGATGAAGAGATGATATTGTGCCAGCTGAATCGATCCATCGTTTCCTAATTTTTTGTTGTACTTGAACCCTCTCTGGATTTGACCTGCCTAGTTGACTTTCCTCTGCAGATCATTTCTCTAGAAGACAGCAACTCCGTGGGTTCAACCCAGGGGTTCCATTTTTAAGTCTAGATCCGTGAATAGGGGATAGAGGTTGACGGCCAGGGTACATTTGAGATCTGAGAAGCGGAGGGACTTCTGCAAAGTGTGATGATTCCCAAGGGTGAACCCACTGGACCGCGGCAAGCGAACCTCCCCTGGGCGAGCGGACCAGGTGGACCACCCCCTATACAGGGAGCGTTAGGGACAGGCCCAGGGGAAACTACTCACCACGGCAGCTGGTACCCGAGGACGGAGGAGCACAACAGGAGATGCAGCGGGCAGGCAGAAGAATGAGCTGGACCGGAACCGGCAGGACTGGAAGCCAGGAACGGAGGCTGAAGGATACAGGCAGGCAAGGCAGGAACGGCAAGACACAGGTCAGACGCAGGCACAGGCTGGACAAGGACACGAGATGGCGGGCACTGGGAGGAACACAAGGACCAGGTTAAACAGGGTGCACGAGGAAAGGGAAGGAGCAGCAGGAAAAGGCAGGCAGGCTGGAGCCAGAGTCACAGTGAGAGACAAGTGACGATCAGGCGGTGATCTGGAGGAAGAGGCTGCCTCTTATAGAGACAGGAGTTCCGGGTCAGGTCAGCAGGGTCAGGAAGGCGGGGAGAAGGCCTGGCTTGGCCTGTACTGGGATCTGGAGCGCAAGGCGCGCATGCGCCCCGGGCAGAACGCCAGGACAGAGCGCGGGGCAGAGGACAGGAGTGCAGGCGAGCGCGCGCCCGCCGCGGGAGCACGCCGGAGGCGGCGGGCGCTCCCGGAGGCCACGGGCGACGCGGGATCCGACAGAGAGGCGGCAGCAGGAGCCGAGCACAAGGCGGGGGCGGTGAGCGTGGAGCCGGTGGAGACGGTAAGCGTGACAGTACCCCCCCTTTTACGCCCCTCTTCCCACGGCCGGAAAGAAACTTAGCTAGAATCTGGGGGGCTTGAATGTTCTCCCGGGGTTCCCAGGATCTCTCCTCAGGGCCAAAACCTTTCCAGTCAATTAAAAAGAAAGTTTTACCTCTAGATCGTTTCATAGCAAGAATTTCCTTAACCTCAAAGACATCCTGTGCGGACACGGGCGCGGGAGTGCTGCCAGTAGAAGCATGAAACTGGTTGAGTATGACCGGTTTTAAGAGGGAAACGTGAAATGAGTTAGGAATCCGCAGTGAAGCGGGGAGTTTTAGCTTGTAGGCAACGTCATTGATACGGGCTAGAACCTCAAAGGGACCGATGTAGCGGGGACCTAGTTTGTAGGAGGGAATTTTGAGACGAACAAATTTTGAGGATAGCCAAACTTTATCCCCAGGGTGGTACAGCGGAGAATCCAGGCGTTTCTTATCGGCGTGCCTCTTGAACCCGTCTCGTGCTCGCTTAAGTGCGGTTTTGGTCTCCTGCCAGACCCTGGAGAACTCCTCGGTCAGAAGATCGGCCGCCGGCACACCCGAGGTCGGGAGTACCGGCAGAGGTATACCAGGATGTTGACCGTAGACCGTAAAGAAAGGCAACTTGGCGGAGGATTCGCTGGTATGGTTGTTGTAAGCGAATTCGGCCCAAGGGAGCAAGCTGGACCAATTGTTCTGATGGGCGTTGGAAAAATGTCGTAGGTATGCTACGAGGATCTGGTTCGTGCGTTCCGCTTGACCGTTGGACTGAGGGTGATAAGCGGAGGAAAAGTTCAACGTTACTTCCATCAGCTTGCATAGAGCCCTCCAGAAATGCGAGGTAAACTGAACCCCTCTGTCCGAGACAATGTGCTTGGGGAAGCCATGAATCCGGAAGACATGAGATATAAAAATTCTCGCCAGGTCAGGAGCGGAAGGTAGACCGGGCAGAGGGATGAAGTGGGCCATCTTGGAGAAGCGGTCCACGACCACCAGAATGACCGTGTGACCTGAGGAACGAGGTAGATCCGTAATAAAATCCATCGCGATATGCTGCCACGGAGCCGAGGGAACCGGAAGTGGATGCAGAAAACCGGAGGGTGGCTGACGTGGGACCTTGTTCTTGGCACACGATGGGCAGGAGAGGATGAAACTTCGGACATCTTGAGACAAAGAAGGCCACCAATAAAAACGAGAGATGAGGGAGAATGTTTTCTTGAGGCCGGCATGACCCGCTAACTTGGTAGCATGACCCCAATGTAGAACTCGCCTCCTGTCATCATCTTGGACAAAAGTCTTTCCGGGGGGCAAGGAAGTCAGGTTAACAGGCGCGACTACGATGAGCTTGCTTGGCTCCACAATGTGTGAAGGCTCCTCCTCGTTGTCGGTGACCAGAAAGGATCGAGACAGGGCATCCGCTTTGAGATTCTTATCACCCGGACGGAAATGGAGCTCAAAATCGAACCGGTTAAAGAATAATGACTATCGGGCCTGCCGGGGATTAAGCCTTTGTGCTGATTGAATGTAGGCTAGATTCTTGTGGTCGGTGTAGATCTGGAGTGGGTGTACCGCTCCCTCCAGAAGATACCGCCACTCTTCCAAGGCTAGCTTAATGGCAAGCAGCTCTCTGTCCCCGATGGTATAGTTTCTCTCCGCAGGGGAGAATGTCTTGGAGAAGAAGCCGCAGGACACCAAGCGACAGGAAGGAGATCTCTGGGAGAGAACCGCACCGGCTCCGGTGGCAGAAGCGTCTACCTCTAGGGTGAATGGTTTGTTCGCCTCTGGACGATGTAGCACCGGGGCTGTGGCAAAGGCTTGCCTCAAGGTTCGGAAGGCGTTCTCGGCCTCAGGAGGCCAGTGGTGAGGATCGGCTCCCTTTCGGATCAAAGCAGAGATGGGAGCGGTCAGAGAGGAAAAGTGCGGAATAAACTGCCGGTAATAGTTGGCGAATCCCAGGAACCGTTGGATAGCCTTAATTCCCTGAGGACGCGGCCAGTTGAGTACCGCAGACACGTTTCCCGGATCCATGCGCAATCCAGAATCGGAAATGATGTAACCCAAGAACAGCAGAGACGACTGTTCGAAGGCGCATTTCTCCAGCTTGGCGTAGAGACGATGTGTTCTCAAACGAAGTAAAACTTGACGCACGTCTTTTCGGTGTGTGGACAAATCCGGAGAGAACACCAGAATGTCGTCCAAGTAAACCACCACGCAGGAGTAAAGAAGATCTCGGAAAATGTCGTTGACAAATTCTTGGAACACCGCGGGAGCATTGCATAGGCCGAAGGGCATAACGAGGTATTCATAATGGCCGTCACGAGTGTTGAAGGCGGTCTTCCATTCATCACCGGAGCGGATCCGGACCAAATTGTAGGCCCCTCGAAGATCTAATTTAGTGAAGATCCGTGCACCCCGTAGACGGTCAAATAGCTCCGGAATGAGGGGCAGAGGATATTTGTTCTTGATGGTGATATCGTTGAGCCCTCTATAATCAATACAGGGACGCAGGGACCCGTCCTTCTTCTTGACAAAAAAGAACCCAGCGCCTGCAGATGAGGAAGACTTACGAATAAAGCCTTTGGCCAAGTTTTCTTGAACGTATTCGGACATGGCCTGGGTCTCGGAGGGAGACAGCGGGTAGATCCGACCACGAGGCGGCGTAGAACCGGGGAGCAGATCGATGGGGCAGTCATATGGACGATGCGGGGGCAGGGTCTCTGCTTCCTTCTTGTCGAAGACATCCAAAAAGGCCCAGTAGGCGGAGGGTAATTCGGTAGACATTGGACGTGGAAATTTCGGCGGCTGTACAGGGAGTAAACACTTATCTTGACAAAGTTGACCCCATCGCAGAACGTCACCAGAGCGCCAATCCAGGATAGGCTCGTGGGTCCTTAGCCAGGGGAGTCCTAGAAGGATGGCATGGGATAAAGAAGGCAGCACGTAGAATACTATCTTCTCCCGGTGTAAGGCTCCGACCTGAAGCTCCACCTCTTCGGTAACCTGAGTAACGGACTCCCGCAGGGGTTGACCGTCGACCGAAGCAATCTGCCGAGGGGTCTCCAGGGATCTGACAGGAATTCCTAGTCTCTTAACCGCCTCAAGTTGAATGAAGTTACCGGCCGCCCCAGAATCTATATAGGCCCATTCAGAAAAACGTTTAGAATCCAGGTGCAAAAGGACAGATAGGGTCAAGGGTAGAGAGGAGTCAAAATAACCTAGGAAGACCTCTCTTACCTGTCCTAGGTGGAGGCGTTTCCGGGACGAGTGGGGCAGGCACGAAGAAAGTGGGACGCACTCCCACAGTAGAAACAGAGCCCCTGTTCGACCCTCTCTCTCCGACGCTCCTCCACCGGTTTGAGGCTATCCACTTGCATGGGTTCCGGTAGCGGGAGCATGGAAGCTGGAGTTGAGCGGACTCGAGGTGGACTCCGAGCAGCCGGAGGAGCGCGAAGAGGTCTCCTGTCCCTAGCGAGCTCTCGGGAACGTTCTTGAAAGCGGAGGTCGATGCGGGTGGCCAAAGAGATTAAATCCTCCAAGGAGGTGGGGGTATCCCGACCCGCCAACTCGTCCTTGATCCGCCCTGAAAGACCCCGCCAAAAGGCTCCCACCAAGGCCTCATTGTTCCAACCCAACTCTGAGGACAGGGTGCGAAACCGAATGGCGTACTGACCTACTGAGAGCGTGCCCTGATGAAGATTGAACAGTGCCTCGGTAGCGGAGGCAAGGCGACCGGGTTCATCAAACACCTTACGAAAGGTGTCTAGAAAAAAGGAGAGTTGGGTGACCACGGGATCGTCTCTTTCCCAGAGGGGGTTAATCCAAGCTAGAGCCTCTCCTTCTAAGTGGGACACGATGAAGGCCACCTTGGCACGGTCAGTGGGGTACTGTTGTGGCAGCAACTCAAAATGTAGCTGGCATTGATTTAAAAACCCTCTACACGTCTTGGGGTCGCCACTATATCGCGGGGGTTTAGCCAGTCGAGGGGAAGGGAGCGGAACCGCAGGCTGTGCCGGGGCTGCGGCCGCGGTCTGGAGGGCCAGCAAGCGGTTGTCCACCGAGGCCATGTAGTTCAGGATATGAGCCTGAGTGTCGCGCTGCTGGGCAAGCTCCTGCTGGAGGCCAGCGATCTGGGTGGTACTCCCTGGATCCGAGGCCTGTAGTGACGAGAGACGAGACTCCATGGACTTGAGGAACGACATGATCCTCGCTTGATTTTCCCGCAGGAACAGAAGTTCCTTTTGGGTCGGGGTAGAAGTACCAGCGGGGTCCATGGCGTGATCATTCTGTGATGATTCCAAAGGGTGAACCCACTGGACCGCGGCAAGCGAACCTCCCCTGGGCGAGCGGACCAGGTGGACCACCCCCTATACAGGGAGCGTTAGGGACAGGCCCATGGGAAACTACTCACCACGGCAGCTGGTACCCGAGGACGGAGGAGCACAACAGGAGATGCAGCGGGCAGGCAGAAGAATGAGCTGGACCGGAACCGGCAGGACTGGAAGCCAGGAACGGAGGCTGAAGGATACAGGCAGGCAAGGCAGGAACGGCAAGACACGGGTCAGACGCAGGCACAGGCTGGACAAGGACACGAGATGGCGGGCACTGGGAGGAACACAAGGACCAGGTTAAACAGGGTGCACGAGGAAAGGGAAGGAGCAGCAGGAAAAGGCAGGCAGGCTGGAGCCAGAGTCACAGTGAGAGACAAGTGACGATCAGGCGGTGATCTGGAGGAAGAGGCTGCCTCTTATAGAAACAGGAGTTCCGGGTCAGGAAGGCGGGGAGAAGGCCTGGCTTGGCCTGTACTGGGATCTGGAGCGCAAGGCACGCATGCGCCCCGGGCAGAATGCCGGACAGAGCGCGGGGCAGAGGACAGGAGTGCAGGCGAGCGCGCGCCCGCCGCGGGAGCACGCCGGAGGCGGCGGGCGCTCCCGGAGGCCACGGGCGACGCGGGATCCGACAGAGAGGCGGCAGCAGGAGCCGAGCACGAGGCGGGGGCGGTGAGCGTGGAGCCGGCGGAGACGGTAAGCGTGACACAAAGCCTGACCACGGAAGAACAATGTTTCCACAAACAGTTCACCTGTACAACTGTCTAACGGAACCCCCCCCCCCTCCGATTGAATCTATCTTACTTTGATGCATGATGCTTCCAAGGAAGTCAAGGTTGGTCCCGATGTCCAGCAAGAACAAGTTTGACAGTTGTAAGAGTTGGCAATGCTGATCTTTTTTCCTAATTTTTCTCTCCGAATCCTCACTGTTTTCTGAGAGTCTGCCAGTAGAGTTGACAAGAGTGAAAGAAGACAATCTCTTTTCTTATAGAAAACTCTCTACAATTATGTAAATTGCTGTGATAACAGTGGCACCTGTGTCTCAGGACCCCCTGCTGTGCCTTGTACTCATGGTTGGTGTTTTGAGTCATTTTTTTTTTGCATTTAGGTTTTGTATTACTATTTTATATTTGACAAACAATTTTGAGCCAAAACCACAGCAGCAAAACTGTAATTTGGGCTAAAATAATTACAGATATGTTCACATTTTCCAGGACATTTCACTGCACACACACAGAAAATGACTACTTGTCACGTTCATAGAGACTGTTCGCAAGGAGCATTTCTGATTTATGTCCAAACATTAAAATTATATTTAGCCGTTGTAGATTCTTGACTGCTTGTGGCAAAAAAATCCCTTAGCTGCACCATTAAGGCACATAAACGTTCATACATGAATATTATCTATAAATCAAAAAGTGCAGCATCCACCGCGTACAGCAAAAATCACTGAATATGTGAAATGTAAACTGTATTGCTGCCATATAGACTATACGTATAAAATGAAGTTACTGGGCGCATGAACTGGCCAATGCATATGTGCCCATTAGCCGCGACAAGGCCAGGGTCACACAATTTTTTTCTCTCTCATCTGAACAAATCGGTCCAATTATGCTAAGCCCACCCTGATCAGAGTTTGATCAGAGCAGGATCTGATTTTTTTCGGATGTGGAGAAGTTAAAACAAATCTCCATCTTCTTCATTCTTAGGCCGGGGTCACACTAACCGACGCAAAATACGGTCAGTATTTTACATGCGTAATACGGATGAATGGCCCCTAAACAGTGCTCCGTATGTCATCCGTAATCAAGGTGTGGTCGCGTATTTTGCGCATGTAAGCATCCGTATGGCGAGATTTTCTCGCAGGCTTGCAAAATGGACATATAATGGAGCCCTATGACAGGGTTTCTAACAGAAACCAAAGAATAGATATAGACACATAGAATGCATATATATATATATATGTATTCTATGTGTCTATATCTATTCTTTCGTTTCTTTATTAAACCTGTCAGTGTGATTTTACTGTATAGCGCACTGAATTGCCGGCTTTGCTAAAAGACACCGGGTGCGTATTTCTCGCAAGTCACATGTGTGGTCCGTGTGTAATCCGTATTTTTTGCGCACCCATAGACTTGCATTGGCGTACTACGGTCGTAGTACGCTGACAATCGCAGCATGCTGCGATTGGCACAGAGCGTAGAATACGGATGAGAAATATACGCCTGGTGCGAGTGACCCCATAGAGAATAATTTGTCTGTGTCTAATGCGTGCTTTTAGCGCCTCTCACTCGGCCGTATTCCTCGCCAGTGTGACCCCGGCCTAAGAGTCCTTGAAAATTGGACCACACTGAACACTGCAATTTAGTTTTGCTCGATTTTCTCCGATATCCCTCTCCCGTGCTAAAATTGAAAGGGTAGGTAAGATCTAGCTGACATTAAAACACCTTTAAGGGATCGATCCCTCTTGCGATTAAATCAGACGAATGCAATCCGATTAAAAATCGGATTGCATTCGTTCCAATTTAATCCTATGGTTCTGTTTTCAATTGCGTTTTTTATTTTTTTTTGCCAAAATTGCAGCTGAGGATGTGGGGAGTAGGAGTGCACATGTCAAAAAAGGCTTGCTACCAATTAGAAGAAAATGACTAGCACATCCAGCCAACATGTTGCAACTTAATCTTTTCTATAGTTATATTTTTTTAGTTGGCACCTGTTCACACTAGTTTGGATGTGTTGGTCATTTTCTTCTATTTGAAGCAAGCCTTTTTTGACATGTGCACTCCTGCTCCCATCAGTCTCAGGTGATTTTAAGTAGTTACCGTAAGGCCTCTTTCACACAGCCGGTGTCAGGGGTCCGGCGGCGTGCGGCGAAAAGCCGGGCCGCCGGATCAGGCCTGCAGCGGTGACACCGGATGTACATGCGGCGCCAGATGCGGCTTGGAGGACATTTAAAGGAGCCGCAGCATCGGGGGACGAGAGAGCAGCCAGAGAGAGAGCGGGGGACGAGAGAGCAGCCGGAGAGAGAGCGGGGGACGAGAGAGCAGCCGGAGAGAGAGCGGGGGACGAGAAAGCAGCCGGAGAGAGAGCGGGGGATGAGAGAGCAGCCAGAGAGACAGCAGGGAACGAGAGAGCAGCCAGAGAGACAGCGGGGAACGAGAGAGCTGCCAGAGAGACAGCTGGGGACGAGAGAGCCAGCCAAAGAAAGGTATGGAGCGTATAGAGAGAGAGGGAGAGAGAGAGAGATGCGCGCCGGGCACTTGGGTTAAAACTCACAGTGCCCGGACATGCGCTGTTGAAAAAGCCGGTCCGGCGCTGCAAAAAAACGTTGCAGCCAACGTTTTTTGCAGACGCCGGACGGCGCATGTTTGCCGTATCCGGCAAAACCCGGAGGCGCCGCATGTCCATCCGGCACGATGCGGGGATCATTACATCCTATGTGAAAAAAACGGATCCAATTCCGGATCCGGTTTTCACAGTTTTCGCCGCATCGTGCCGGATTTAAAAAAACGGATGTGTGAAAATAGCCTAACTGGTTTCTTCCTGAACCATAAATTGTAGGCTTCCTGCCCAGGAGAGGTGTCATATCAGGACAGGGGCCCAACAATGAAGGACACCTTTACATTACCAGAGTGCTGATATAGTGGGTGAAGTCGTGCGACTTCAGTGTTTTTTGTGCATCAGATGTGTTGGACTTTTGCAGGTTTTTTTGCGTGATTGCAGACAGTGTCTTTCCTTTCCTGTCCTGTCTAGTCAGTGTGGACCCCATCGTTTGCTCAGTCTATTTTCCTACCTGCGTTTGTGTTTTCATCTTGTCTCACCGACAATATATGTTTGGGGGCTATCTATTCCTTTGGGATCTGCTCCGGGGCAGTTTAGATTCCCCTTTCTTGCTTTATGCTTAGTTAGCTCTCCAGCTGTGCCGAGGCATCTAGGATCATCGTAGGTACGATCCATGGCTACTGCTAGTTGTGTGGACAGGATCAGGGGTCTGCAATCCGCTTAGTAACCAACCTCTCTGGTTTTCTGTGGCTTAGCCTGGGCCTGCTATCTTCCTCGGTGACCCATTCATAACAGTTATTATTCTTAACAGTTCCGGGTGCAACTTAATCTTTTCTATAGTTATGGTAAGGTATGTGTTATACTCTGAAAAATACATTATGTTGAAGTTATGCCCCCCTTAGACGTCTCTTCTCAAAAAATAAATAAATGTTATTATTTTTTATTCTTCCTCATAACTAAGATTTTTCATCCCTATTATCAGTTTTATGCATCTGCTTTGCACTTTTTCTAACTTCAGGGCATCTTTTCCTTGAACTGGTGCCGAGATCTAAACTGCATATTCCAGGTGAGGTCGCACTAACGCTTTTTAAAGTGGTAGTATGACTTCACTGTCTCGCGAGTCCGTGCCTCTTTTTAATACATGACAATGTTCTGCTGGCTTTAGAAGCCTCTGACATTGTGCTGTTATTTTATCTTTTATCTATAAGTACACCCAGACTCTTCTCTGTAAGTGACTCTCCTAGTTTTACTGCCCCTGAAATATATGATGCCCACATATTATTAGTGCCCATGTGTATAACTTTATATAACTTTTACATTTCTCCACCTCGAACCTCATCTGCCAAACACTCAGTTTGTAAGTCAGCCTGTAACTTAAGGACATTTTTCATAGACCGCACTATTCTACATAGTTTGGCGTTATTTTCAAAGATAAAAGCATCACTATTAATCCTGTCTTCAATATCATTAATGTATAAGTTGAATAATAGTGGGCCCAGCACTGAACCTTGGGGTACACCACTTATAACCGGAGACCATTCAGAGTAGCAGCCATTCAGTCAAATAACAAACTTCACTTTCTAAACTTATAGACCTTCATTTATCCATTAGGCATCTGTGTGGGTCAGTGTTCAATGCCTTCTTAAAGTCCAAAACATCTACATATTTTTTGGAGGATTTACTCACTTCTTTATTTCAACAAATCAGATTAGTCTGACAGCTCCTCTTTCGGGAGGTTTTCCTCTTGTGCAGAAGCTTCCGTGACATTTACACTCACAAGTTAGTATGTAGTCTGCTGCACAGACTCGGGAAGTCCCAGAAAATAGAGCTTCATCTCCTAGATCACAGCTTTTCCTGGTTGTCATTGTGACTGAACACATGTTACCTTTTTCTTTGCCTTCGGCAGTGCAGTCGGTGGCCCTTGGGTCAGCCATTTTGTGCTGACTGTCAAACCACCCGGCACAGCTGCTCGATGTCAGCGTAAGCTGCTGCCTTGTACTGCTAAGTGAAGTCAGTTTGTGTTTTCTACCTTCCAAATATATCGACTTAGACCACGTTCAGTATTAGGTCAATATTTTACCTCAGTATTTGTAAGCCAAAACTACGTTTGGAAAAATCGGGAAATAATAGAAACACGTCACCACTTCTGCATTTTTCATCCACTCCTGGTTTTGTCTTACAAATACTGAGGTAAAATACTGATCAAATACTCAACGTGTGAACGTTGCCTTAGGCCGCTTTCACACTTCAGGCTTTCGGTATCTGGCATGAGGCGGCGAAAAACCGGACTACCGGATCCGGCCGCATACGCAGACACCGGATCCTTCTTTCTGCCGGATATATTCCTGGCAGAGAAGGTTTCCGGGCATGCGCAGTGCGAAAAACCGGTCCGGCGTTGGGAAAAAACGTTGCATGCAACGTTTTTTCCAGACGCCGGACCGGCTATTTTCTCTGGATCCGGAAAAAACGGACTCGCCGCATTGCCATCCGGCGCAATGCAGCAGCAATGATACAGCCGGATCTGGTCGTAACACGCACCGGATCCGGCCGTCCGGTTTTTCGCCGCACCATGCCGGATACCGAAAGCCTGAAGTGTGAAAGCGGCCTTAGAGGACATGATGGCAAACTATGAAATCACATTGAGATTTACCCTAATACTATGTGCACAAGGAGTCTTACTCTGCCCAGAATCCACCTGTAAACGCGTCACATTGCTTAAATAGCCTTTATTTTGCTTGTGCTGTGTATGGAAACCTGGCGGTTCACATCTTTCCAGAGATCGGTGCATGAGGAGAATTTACCACATGTTTCTACAGGATCTTGTTGTCAACCTTGTCGTCTTTTATTACTGTATACAGTATATATATATATGTAGCATGAGGAATAATTATTTAGCTTTTTGCCTAAATATACCAAAATATTGGTAATTTGGTATATACAATAAGCAAACTAGATAAACACAGTATAAAATTGTGAAAATGGTTTTGGGCAGTGGCAAGTAAGTTGGTACCAAGTTGAGTCGTGAAGTTGAAGACGTTTTCTCATAACGACTATTCCAGTCAATATGGCCTATTTGCAAATTTGTGGACATGAAACCTCAGTACCGAAAAATATAAAGAGTAGAAATTCTTGCTGTAATAACTGAATTTTATTATGATTCGACAAGTGATACATATAGTCCAGTGTTTCGACCAACACTAGTCTGAATCAAGGACATATATAAGAAGAGCCATTTTTTTTGCAGCATCCACATATCCTATCCCGACTCTTCATATAGATATCCTTGATAAAGATCGGTGTCGGTCGAAGTGTTGGACCATATGTATCACTTGCTGGATCAAAATAAAATTCACTTATTGCAAGAAGAATTTCTACTCTTCATCTTTTTCGACGCCTAGGTTTCATGCCCATATTGAGTCAGGACTGCGGTCCTTTCTTCAAGCATGTACACCTTCACAGCAGTGATGCCGGTCTTCTCCTCCCCTATTAGGAAATTTGGACTTCACAAAGAGGTGTCATACAAACAGGACTCTCTAGGAGCCGTAGTGAGGAGTCACACTGTAGGAGCACCTCCCTTTCTGGAGTTCCCAAGTTCTCCTTGTATTCCTTGGGCAGCCATTCGTCTAATTGGTTTCTCAATACTGTAGAATAACCTCTTTGGTGAAAAAACCAGGACAAATTCGTTAAACCAGATATCAGGTGTGAAGTCCACAACTTTCAGAGCGTGGAAGGGATAAAAGGGTTGTCAAAGTCCAGCGGAGTCATGATCACAAACCTGGAAGTAGAAGTAGCGTTAGTAAAAACAATATAAGGCTAGTTTCACACTTAGACACTGCTCTATGTTGGAGTTTCCATCAGAATCCCAAAAAATATGTGATCGCAACTAATGGAGAGCTATTCATTTGAACGAAGCCGACGGCCTCCATCCTGGAAGACATGAATGTTTGAAAAGACGAATGCTGCCAGGATGGAGGACATATTATGTCCATGTTGACTCCATCACTTTTGGTCAAGTTAATGGCTCTATTTACGGTCTATCTGGATTTCCATCATAATACAGTTTTTTGAGGATTATGAATGGAAACCTTGACATAATGAACAGTGTAGGCCATTGTGTTGGTGTGAACCTTGCCTAATACATACTTGACAACTTTTGCTTCCATAATCATGCCCTTTTTTTAGCGATCTTTATCCCTTTCCCAAATGAATTATTGAACGCTAGGACTCCATCTGACGACACAGCATCCCGGTGTCACACACAAGAAATTTTTCAAGTTTTCAGTACCACTGGTAAGATTCATCAAATTCTTCTGGACTCTTGGAGCTCTTCCCTTTTTGTTTGTGCCTTCTGGATTTTCTGGAAGAACTAACATAATCTTGGTACCAGTGTCTCCTGCCTGCCGAATTGCTGCAAGAAGGTCATGGTGTGACCAGGTTTTACATGGTTGCACTTTTGCAGTCTTGGACATCTATTTAGGAAGATGCCAAGAAAAATCAGGTTGTCCTTTTTATTACTGATATTACATAGTAGTTAGTATTGGTTTAATGTATAATTAGGCCTTGTCAAAGCTTTCATTGCACACAAGTACTAATGCCACAGACACACCAATATCCGATATGGGGCTAAAAACTACTCGGTCATGCAGAGATAGATAGTTAAAAAAAATGTAAATTGATTGCATATTGTCAGTAGCTGTACAGTGTTCCTGGTTATCCTATAGAACCATCCAGTCATTAAAAAAAGAAAGTAATAATAATAAATGAAAAAATAATTTTTTTACATTCTGTCTGAAGTCCATGTTGGCTTGCCAGGTCGTGGCAATTTCAGCCATATTCTAGGCCACCCCATTTTTGGTCTGTGTGAGGTTGACTCATCTAACCGGTTGATGCATGTGTTGACACCTTTGTGCTTCCCGTTATCCACCGATTTGTAGAAGCGATCAGGAATCATTATTAACACTTTCAGCATCCGTCTTCTACTCTTTTATCAGTAATACCAGGATAGAGTCTTTTCATGAAATTGCAAAAATGGTGTATAAGAATACAGGGAAGTCTGAGCTGTGTCTTACCCGAGAGCGGGATTGTAAGCTGAAGTTCTAATGATTACTGCTTGTTAAAGGTGAATTAATGTCTAGATTTCATGCTCCAGTTCTAGTGGCTTATATCTCAACCACATTAATGTGCATCTGGCATACAGGATGTTCCTAGGTGCTGTATTGTTGCATATTTCACACTGAGCCTTCTGAAAGCCCAGTACATGTGGGAGGGTTGAAACGAGGACAGCTAAAATGGGCAATTTACATATTTAACTTATATACTGGATTTCTGCAATAATTAATTATGGAGCAAATCAGTCTCTTGATAAAAAAAGAAAAAAAATATTTAAAATGCAAGTTATTGAATTGGTATGCAAAATGTCAATTATTGAGTTATTGTGGAATTTTCAGGAGAATAATTATGGTTATGTTCTGTACAATGGGATCAGGTGCTATAATATAACAATGATGTACTATATATCGACAGTCATCTAACTCTCCTCAGTGCTTATGTGTTCTCTACAAGAGAGATGCTGCCAAACCCGTCTGGGACCGACTTAGTCGTCAAAATCAAAATGATCAGCAGTTTGAAATCAGACGTGACAAATTGTTTTCTTCCCCTACATCATCTTTCACAGATGACTTGGGTGAAAATTAATGTTTTTCCCTGGCAAAGAAAGAAGCAGATTTCTCTGATGAGATACAGTCATGGTCGAAAGTATTGGCACTCTCGAAATTGTTCCAGAAAATGAAGTATTTCTCCCAGAAAATTATTGCAATTACGTAGGTTTTGTTATACACTTGTTTATTTCCTTTGGAACAGCACAAAGAAAAACTGAAAAAAAAGGCAAATTAAACATAAATTCACACAAAACCCCAAAAATGTGTCGGACAAAATCACTTGGAGTGATAACAAAAAAGAAAATGGTTAACGTCTATTCAGCCACAATGACAGCCAGGAAAAGCTGTGATGTAGGAGATGAAGCTCTACCTACAGTCAAATATGGTGGAAGTTCAAAGATATTGTGATTGTTTTGCTGCCTCTGGCACTAGGTGCCTTAACTGTGGGCAAAGCATCATGAAATCTGAAGATTACCAACGGATTTAGGGTCGCAATGTAGTGCCCGGTGTCAGAAAGCTGGGTTTGCGTCCTAGGTCATGGGTCTTCCAGCAGGACAATGAACCCAAACATACTTCAAGAAGCACTGGATGAAAACAAAGAGCTGGAGATTTCTGAAGTGGCCAGCAATGTGACTGGATCTAAATCCCATTGAACACCTCTAGAGAAATCTTAAAATTGTTGTTGGGAGAAGGCAACCTTCTAGTAGAAAGTCCTGAGAGCTTTGCATAGTCCGAGAAGACACTGTAGACAATTCTATGAAGCCAGAACTGAGGTTTATTAGAGAAACGTGACAGAGCAGATACATAAGACAGGCTAGTTGAAGCACTCAGACACGCGTGGTTGTCCAGACGAGAAGCTGTGGGTGGTCTGGCCCTGGACTACATAGTTAGAGAAAGGAAAGTACATACTGCAGCAAAAGGCATATAGATTTTAGAACAAAGCATTCAATGACACAACATGACAACATTTATGAGTATTGCCTATAAATCTCCATGTTCCTTTTAGCTAATGTCATTACTCACATCCCTACGCACATAACTCTTCACCACTGACAGCCCTATGGTCCTGGTTTCTATACCAATCCAACATATATACTATTCACTACCATATAATAGCACTTATTTACAATCACAGTCCCCCGCAGCTGTTCCTATTAGTCTTCCTGGACTCCGTCCATGCTTACTAGTGACTCTGATGTCAGTTTATACCTCCATTTTGAGGAGAACCTCAGCTCTTTACCTGCAAAGTTAGTTGACTACAGATTGTCCAAGATGGCTACTAGGCCGCAACATGGCTGTTCAGCATATTATGGTTGACCATTCTCTTACACCCTCAAATATGAGAGACCTGGAGCAATTTGCTAAAGAAGAGTGGTCCAAAACTCCAGTTGAGAGGTGTAAGAAGCTTGTTGATGGTTATAGGAAGCGATTGATTGCAGCAATTATTTATTCCAAAGGGTGTGCAACCTACTTAAGTTGAGGGTGCCAACAATTTTGTCCTTCCCATTTTTTTTTTTTTGGTGAAATTATGTTCAGTTTGCCTTTTTTTTTTTCTCTTGTATTTTTGCGTTGTTCCAATACAAAGGAAATAAACTTGTGTATAATAAAACATGTGTAATTGCAATATTTTTCTGGGACAAAAACATTATTTTGCAGACTGTAAAACGCACCAGACCGTAAGATGCACCCCAAATTTTGGTATGTAAATAGGAATTTTTAAAAAATAAATAAAATGAGGGTCTGTCCTATTCAGATGTTGCAAAAGCAAATCTGCACGAAAATTAAGGCATGGAGCACATTACAAAACTGCAGCAGCCGCATTATTTTGCAGATTTTCATTGTGATTTTCACCCTGTTCAGTGTTTAGTAAACGTAGTAGGGTGAAATCCGCAATGAAATCCCCAAATATCAGATACGGATTTTGTCTGCGGGTTTGTAACGAAATTCAGAGGTGAAATTTTCCGCAACATGTGAATGTAGCCTTACAGGCAGTAAAGGGAAATGCCTTTAAAGCCACTAGGGGTTATTTGGTTTTCTTTTCTCTTCTTTCTCTTGTTCTCTGCTTTTTTTGGCCTCTTCCATGTGTACTATTTTATTTTGCTTTCCTTAAAGGGAATCTGTCAGCAGGTTTTTGCTATGTAATATGAGATCAGCATGATGTAAGAGAAAAGATCCTGATTCCAGCGATGTGTCACTTGTTGGGCTGTGTTTTGCTGTTTCCATACAATCAGTTTTGTATCAGCAGGAGGTTAAGATTACTGGACAACTGTCCTCATGCCTCCTAGTCCAACCACAACCCCTGCACTGATTAGCAGCTCTTTATCACTATACAATGTACACAGAAAACAGTGGTGTGGTCGGGGTTACACACAGCTCCACATCTGAGCTCTGCTCCAGCTCCCAGTAAACTAAGTGATACATTGCTGGAATCAGCGTCTCTGCTCCTACATCATGCTGCTGTCTGATTACATAGCAAAAGGATGGTGACAGATTCCCTTTACTAAAAATAAGAATGGAGGAAAGGATGGCGGCCTGATTGGGGATGGAGTAAACAATATTAGAAAGGAAACTGCGTATCTAATCAATGAGAGAGAAATTATTCCAGTATTTCTCCATTTGATTTTTTTTTTTGATGAATGGACAATCCCATCATTTTTCCTTTTTTCTATATTGTATATTTTTATCCTTTATATGATTATTTTGGGTAAGAATTCTCTAACTTTTTTTTTTAAATAGGAATTTAAAAAAATGGTCAAAAAATATGTTTGCGGCTATTTGACCGCAAAACATGCAGGTATTGCCTGTTTTTAAGGCAATCCATGCATGTGTTACATGCAGCCATGGGCTCTCGAAAATATTTTTCAAGCATGCCGAGCATATTTTTCGAGCACACGAGCATGCTCGGATAACACCTTATCCGAGCACATTCGCTCAGCACTATTATTATTTACTTATATAGCACCATGGTGCTGTACATGAGAAGGGGGTTACATACAAATTACAGATATCACTTACAGTAAACAAACTAACAATGACAGACTGATACAGAGGGGAGAGGACCCTGCCCTATCGGGCTTACATGCTACAGGATGTTGGGGACGGAGACAGTAGGTTGGTGGGTTGCAGCAGTTCCGGTGTTGGTTGAGGTGATATCACCGGTAGTGGTGAGAGAGAAGGAGGTAGCGGGGTCATTGCAGGCTGTAGGTTTTGAAGGAGGTGGGTTTTCAGGTTCCGTCTGAAGTTTCCAAATGTGGTTGATAGTCAGACTTGTTGGGGCAAAGAATTCCAGAGGACAGGGGCAATTCGGGAGAAGTCTTGGAGGCGGTTGGATGAGGAGCGAATAAGTGTGGAGGAGAGAAGGAGGTCTTGGGAGGACCGGAGATTACGTGAGGGAAGGTATCGGGAGATTAGTTCAAAGACATATGGGGGAGACAGGTTATAGATGGCCTTGTAGGGCAGTATTAGTAATTTGAACTGGATACGCTGAGGGAATGGGAGCCAGTGAAGAGATTTGCAGGGGGGAGAAGCGAAGGAGTAGCGAGGAGAGAGATGAATTAGTCGGGCAGCAGAGTTAAGGATAGACTGGAGAGGTGCGAGGGTGTTAGCAGGGAGACCACAGAAAAGGATGTTGCAGTAGTCGAGGCGGGAGATGATGAGGGCATACACAAGCATTTTACTAGATTGAGGGTTGAGGAAAGGACGGATTCTGGAAATATTTTTGAGCTGGAGGCGACAGGAGGTAGAAGGAGCTTGGATGTGCAGTTTAAAGGACAGGGCAGAGTCAAAGGTTACTCCGAGGCAGCGGACTTCCGGTACTGGGGAAAGCGTGATGTCATTAATTGTTATAGCTAGGTCGGGTAAGGAAGATCTGTGAGATGGAGGAAAGATGTTGAGTTCAGATTTGTCCACATTGAGCTTGAGTAAGCGAGAGGAGAAGAAGGAGGATATGGCTGATAGACACTCTGGGATTCTGGACAGCAGAGAGGTGACGTCTGGACCGGAGAGGTAGATCTGAGTTTCATCAGCATAAAGGTGGTACTGGAATCCATGGGACTTTATGAGTTGCCCCAGACCAAGTGTATAGATTGAGAAGAGTAGGGTCCTAAAACAGAGCCTTGGGGGACTCCAACAGAGAGAGGCTGGGATGAGGAGGTAGTGTGGGAGTGGGAGACGCTGAATGTACGGTTGGAAAGGTATGAGGAGATCCAGGATAGGGCGAGGTCCTTGATGTCGAAGGAGGAGAGGATCTGTATTAGGAGGCAGTGGTCAACTGTGTCGAATGCAGAGGACAGTTCTAGAAGCAGGAATATAGAGTATTGTCCATTTGATTTGGCTGTTAGTAGGTCGTTAGTAATTTTGGTCAGGGCTGTCTCAGTGGAGTGATGTGGGTGGAAACCAGATTGTAGATTGTCAAAGAGCAAGTTAGATGAGAGGTGGGAGGAAAGTTCAGCGTGGACGTGCTGCTCCAGGAGTTTGGAAGCGAATGGGAGCAACGATATTGGGCGATAGCTGGACATAGCGGTTGGGTCGAGGGTTGGCTTTTTAAGGATAGGCGTGATTGTGGCATGTTTGAAAGCAGAAGGGAAGGTACCGGACGTTATTGATAGGGTATAGGCTGTAGTTTAACCTGACCCTTATACTAATGCAGTTGTCTCCGCAATAGAATCCGGTATTTACAGCATTTAGGAATAAACACTTGAAACAAAATTCATCTAAAATCACATTAATGTCCAAAACTCGACATCAATTCATTAATTCATCCCAGTAACGACTTTGCTAAATTAAGTGGAACAGTTGGAATCAAACGTTTTTGTTGAACATTTCAGGGTCTGGGGAAATCTAAGCCTTACACCTTAATACAGCTTTGCATAACTTGGTAATCAGTTAGACTTCACCAGGAAGCCGGTTATGACTTTATTAAGTGGCTAAGACCCGGCGAGTGAGACTTCCCCACAGTATTTCAGATCTCCTACCATTGAATTGCGTTCCGCTAATGAAAAGCATTAACCATTAGTCTTCTTCTCCAGAGTGACATATCTCTCCAGGTTATGTTCTTGCATTTTCACTTTACAGACTATTTTAAATGGAAACCTCCCCCCGTGATAAGTTATATTTTTTATTTAAACTGCATGGTACCAGGTTTCTGAGCATAATAAGTGACTGCCAGTGCTCTGGGCTTGTGAAAGAGTGTAAGTCAATCATTGTTCTCCAGTGCTATGGGTCAATGTACCATTTTTCTTGGACATAATATGATAACATAGCATCGTGCTGAGATCCCAAGCATCGGTGCACCCTGTTCTGGGACTTTAATTGGCTGTGAACCCTTGTTCTGGAAATCCAGGTGTCAATTTATTCTTGTTCTGAAGCCCACAAGTGTCAGTGTATCCTTGATTTGGATCTCTAAGTGTCACTGTTTCTTTGTAAATTGTCCTAAGTTCCAATGTTCCTGTAGCCCCAGGTACTAGTATATTTTGGTTCTGGAGCCCCAAGTGTCAGTATATCCTTATTTTGGATCCCTAAGTGTAAGTGTAAACGTATTTTGGTGTCCCATTTGTCACTGTATACTTGTTTTGGAGCCACAAGTGTGAGTATATTCTTTTTCTAGAACCCTAAGTATCAGTATATACTGGTTCTACACCCCTACGTGTCAGTGTACTTTTGTACTGGTGTCCCAAGTGTCAATATAAACTTTGTTCTGGGACTTAGTGTGTCAGTATTTTCTTGTTCTGGAGACCCTAGTGTTAGAATATCCTCGTTTTAGAGTCCCAAACATCAGTGTAAACTTGCACTACACTCCTAAAAATCCTTAAAGGGAACCTGTCAGCAGGATTGGGCTCAGTAACCTACAGACACTGTCTGGTTAGAGCCGTTATACTGATTACAATGATAACCTTGGTTGATGAAATCCGTCTTGTGGTTGTTGTTTAATCCTTATTTTCAGTTTTTAGTTAATGATATTCTCGTGCTCGGGGGCGGCCTGTGGGAGGTCTTCATGTGGTGCTCTGATTAGGTATTCATAATGCAGACTGCTGACAGGTCACTGATCCCTCACCTGCCCCCTAGTTTACAGAGTGAATATATGTACATACTGAAGAAAAACAAAGTAAAATCTTCTGCAGGCAGGTGAATGCCGTGGCACCTGCTCTGCAGCTTAATCATGTGTTTTATGTCCCAATAATAGATGTAGTTGATTTTATTTAGATAGAAAAAAAAATCAATTTTCAAATTCCAAGTGAATCCAAGTATGTGTTTTTCAAACTTACAGCCACATTCCGACTAGACTTGTCCGACCTCGCTCAATTCACATGCATTGTGGAAGGCCGCACATGTCTAGTTGGCACGTGACTGCATGTATGCAAATCACATACTTGGGGTCATGCGTCAGCCGCTCCCATCGCTCAAATCAGAGAATCCTAACAGCACGCAATGTGAGAACTCACAAGTGAGCAGTCACATACAGTGACTGCAGACTTGTAGCCTAAAGCCAGACAACCTCTTGGCGTTGTGTAAAGAAAGATGCTCCTAATTCATTAAGCAATTAGGCGTATTTTACAACTGTCATGCACCAATATTATTCCATTCAAGGACTGGAGTAAAATGTCTGGTGTAAGTTGCACCATAATTTTTGGGCATTTACCTATTTTTGGGCACCCATAGTCCAACCACCCATATATGAAATCAAAATAAGAAATCAGGATTAGAAGCGTCAATTAGGCTTGATCTGTCACACTGTATAAATGAATACATTTTATAATATATATATATATAACTATTTTTTGGTATAGTGTGTCGTCAAATGATTTTTGTGGCATGTAAAGGCTTTGTTGGTTGGGTGTAAATCCCGGGACATCTGAGCTATGCTCTCCGTCCTATAGTAGTAGAAAGCACATGGCATAACCTCCCGTGGTATGTGCTGTACATGACATCTGCTCATGCTGGACAGCTGCGTCAGCTATGCCGGCGATTCACCTCTGTACCTAAAATCACACGGCGCACAGAGCTCAGCATTACCATACCACACATGCTATACATTCATATGAAGTAACAGATCCGTGATTAACATTACTGGCTAAGTCCGTGCTAATTAGGTGCATGCAGTGGGAGCAGACCAAGTAACCGCACTGGGACCCTTCTCTGTGCCATGGATGAGGCCACATGTTCTCACGTAGGTCAGTCAGTCTCAGGGAGGACTTTATTGAGAGGCTTTTTGTTTTGCATATTTTTATATGGTCACGATCAACTACCCAAGTGAGAGTTAGTGACACAGAATGGGTGCAGTGCCAGCTAATGACATGTGATGCTTACAGCTAATCTGTGTTAAATAGATGATCAGTAAGAGTCATAAGCAGAGCTGTGGAGTCGGTAAGGCAAACCTCTGACTCCTCAATTTCCCTGACTCCACGACTCCGTCTCCGATTCCTCAGTTTCCCTGACTACCGACTCCGACTCCATGACTCCGACCCCACAGCCCTGCATCATTACTGAGCATGTATATAAAGTGCAGCACAGATTCATCCCAACTAAAAGCCCAGATCCTTGGATCAGGAACTGATCAGACATTTATAGGACATTTCATAACTTTCCCAATTTCTTATGAAAACATTTACAGCACATCCTGCATTGTACTACTGTGCCCAATGTATTATGGTATATATTTTAGGAGTCTGTCTATTTTACTCTGACTCCATCAAAATAGACACCAACTCCACAGCTCTGGTCCTAAGAGCCTGATCAGGTGACAACATCTGTATTCCGTGGCTGCCGAACCAGAGCCTTGTGAACAGGATTGTACCTGCCAGAATCCTCAGCGTCTTCTCTGATTCGTAGGCCTAGTATGACGTCATAGTTGTGGCACAGCTGATGTCATGCCAGACCTACTAATCAGGAAAAAGGTACCAGCAGACGGTTCACCGGGACCCTGATCCAGCTGATATGGACTACCACAGCAGCCTCTGGACCAGGGTCTTGTGAATCTTTTTGATCTTCGCTGTTGTTAAAATTAGAGGGGTAGTCTCATCATCTTAAATGGGTAAAATCTTAAAGTGCTCCTTGAAATTAGAACATTTTCAAATTACTTGTTATTGGAAATTCTCCTCATTGTCAAGAATGCAGGGATTTTATGTTTGTTTTTTTTTTTTTTTTACTGCATGTCACCTAGATTACCGGCCACTGCTGATGTCTATCAGAGGTAGCTAGTTCCTACGCAATGAGCGCAGCACTTACAAGCTCTTTTCCATGCATTGGTCTGCAGATTTCTGGATCATTGGATCTGGCCAGCTTCATTGCCCTTGTGATCCTCAAATGCTACAGAGGCAAAGCTGCCGCTGCTTGAAGCGTGAAACGCACAGTTTGTGACTGTAGTTCGACAATGCTGTTGGTACTAATGTAATCAGCAAGCAAGAAGTTGGAAGGCTGGGGACTAGTGCGCTTGTGAAGGATGAAGATGGAACAACCCCTTTAGGGTGGCCATCCACATTACATAGAATTAGGTATGATTTCTATAGGGCCTAAGTCTCTTATATGAAAGTATAAGTGATTTAATTTAAAATTTTGGGGGTGACAGACTCCCCTTAAGGCTCCAATGCACATTGATTAATGCCAGCCAAAGTCGACCATTTCGATGGGACTAATTGCTTACAGGGACCTCCAAGCTTTTCCTTGACCGAGCTAATTATGCATGTATATGAGGAGGAGCAGAAGAGACAATGGTCGGCCAAACAAGTCTTCTAAAGTCTGTGACCGCTTCTAATTTAATCTATTCTACCAGTGTTTGTTGCGATTTAAATTGTCCATTTTCATCACCTTCAGGGCTCATGCAGTCGAGCGTATAAATCAGATTTGTGCTGTTGTATTTTTGATCAGACAGCACACGGACAGCACACTGGCACATGTTATTCAATGGGGCTGTTCAGATGAACAATTTTTCTTTTGGCCCTACTGTCCATGAAAAAAAATGTGCAGCCTGCACTGCTTTCTTACATATATCAGGCGAGACTCACCAATTTAAGTCTATGGGTATGTTAAAAAAAATATCAGATCCCAGATTTTACAGCTAGATTTCTGTTATAAACCAACTGTTTGATCACGTATATTTTTTAATGTATAGTAGTTGTATGAAAAGTGATCGCACATGGATGTCACAGAGAGGTACAAAATGGTCACATGGATGTGTCAAGGGGATACCGCAACAGAGAGGGTACAGAAGACGGTGGTGTCTGATGTCAGGCATTCCTGCACTGGTTAGAAGTACTTCACCATCTTATTAAACAGTGCAGTTTTTTTCCTTGCTAGCAGTGCAGGGGTTAATCTGTTCAGTTGAAACTCCTGTAGCTTTCCTACCTGGATTGTCCCAGCTGTTCAGTGTTGGCCACTTCCCTCTGCTATATATGATCGCCTTTGGCACTTATGGATTGCCAGTGTTAGTTCTTACTGCCTGGTTCTGGAGTTGGAGATGCAGTTCGTGGCTGGAGTTCATGTTTGGGAATTGTTAAGGAGATTATTGCTTGGAGTTTTGTCTGTGTGCACATCCTCATACTTTCCTATTTTGGTTTCTCTTTCCTTTAATTCCCCTGTGTCCCACTCTGTTGTTTGGTGTGTGTATTTTGTATGGTTGGTATTTTCATTTATCCATGTCTGGTTAGTGTGTTGTGTCCTATACACTTCAGCTTCCCACTACCCTCGGTGGAGCAGAGGACAGATCAGGGTTGATATAGGAGCATATCAAGGCACAAGAACCCGGCGTCTCCAACTTCTGAAATAATCCAGGGGACAGGGATAGACCAGGGCACCTCTAGTTCTAGGGACCTGGTTAGCTCGCAAAGTCCCAACACCACCGTGATAGATGGCACACACATGAAAATCTCAATTAATTTTAAATCGTTCGAGTTTTCTGGATGGAATGCGACAATTTTTCATACACTCGTCTGCAGCCGACCTTAGTCTAGTGGGTTTTGCCACCATTATATAAGAAAGGTCATATTTAGTTAGATTGGCATGATGTAAGGTCGATTTCATGGCTGCAAGTCCCAGACCCCACATATTTTGGTGTGAGGTTCAGAAGAATTGCCCAGAGAATGGTTGTTTGGACCATAATTCAGACCTTTCGAAGATAGCATGTCCAACACGAAAACTGGGTTTACATGCTCGGAAAGAGTCAAACTTGCAATCAGAATCTTATGTTGGAAAACTATTTTTTTCTTCTGCTAACAACTATAATAAGACCACCTTTCCCATGTGTCAACTCCTAGACTATTGCTCACTCAACACAACTATACAAATCTTTGTGAGATTTCGAGTCATTGAAATCTCGTCTTATGAACGTGGAACAGGTTATTCTTGTGTTTAGAGGAGTCTTGGTTGGGCCCAGACCCCACTATAATATATCTAAATTACACATTTTTCTGACCCGTTCATTTGAACCTGGCCACTGTGATGTTGATAGTGAGAAGTTTTCATAAATCTAACAGAACGCCCAAATTATAAGAGGGGGGATTGGAACCAACACAAAGGAGATGGTTACACGGTAATTATTTTATGTGCTGTATGTGGTGTAATAGCTCGGCATGAAAAGCAACACAGATTTTACAATTTGCAGTTAGTTTCACACAAAGCAGCACGCCTAATTCAGAACAAGAAATATAATTGTATTCATCAAAGGGTCGACATGTAGAAAAGCTCATTAGATCGACACAGCTGCATTGAAAGCCATTGTGTGCTGTATATTCAGTGGCTTCTAATTTGCGAAAAAAAAAAAGATCATTGATTATGATATTATGCAAAGCTCCCATAGTATTTCTAGGCCAAGGAATTTTGTCAGGTGCCCAATTTTTCTTCAAGGTGGAGATCACAATTTTTTAATTTAGTTTGCCCCTTTCTGTCTCGGTAAACCTGTGTCTCAGTGTCTTCAAAATTGCTCAACTCCCCTACATTATTCCCTCCAAGGACTGACTGAGAATATTCCGGCCTCTCGTCATGCCATCTGCCTTTATTTACATTGAGTAAAGAAAGAAATGGATCCTTCTTAAGTGCTTATTGATACCAGCACGGACCTCTAATAAGAGTCACCGGTGTAACAAGTCAGGTCGTGATGACATGTCTTACCTCCTATGTATTCCCTCATTACCTTTGAGTGATATTATTGAGAAGTGGAAGGAATCGCAACAACTCAGCTATAAAGTGGAGACCCCGTAAAGTTACAGAGCAGGGGGCCGAGTGCTGTGGAGCAGAAGGCACAAAGTCACTAAAGCTCTGCTGCCTGCATAACTGTAGAGTCCAAACCTCCTCTGGTATTAAATTACACCGCCGCCGGCAGTTTCATGGCAGCCTTACATCACCAAGCACAATGCCGAGCATCGGAGAAAATGGTGTAAATCTCACAGCCACTCAACTTTGAAGCAGTGCAACCGAGTTTTGAAGACTGATGGATTGTGCTACTCTATCTTTCATCTAAAGGACAAGTCTGGGTTTAGTGACTGCCAGGAGAAAGTTACACCTACATGACTGCGTTGTGCCAGCCGTAAAGTTTGGTGGATGAGGGATAATGCTATGGGACTGTTTTCAGAGATCGTCCTTGGCTCGTTAGATGCAGTAAAGGGAAATTATGTTTCAGCACAAGATATTTTGGAAAATTGTAGCTTCCAACAGATTGGGGAAGGCCCATTTCTGTTCCCCATGACTGTGCTCAATGCGCAAAGCGAGGTCCATAAAGATATGGTTGGATGAGTTTGATGTGGAAGAACTTGATTGGCTGTACAGAGCCTTGACCTCAACCCCATCGAACACCTTGGGATGAACTAGAACGGAGATTGTGTACCCGATTCTCTCATCCAACATCAGTGTCTGACCAGACAAATGGATGAGTAAACACAAATTCTCAAATCTCTTATTAAAACCCTTCCCAGAAGAGTATAAGCTGATATAGCTGCCATTGGGGAACTCCACATTAATGTCTATGAATTTAGATTGGAATGTCATAAAAACTCCTCTACTTTTGGCCATAAAGTGTAGAATAAATCCACAAGTAGAGAACAAACAAACCCTATGCTGATTTAGTTCCGGATTCAGCGTCAGGACATCAGTCCTCCATAAAGGGTTTATACAGAAATCGTTCTTCAATGATTGCAAGCCATTGTCTTATCTTAATGCTTATACACAGGTTATCATTCTTGATGGAAAAAGTCTTTTCTTACAAACTCTTTCAAACACAGAGTCAGTCTCCTGCGTTCTTTCTTGCTCTCAGACTCCACCACTTTAGTAACATGTTTTAGGTTAGTATATCCTTAATGTACATTCCCCCCCCCCATACAACATCACAACTCCTTGGAATAAAAAATTCCACACCGGTTGTGGGCTTTCTGACCCGAACTCAACAGCCTTATTATGTTCACCTATGAGCTGTTGAGTTCGGGATAGAAGAGATTCAGCCGATACAAAACTAAAAAAAAACCCAAAACAATTATAAGGGTTATAAAGTGGCCAATACACCTGCTCGAGTGAGTGAGACACTTTCTTGTTCCTAAGTTGGATCCACATTATATATTTCCGTTATGTCTATGGATGTTATAATGTTGATCTGTTCCTGATATTTCCATTGTTTTATAGTTGGAAGAAGGAGAACATTTTGCCAAACAAGTAACAGAGATGGGGGAAGAGGCCGGAGAATCACTTGCTAAAGGATACCTTGCTTTGGGACTGGTCTACAGCCTCCAGGCTACAGATGGTAAGACTCCTTCTCCATACTGTGCTTACTGTGAATGGGAACTGCACAATGTCTCGTAAGTATAATAAAAGGAAAATATAATAATACAAAAAATAAAATAAACAGCACTAATCATATCCCAACACCCTCTATTAGCACACAGCCTATGTTCACTTGTATTATTGAGAATCGTGGTTATTTCTATATGGAAGGAATAGACTTTAGTAATAGAGGGGGAGTTAGAAAACCCAGTTTTGGGAGATAATGAACTGCTAGATAGGGTCATGTGTTTAGGATCTGCAGTATTAGACCGGTGGTGAAGCTACACGGAGCTTTTTCTCTGTAGAAGACCCAGCACATCTGTGCATAATAAAGGCAACCTATGGATTTCACTGGCCTCTATGTAATGTATGGTTACTGCAGGGTAATAAAACACTTTCTCTTGGCTTTCTATTGATCACTTGGAGATTCCCATTGCTAAATTAACATGTGATCACTTTTTTTTGTCTGGGGGTCCTTCTATCTAAAAGCGTTATAAAAAATAATAAAAAGCTGTAAAAATTTTCACTGCCATAGGCCAGGGTCACACTTGCGAGAAACTCGCATGAGTCTCACGTATCAATACCTGGCACTGCCGCCGGCACTCGGACCGGAGCGCTCAGCTGCATAGAAATACATGCAACCTCACACTCCGGTCCCGAGTGCCGGCGGCAGTGCTGGGTATTGAGACGTGAGACTCGTGCCTAAAAGAGACTTTCCTTTGACTGATCATCTGGTATCTGACCTTGGCTGTTACCCTGATTATTCTTTTTTTCCCCAACTCTCTCCCTGGCTCTGTCTCTCTTATTATTAACAAGGTTAGTTTGACCATCCTTTCCTCAAACTCACTCCACCGGCCAGCAGCCACTCTGTGGATGCAGCACAGTGGATCCCGCAGTATGTCCAAATCCCTGTATGAAAGTGTCAAGGCCGAAACACCTAAGAGATCTGCTAGATAGAGTGGCTCGACTATGTCCAAGGTTAAGTCTTCGGGCTGAAGGCTTCTGATAGACTTTACAAGACTGTTGGAAGATTTCCTGCCATCTCTCGACACTAAACATGCCATGTTCAGCACAACATTAGTAGAATTTCAATATTTCTTTACAACCCACAACATTGATTTTACATTGACTCGACTTTTCTGGAGTAGAGCACCATTGCCCCCGATGTAACCCAGAACCTGACAGCACCAGTTATTGTAACTTTTCTATTATATTTAGTTTGATTTAATACAACACCTTTATGATGTAATCAACGGAGGTGCGTGGTAATTAAACCTCTGGGACACAGTGTGTAGATGGAGACAATTACACTATGGTAGACACATAGTTTCCGCTCCCAGGTTAACCAGGACCACGGCTAAGCATCTTATGAGGCTTGCATATATCTCACTTTTAATTGTCACTTTTTATATTCACGTTCTGCGCTACAAGGTGCTCCATCATACTAACGTGATATGGAGTTTATTGCTATCATGCCGAGAAAAGCTTCATTATCACAGTGCGGTTTTGTGGTGATAATCATCTAATTAATTTCATAAAATACACTGATTCGCTTGCACTTATTGTTCTTTAGGGCATGATTAGACATAGGATGTTTGAGAACGGGAAATCTGCTCCCACCTATTTACTAACTGCTGTAAAACTACAACTCCAAGCGTGCTCTGTGACAGCCGCTTGCTGGGAGCCAAAGTTTTGCCATTGCAGATGCAATAACCGCTCACCACGGGGGGTCCTTTTAATTAACACTGCAACAGTCACACAAAGCCATACCGCAGCTATGCACTGTATATCAGGTATAGCACAAAGTTCAAGCGCACCCGATACATCAAACTCTACTTCTTAAAGGGTTTGGTCCATCTGGGAGCAGCAGAATTTGCTGTAAATGTCCGATGGATGTGGGTCCTACTGCAACCGGGAACAAAAATATGGTTGCACGTGTCCGATTTTTTTTTTGGGGGGGAAGCTCTGGAAAATTGCGTAGGACCTGCATCCATTAGACAGTCATGGCACGTCGTGTGGATTTGCCACATGTGTTCCAGATGGGAATAAGGCTGGGTTCACATTGAGGCCGGGATCACACTACCGTGTGTGATGCGAGAAACTCGCACGAGTCTCTCGCATCAACACCCGGAACTGCCGCCGGCACTCAAGACCGGAGTTGCGTGTGATCCTGGCCTAATACTGTGCTCTATGTTGAGCGCTTGTATCAGGGTTTCTGTTCAGATCCCTGAAAAATGGGATTCTAATTGAACCCCTGAGGGAGCCGTTCAGGGAGAGCAAGTCACTTTCTACTTTATCTGGCCTCCATACTGTCGGTGTCCATCTTTTTAAGCAGTCACAAATGCATGCTAGACTAAAAAAGACAAATGCCGACAGAAAAAAGCTCAAAAGGAAACCCGCTTTGTCTGCTCAATGACTCCATGGGAGGTTCCATGTGAACACCGTTTTATAAGGATTTAGGCCGAATCCTGACTCAGTGGTCAAAATAAAGCACATTATAAAGGTAAATCCGTTAAAGGGGTTATCCAACTTATATAAATAAAAAAAAGCTGCAAAAGTTAGAAAAAAAGAAACACTATTAATCTCTTCTTTCCAGTAACAACCTAGCTGTGGTACCCCTATTGTGCCCCCGATCTTTGTGGCCAGCAAGCGATCGCAGCAATCCGTGGCCTTAGTGGTCACAGCCAGTAATATATGGCTCGCTGCATGTTAGTCGCTTGTAAAGAAAACCAGGAATGACAACTGAGACAGTGCTGGATCACAGTGGAAGAAGAGCGGTAATTGGTATCTGTTTTTTTGTATTATAACATTTGCAACAGTTTTTTTGTTCTTTTTTTTAAAGTTGGAAAACTCCTTTAAACTTTATTGTTAAATGTCAGCATGAGATGTAAATGCAAAGTTACATCCTACAGTACTCCGAGCATTTATCTGCCAGCCAACTTGACTTCTCTTTAATTACGTGACCTCCAAAAAAGTGGCCAACATCACGAGGTGAAGACTGAGTTTTGTTGTGTCTTGACTTCTAGACGCTGGACACATTTGTAGCTCTCGATTCCTGTCTCTTTTGGATTTGCTGGCTATGGAGCTGACCTTCAATAACAACTTGTGGTCTTGCAGTCTTATGGACAGTTCCTGGTGGATCCAATTGTTTATGACGCCATTGTAGTGTCAGATACTTAAAAGTTGTCCCCAGTCTGCAGTTATTGTAGCACTTGAACCCATTCTGAGTGCCATTGGCATCTGGGCAATCAGAGGGCATTTGACTACTTTCTTATAGCTGGTTTTGGAGGTGTGAATGTGGTAATTAGATGTGGGATCACGGTTGGGCTTATATCTGTAAAAAATATGTGCTATATGATTTGTGTGCCTTCATAATCAAAGTTCCTGAATGGTGGCTAGACATGTTTGTGGTTCCTACACTGCACAGACCGTTACAAAATTCGACTGGTTGACTACTTTATTTTTTTTCTTTACAAATGTGTTGGAGAACACCCTATGATTCCTCAGTTATGCTGCCAGAAGCTGGTATCTGGCTATGCATCATCTGGCTATGCATCAGGTATACAGCAGGTCATAACAGCCAGAGGGGCAGCAGGTCATATAATTTAAAGAGACAGCAAGTCACAGCAGCATGATGAGTTCTAATACGTACTAAAGACACTTGTCATGAAGATGTTGAATAAATATGAGACAGAAGTAATTGGTAAAAGTAGCATTTTGTGCTGAATTTGGAGAAACCACAGCTAGAGGAGAATCGGGACATAACAGCCAGAGGGGCAGCAGGTCATAACAACCCAAGGGGTTCTACTAAGTACTAAAGACAATTGTCATGAAAGTAAAGAATGAATACATCTGAGACTGAAGTAGTTGGTAAAAGTGGATTTTGTGCTGAGTTTGGAGAAACCACTTGGAGAATTTGGAGAATCCACATCTAGAGGGGCAGCAGGACATAACAGCTAGAGGGGCAGCAGGACATAACAGCCAGAGGGGCAGCAGGTCATAACAGCCCAAGGGGTTCTGCTAAGTACTAAAAACACTTGTCATGAAGGTGTTGAATAAGTCTGAGACTGCAATAATCGGTAAAGGTGGAATTTTCTGTGGAATTTGGAGAATCCACAGCTAGAGGGGCAGCAGGACATAACAGCCAGAGGGGCAGCAGGACATAACAGCCAGAGGAGCAGCAGGTCATAACAGCCAGAGGAGCAGCAGGTCATAACAGCCAGAGGGGCAGCAGGATATAACAGCCAGACGGGTAGCAGGACATAACGGCCAGAGGGGCAGCAGGTCATAACAGCCCAAGGGGTTCTGCTAAGTACTAAAGACACTTGTTATGCAGATGTCAGATAAGTCTAAGACTGCAATAATCGAAAACACATGAGACATGCACAAAAATGAACAGGTCAGTAAGACAATGTTCACACCACCCAAAGACTGAGACACAGAAAAAACACACAGTATGACAAACGTGCATGAATACTCTGTTGTAAAATATATTGTGGTGTAGTAACCACAGTGTCCGCTAGGGGGAGCTGTATGGATGTCCCAAAAGAGAGGATGAGTGGCAGAATCCTGAAGGACGGTTGTGTATCTCAAGGTGGGTGGCCTTGAGATGGAGACTTAGGTATGTGTGTTGATCAGCAGTGATACTGCTGAGGAGCTGCTTTAATATGTCAGGGAGAAGTCTCCAGGTAACTAGGGAGATGTGCGGACCTGGTTACCTACAAACCCACTCAGGGGTGTGTTTAAAGAACACTGTTGTAAAAAGTGTGTAAATGCTTGAAGGACCTGTGATGAGGTCAGAATCATGTGACCCGGTGGGCGTGGCTATGGACCATATAATGTACCAGGGTAGGTCACATGTGGTGAATGCTGGGACCTGGTTGGTCCAGTGTGGAAGGTCCCGTTTGAGTGAGATGGGGCTGCCTTCTGACAGCAAGTGAACGCTGTGTTAATGGCTGCATGTGCCTGGTAATTCCCTGGAGGGAATGGACGTCTGCCACATGCTGGTGAAGGAACCATGAGTGACCCTGACGTGGGTGAGATAACACTGAGGCTGAAGAGCCTGCATAATGGACGCTATGCTGTATAAATGAACTTTATGTTGCTTCTGTGGGTTTATGCTGCTAAATAAACCGCATGGACTATGATGTTTTATGGAAAACCCTGTGCCGGATCAGGTTTTGTAGCTGCAAGTTACTTACATGACAGCGCTAGCTCACAATTGGTGGAGAAAGCAATGGGCATTGTTGTAGCCTTGTTGCTGGGAGCAACGGAAGAGGACTGCAAAGTCGGTTGCTAAGGACAACGCTGAGCCAGGAGGGCTGACGGTTGGGGAAGCCACTGCCCGGCTGTGGTTCTGGAACCGTGGGGCGGCCTAGTGAGTAAGGCACTGTCCGGATCAGTGAGCCCAGTGCGGCTGTTTCCCCAGGAGAAAGACACTTAAAGGATACCTCGGCGGTAGAGGGGTCCGAGAACCTGCGCGGCCAGCAGGTGACAGTTATGAAAACCGTGTTGTACTGACCTGGGTCAGTGAGAAAGAGACTGGTGATTGATAGGGTGCCTCTGTGGAGAAGAGGTATCCGAGGACCTGTGTGGCCGACACAGGTAACGGACAGGTGTTCGTGTTGTACTGACCGGGGTCAGTGATAAAGACTGTGTACCTGGAGGGTTCAGTGAGCAAGGTCCTGAAGGGTCAGTCTTGGGAGATTATAGAAGATTTGTCTCCCTGGAGCACGTGGTATGTCCTTGGACCTGGTGAGGCGTGAGTGTTAGGCAGTCTCAGGAGGAGACGGATGTCCTGAAGAGCACCCGCTGAGCCCCTGGACCTGGTGAGGCTGGTGTGTTGGGAAACCCTGGGAGGAGAGCCGCTCCCTGAATAGCACCCGGTGCGCCCTGTGTGTTGGACGGTCTCAGGCGGAGACGGTACGTCCTGAATATCACACAGACAGGACACGTGAGTTTTTTGTGTGGTGTTTTTTTTTCTTTTCTCAACTCAGCCTGCGGTGGCTCAGTCAGTGGGAGTCAAGAAGGTGACAAGCGGCTTCCTGTAACTCGGCGGGGTTACGAAGGGGACAAGCGGTTTCCGGTAACTCGGCGGGGTTACGAAGGGGACAAGCGGCTTCCTGTAACTAGGCGGGGGTTACGAAGAGGACACCAGCCTCTGTGTGTGAACAGCAGCCGGTGGTGTCGGTGATTGGTGACAGCAGGAGCTGTGGGGGTGCCAACAAAGACTTGTGTGGTATCGTGAAAGAGACAAACTGTTGTGTGAACTGTGGTCTAAGGAGACCGGTATAACGGACATGAGGAAATCCTGAAAGGGGGCGGTGGCCCAAATCGGGGTGGTAGCCCAAAAGGGGGTGGAGTCCCAGAAGGGGGCGGTGACCCAAATTGGGGTGGTAACCCAAAAAGGGGTGGAGTCCCAGGAGGGGGCGGCGACCTAAAGTGGGGTGTTGCTCCAGAAAGGGGCCAAGTTTGAAGAAATGACAGCACTGGGTACCTCAGTGGGTATGACTGGGAAACCGCAGTGTGTGTGTATGACTTGGCCAGAATGTTGGATATCCTTTCCGAATAGTAACGATGGGCCTCAGGTGTGTACTGTGAATTTGCGCCTGAAAAGAGCCTCTGGTCGGCTGGACTCAGGGAGTCAGGTGACTCTGACAGGAACTTCGCTTACTTTCTGGCTGACCGAGAAAGTGGTCCAGGTTCGCTGTAAACATGGGGTCATGGTGAACTATGGGGTAGACAGAGTAATGTTTTGACCCGTCAAGGGGGCAGGATACCACGGGACTTAGTCTATGCCTTGGAGAAGGACCGGGACTTTGTGTTGTTTGATGACGTATGGTCAGATGATGGAGACGTTTCGACTGTGGGGCCAACGGACACTGAGACGGTGACGCCTCCTAAAGTGGACAGGTCAGAGGTAGAACTGACCAGAAGAAGAGATACATATGCCCAACGTAAGGACCTGAAGTCTCGTGACATGACGGATGATGGGCTGGGAGATGAGACGACTGGACTAGACACACGGTCAGAGGGTGACTGGAGGGTTCACTCGACTGATAGGGCTGACCCAGTGGTACCCCTTGAAGATATAATTAAAGAAGTAGTGGTGCGACACGTGATGGCCAAAAAAGAACAAGACCATGAGATACAGTTGATAAAAGACACAGTGGAAGAACATATCGAACGAGAAAGGGTCCTGAGACAAATGGCCGAGCACAGGGTGGAGGGGCTTGAGAAAGAAGTCTTGGAGCTCAGAGGTCACCTGTCCACCTGACAAAGTGTGAACAAGAACCTCAAGGAAGAGATGGAGGAACTCAGAGGAGTAGTAGAAAGTTCTGCAGGAGAAGTTGGACGCAGATTTACCGCGGGTGAGCACGAGTGATAATAAGACAGAACTGCCAGTAGCCATCGTGGCAAAGGGGCATGAAAGGACCAAATCGTGTGAAGCTGGCGAGTTAAGAACTGAAGAAGACAGTCACCCAGTCGGGTCAACGATAGTGAGGGAATTGTCCGTGGTAAAGCTAGAGCCTTCGGTCCAGAAAGAGAGCAAGACCACAACCTTCCAGTCTGTTATTGATGTACCAGAGGACATGCAAGAAGCCTGTGCTGAGGAAGGTGTGCATGAGGCTTCTCTCTTCACACAGGTAATCAACTGAGCCACCCTGCATGTATTTACTCCATTCACTGCCAGCAAGCAGCCTGAATGATACAACTTCCCACCTCTGCTGCCTCTATTTCTCTGCTGTAATATATCCAAATGATAATCAACTGAGCCACCCTGCATGTATTTACTCCATTCACTGCCAGCAAGCAGCCTGAATGATACAACTTCCCACCTCTGCTGCCTCTATTTCTCTGCTGTAATATATCCAAATGGTACAACTCCATACTTCTGCTGCTTGACCATTTTGCTGCATATTTAAATGTGCTTGCTAAAGCTTTGGTATAATTCATTTGTTGCACAGTATGTAATACTTACTGCTTTAGATCTGTGACTGGGGCCTTTCTAGATCTTATCAGGTGGAAGGTGCTATAGCATTTTGCCACATCTTGGTCTAGTGCCTTTGATCATCTAACCATCCCCTGGTGTGCTGGCCCCAGCTGCCAAATTATACCCAACCATCTCCCACAATCCCTCTCTCCTGACCCTGTAGTGTGGCCTATATATGTAGTAGTTGCTAAGGGGAAGCACGCAGTGTGGGGTACAGCACGCAAGCATCCCATAAGCAAAGCATCACAGAAGATAAGCATCCAGCAAAACGGCAGTTATACATGGCAGTTAGTCAGGGCAGGAGTCAGGTAACCCACACCTTGCCTTCCCCTTTAACCATGTGCTTTATTTTTATCCTCCTGTGTTCCCTTGCCATCCACATTCATCACCCTATCCCCCCTCCATCACGACTCATACACATCAGCCCCTCTATACTTCCCTCTCCCATGTACAGCTCCCACACACTCCTCACCTTCCTGAGAAACCTCAGCCCATCTTGCCCAAACACATCGCAGAAAAAAACTACTTACAATTCCAACAACTATTGGCTCTTTATCTTCCTTCTCCTACTGATTTCAGGGGACATCTCCCCCAACCCTGGTCCACCATCCCCCAACCTCGACCCCTACCCTACCTCATATCGAAACCACAATAATCTGATTAACATTACTTGCACTCCCTCATCTCAATCTTTTAATTGTGCCCTCTGGAATCCACGGTCTGCTTGTAACAAGCTTCCTTTCCTACACAACTACTTTCTGAACAACTCTCTTAATCTGTTGGCCCTCACTGAAACCTGGATTCAGGATTCTGACACTGTCTCTCCTGCTGCCATTTCCTACGGTGGCTTACAATTCTCTCACTCCCCGAGACCCACAAACAGACCTGGTGGTGGAGTTGGCATACTCCTGTCCCCACAATGCACTTTCCTGGTCATCCCCCCAGTCCCATCACTCTTATTCCCTTCTTTTGAGGTCCACACCATCAGGCTCTTCCGTCCCCTCTCCCTCAGGGTAGCGGTCATATACCGGCCCCCAGGCTCACCCACCCTCTTCCTTGACCACTTTTCAGCCTGGCTGCCACACTTCATGTCCTCAGAACTACCAACCCTCATCCTGGGAGACTTCAACATCCCCATTAACAGCCCTAATTCCACATCTGCATCCCAGCTTCTATCACTAACCACCTCTCTAAGCCTCTCACAGCTTTAAACCTCTGAGACACATAAGGACGGTAACACCCTTGATCTGGTCTTCTGCCGGCTCTGTTCAATCTCCCACCTAAACAACTCACCGCTTCCACTCTCTGACCACAACATTCTCTCCTTCACGCTCACAAATCCTCGCCCACCCCAGCTCATTCCTACCTACCACACAGTCAGAAATCTACAAGCTATTAACCCTCAGACACTTTCAGATTCCCTACACTCATCTCTGTCCCCAATCTCCTCTCTTTCCTGTCCTAATCTGGCTGTTCATCACTACAATGACACCCTTAGAAGCACCCTTGACCAAGTAGCTCCCCTCACCCTCAGAACCTCCAAACACAGAGTAAAAGAGCCCTGGCTCACATCGCAAACTCAACTTCTCCAGCGATGCTCCAGGAGTGCTGAACGCCTATGGAGAAAAACCCGCACACCAGAAGACTTCATCCACTTCAAATTTATGTTAAGAACCTATAACGCTGCCCTTCACCTTGCCAAACAGACCTACTTCACCACCCTGATCTCCTCACTAGCCAACAACCCCAAGAAACTTTTTGACACTTTTCACTCCCTCCTCAGGCCAAAAGCACAAGCCCCTATCACAGACATTTGTGCTGATGACCTGGCCTCCCACTTTACAGAAAAAATAGATAATATCCGTCAAGAAATCTGCTCCCAACCACCAAGTGCTGTGACTCCCATCCCTTCCTACATCTCCCCTGGCTCACTCTCCACATTTGATCCCATAACAGAAGAAGAAGTGTCCAGACTCCTCTCTTCTTCTCGTCCGACTACATGCACTACCGACCCCATTCCCTCACATCTCCTCCAGTCTCTCTCTCCAGTCGTCACAACCCACCTAACTACAATCTTTAATCTCTCCCTCTCCTCGGGCATTTTCCCATCCTCCTTCAAACACGCCATTGTTACTCCACTACTAAAGAAACCTGCTCTCGACCCATCCTGCACAAACAACTACAGACCAGTCTCCAATCTCCCCTTCATCTCTAAACTTTTGGAACGCCTAGTTTACTCCCGCCTTACCCGTTACCTCTCCATTCACTCCCTTCTAGACCCTTCACAGTCCGGCTTCCGCCCCCTACATTCGACTGAAACTGCACTCATCAAAGTGACCAATGACCTTCTGACAGCAAAACGTAACGGTGACCACTCTCTGCTCATTCTTCTTGTCCTATCTGCAGCTTTCGATACTGTTGACCACCATCTCCTACTCTCTAGGCTCCAGTCACTAGGCATTAAGGACACTGCACTCTCCTGGTTCTCTTCCTATCTCTCTGACCGCTCCTTCAGTGTTTTGTTCTCTGGCTCCACGTCATCTCCTCTTCCTCTTGCTGTCGGGGTACCTCAGGGCTCAGTCCTTGGCCCCCTTCTTTTCTCTCTCTACACGGCCCCAATTGGACAGACCATCAGCAGAGTTGGCTTTCAGTACCATCTTTATGCTGATGACACACAACTATACACGTCTTCCCCCGACCTTACCCCCGCTGTACTACAGAACGCCAGTGACTGTCTGTCCGCAGTCTCCAATATCATGTCCGCTCTCTATCTGAAACTCAACCTCTCCAAAACTGAACTTCTTCTGCTCCCGCCGTCTACTAACCTCCATAAATCTGACATTTCCTTCTCCGTGGGTGGTACCACAATAACACCCCGGCAGCAGGTGCGCTGTCTGGGTGTTATGTTTGACACCAATCTCTCCTTTACATCCCATATACAATCCCTTGCCCGCTCCTGCCGCTTACACCTAAAGAACATCTCTAGAATCCGCCCTTTTCTCACTATGGAAACAACAAAAACCCTCACTGTTGCATTGATCCACTCTCGCCTGGATTACTGCAACGCTCTATTAATTGGCCTCCCCGTCACTCGACTATCCCCTCTCCAGTCCATACTCAATGCAGCAGCCAGGATCGTCCATCTGGGTAATCGGTACTCGGACGCGTCCGCTCTTCGCCAGTCCTTACATTGGCTGCCCATTCATTATAGGATCCAATTCAAAGTACTTGTTCTCACCCACAAAGCTCTCCACAGTGCGGCACCCCATTACATCTCTTCTCTCATTTCTGTCTATCGGCCTAGCCGATCGCTGCGCTCTGCAAACGACTTTCGACTAACCTCTGCACTAATCCGTACCTCCCACTCCCGACTCCAAGACTTCTCCCGTGCTGCTCCTATCCTCTGGAATGCTCTACCCTAAGAAATCAGGACTATCCACAATTTGCATAGTTTTAGGCGCTCCCTCAAAACACACCTGTTCAGAGCGGCCTATCACATTCACTAATCAAAGTCATTCTCTGTGTAAGTGTGCGTGCGTAGCCCATTCACTATCTCCATCCATCCTTCACTCCTGCAAGATGGCTGGACCTTCATTGTAAATACACCATTGTAAATACACACCTGTACTCTGTATCTCCCTCACCTCATTGTAGATTGTACGCTCTCACGAGCAGGGTCGTCTTATTTCGTCTTATTTTGCTTTAATTATTATATTGTTAGCGTTGTTACTTATGACTTGTGTTTTGAAACTGTTAAACTGTAAAGCGCTGCGGAATATTTTGGCGCTATATAAATAAAGATTATTATTATTATTATTATTATTATTATTATTATTATGAGGCTTTCAAAGAGGCGGTCAAAGTGTGTAAGGTGCACTGGGCACCTGAGACTCGGCAGTTGGCAATAGTATCAGCCAGAGAAGATACATCAAACCGAGTAGCTGTCCTGAAGGAGATGCATCTACAATGTCTCCACGCCAAACAGCTGGTCAGGCGGAGTAATGTGAAGGCTGCTCGATGCCTAGAGTTAGCAAGGGAAGCTATGGATCGGCTGGGTTTGCGGAAAGATGTGGTTCCGGTACCCAATGCTCTGATTGGGAGAATCATTGGAAGATCCGGGAAGGTAATGCAAGACCTTGTGAATATCTCCGGTGTGGTGAGAGTGAGGATCCCTCCTGATGATGACCAGGTATCCAGTGAAGTGGGTAGGATTCCCATCATGGTTGTTGGCTCCGTGGAGAGCCTGAGAGACTTTTGAATGCTCGTGGAGTATCGAGTGGGGTACCTGCAAGAGATTGAGCAGTTGAGGCTGGACCGCTGGCGAATTAATAAAGAAGTACGGAATACCAGGTGGCGGCCGCCTTCAACCCAAGATGTAAAGACCCGAAGTGTTCCACCAAGAAGTGACAGGGCAGATCGCCGAAGAATGTCAGCAAGTGGTAGTTCAACTGACAGGATGACGTTGAGAGACCGTAGTTCTTTTGAGACCCTGAATGAGTCAGACTCAGGCCAGACAGTTGGCCTGATTAAGACTGATGACCGTACCAACCGGGGGAGCTGGTCGGGGAACGGAACAAACAGGGAGAGGAACGTGGTGACCAAACAGTGTCTGATGACGCAGACAGACTGTAACTGGAGGGCCAAAGATCAAGACCGGTACTCTGACCGCTGGGGGCGGGAGAGGCCTAACGTAGAGATAAGGCCGTATGACAGATGGAGATGGTTCTCTCGACCTGTGGGGCAAGGTGTAATGAGTGCCCGGTCTCGAGAGCATGATGTAATGTTGTGTGTTCAACCCCACAAGTTTTAACAAAGGGGGAGGTATGTGGTGTAGTAACCACTGTGTCCACTAGGGGGCGCTGTATGGATGTCCCAAGAGAGAGGATGAGTGTCAGAATCCTGAAGGACGGTTGTGTATCTCAAGGTGGGTGGCCTTGAGATGGAGATTTAGGTATGTGTGTTGATCAGCAGTGATACTGCTGAGGTGCTGCTTTAATATGTCAGGGAGAAGTCTCCAGGTAACTAGGGAGATGTGCGGACCTGGTTACCTACAAACCCACCCAGGGGGTGTGTTTAAAGAACACTGTTGTAAAGAGTGTGTAAATGCTTGAAGGACCTGTGATGAGGTCAGTCATGTGACCCGGTGGGCGTGGCTATGGACCATATAATGTGGCCAGGGTAGGTCACATGTGGTGAATGCTGGGACCTGGTTGGTCCAGTGTGGAAGGTCCCGTTTGAGTGAGATAGGGCTGCCTTCTGACAGCAAGTGAACGCTGTGTTAATGGCTGCACGTGCCTGGTAATTCCCTGGAGAGAATGGACATCTGCCTCATGATGGTGAAGGAACCATGAGTGACCCTGACGTGGGTGAGATAACACTGAGGCTGAAGAGCCTGTATAATGGACGCTATGCTGTATAAATGAACTTTATGTTGCTTCTGTGGGTTTATGCTGCTAAATAGACCACATGGACTATGGTGTTTTATGGAAAACCCTGTGCCAGATCAGGTTTTGTGGCTGCAAGCGAGTGATCCCCTACTTACATGACAGCGCTACCTCACAATATGTAACAGTAAGCAGCCAGTGCTAGTAAAAGATGATAACAAAAACAGGGTATTTAGTTGATAAGTTTTTTGCAAAAAATGTATACGAAGCCACTTCACCAACATCACGGTATACCCTTCTCAGAGCAGTCTTATCTAATGTATTTAAACCTGATCATGTGAACAATACCTACATGAGCAGGATTCAGAAAGGTGCTGCCCGGTATGGGCACGCTGGGCAAAATGGCTTTATGTGCATGTCACACAAGAGAGAGGCGGGGATCTCCCAAAACTTGCATAAGCAAGAAATTAATAAATTAAAAACACATGGGACATGCACAAAAATTAACAGGTCGGTAAGACAATGTTCACACCACCCAAAGACTAAGACAAAAAAACACACAGTATGACAAACTTATAAACTAAATACCCTGTTTTTGTTATCATCTTTTACTAGCACTGGCTGCTTACTGTTACATATATTTTACAACAGAGTATTCAGACACGTTTGTCATACTGTGTGTTTTTTCTGTGAATGCAATAATCGGTAGAGGTGGCATTTTATGTGGAATATGGAGAAACCACTTGTTATATTAATTGTGTTGAGCATTTTAATTTGTTCTTGTTTGGTTTATTGCAAACAACAGAAAGTTTGTAAGTTTTGTTAGAAAAATGTTCAGAATTGAGAGTCCTCAGTGGTTGATACCTTTTAATGGTATCAACCACTGAGGACTCTCAATTCTGAATATTTTTCTATCTACTGGCTAACACGGGACAAAGATATACGGTACATCTTTTAAGTTTTGTTAATAAACCTAATTTGCAATTGTGGTTGAACAATTTTGTCTGTAATTATACATGTGTTAGTGCAACCTTCCTCAAAGATGGCAGAGGCTTCTGGTCCTCAACAATGGCTACTAATGGAAAAGCACGTGACCAGACCTGTCCAACAGCTGCCGCCAATTAAAAAATACCGCACATGATAAAGGGCCACAAATAACATGTCCTTTATTGTTACAATAAATTGGGCCGATTCCTTATAGCACCTTATGTGGCCCTCATCTCTTTGTTTTTTTTTTTTTTTTATTTAGCATGGCCTGGGTGCTGGAGAATTTTACAAATGTGCAAAGTCATCATTTATGGCCGTAACCTGTTCACATTCCGCAAAAAAAAAAGGAATCTCTGGCATGGGCCTAACATTATAACTCACCGTGTATAAACCGTGTCCGCCTGTTTACACTCCACACTCCTACAAGATAAATATTAGCCGCTGAATTAGTGTCTCCATAACTTTTAATTCTTTTCTTTGCCTGGTGAGAATTTATTGTGTTTAGCTGACCACCGGAGAAATCTGTCTTTTTTTTTTTTCTCTTTTTTTTATTTTTTTTGTAGCTGTTCAGAAAAGCACTCAGGATGATTGGAGTAAGAAAGCTCTGCAGGCGCTACAAAGGTAAAATAATTATTGCATGTTCTTTAATCACGCTCGTTTTGTGGAGCTGAAAGTAAGCATGGCATTAACGTCATAATATTGGACTCCTGAAATTAAACTACATAATCAGACCTCTCTGCAGTTGGGGACTTATCGGACTTAACCAAACACTGGAAAAAAAAAAAAAATTAAATTCTTTCATTGAAGTGGAACCAGAGACAAAAAAATTGCTAAATGCATTTTATTGTCTCGGGGAGAATAAATCTCTACTAAATAAGGAGCATTTTCCAGTCTCGGCCTATTGTGTGCTGGTTATATTGACTGAGATAGAACTTCATTATAACCTATGCAGTGGCAACTAAGATATGGTTCTATAGTCCTCCTGTATTTTGGTCTCCTGCCCATGCTTTAATTTTTATCAAGGAACAAAATGTAAAGGGAATGAACAAAACATAAATCTAAATCAAATCAATATTTGATTTCGCTCCTTTGCCTTCAAAGCAGCATCAATTTTTCTTGGTATTTGCATCATGGAAAAGTATCAGCATTGAGGACACCATTAATCCTGACCAAATCCCCAGCCTCAAACTTGCAAGGAGCCTCCACCATGCTTTACTGCTGCCTGCAAACCCTCATTATTGTTCTGCTCTCCAGATCTCCTGCAAACAAACTAGCTTCTGTTACAGCCAGATATTTCACATTTTGACTAAGGACTCCACAGCACCTGCTGCCATTTTTCTGCTCCCCAGTTCCTATGTTTTCCTGCATAGTCCAGTCGCTTGGTCTGGTTTTCACATAGAAGGTCGTGCTTTTGGCGCAGTTCTTCCATAAAGACCACTTCTGACCAGACTTCTCCAGACACTGGACGGGTGTATAAAAATAAAATTGGAACCCAAAATATATGCAAAAAAAAAGTTATTGTATTATTTTTCACACAAGTTATCCCGTGTATATAATAATGTTGACGTTTAGGCCAATCATATGGCTTTCATCAGAACAAGGATACCTTTTGTCCTGCGTTTGATAAACCCTATATATGGAAACGGCACTGGAGAAGTGCACTACAATACTGGAAGGATGGTGCCATCTATTTTGGGGTGCCAATTTTATTTTTAAAGGGTTTGAGGATTCCACTCCAATTTGTGCACCCATCATCAGGAGTGCTGCGCAGCCTTGTTTAGCTATATGGGTGATGGGTTTGTGTTGCTTTTTTTTTTACTTGGCGAGCTGTAGTTTTAATTAGTATCGTTTTAGAGTATGTGCATCTCTTTGATCTCTTTTTGTTTTATTTTTTGGGAGGTACGGGGATCGAAAAACAGAGTTTTGCGTTTTTGTTTTTTTTTTGCATGTAGCTGTATCCTGAAGTGTCTCTATTACACCTCTACCTTCCTGTCTGGGCATAGCTTACATGGAGGACACGCAGTTTGAGGATTTATAGCTTTCTGGTATTTAATTAAAGAGAACCTGACACAAAGTAAAGTACAGCCGGCACCTTTCAGCCCTCTATTACAGCATTCTAGTACACTATATGTACAGTACTGTATGTCCCCATTCCACTCTGCAAGACAAAAAGCAGACTTTTTATTATACTCACAGATGGTGTGGTACATTCTGATGGGCGTCTCTGGTCTTGATCCGGCGCCTCCTCTCCTGATGATCTCTGTCATCCTTCCCTGCTTCATCCGGCTGGCGCATCCTTCCTCCATACAGTGTCCCTCATTGCGCTTCTGCAAAGGTGCGCTTCGATGTCCCCTGCCCAGCGCAGAGAAAAGCACTGTAGGGGCGCATGCGCCGGAGAAAGGCCAGAGATCACCTATGACTTGTTGGCAAAGCAGGTGCCCTATAAAACTTTGGCCTACCCTAGGCAGGGCAGAGGGAAATGCGACTGCACAATGGGGGACACTGGATGACGTCGAATGCTTAATCCACATCAATGGATGCCATACTTAAGGGATTGGGGACATACTTACAGCATACTAGAATGCTGCATGCCGCCGGATCAAGACCAGAGACGCCCATCGGACTGCACCGTCTCTGAGTATCAAATCACCTTTATTGTGCCTTTCATGGCAGATTGGGGACATACATACTGTATATTAAAATGCTGCAAAAGAGGGCTTAAAGGTGCTGGCCATACTTTATATGGGGAAAACTTGGTGACAGGTTCCCTTTAAGTACTTTTGAGTGTGTTAACTGATCACATGACTTAATGGAAAGCCTGTGAGTCCTGCTTCCCCCTCCCACATATCATTGACTGACAGAACTCTCTGCTTACAAGCCTATGAAGGAAATGATGTACGTCACCCTGTGTGGGTGGGGAAAGCAGGACCCACAGGCTTAATCTAAAAGATCTCATTCCTATAGGGTTAGAAGGAGCTAATCCGACATTCGTATCCCTTTTTTCATTGATACCAATTTGAGAAAGTTTTCTTGTTTACAGGGCACATGACCTAGATCCAGAGGACCCCCAGATTATCCTGTATCTATCACTTCAGCTGGCCCTGGTAAGACAGGTAAGCGTTTCGAGTTAATCTGAGAAGTGATTGCTGACTTATCCCTTCTGATTTCCCAAGACACTGCGCTACAAGGGGCGGGTAATTGTGGATTTTAGTGATCGGCTATGGCAGTGGATTGAATCCTTCAGGAACGTATTTATGTTTTCATTTCTGAAACCAACTAATAAGTCAGTAAGTTGGATTCATGGCTGTCAGGAATCTTGCACTGTCACCTCACTTGTAGTTTTTGCAATAATCCATTATGATGTCTTTGTCACATCCTTCCTTTTCTGACGACATATTCCCTATATCTACTCACTCGCTCATGTTCCTGGATCTGAAAAACTCCAAAATCTGACCTTTTCTTTTGAAATTGCAAAAACTTTTGCTGTCGATTGTATACATTCTTGTCTGAATTATTGCAACATTCTACTGATCGGTCTCCGTCTTACCAAACCTTCTCCTCTCCAGTCCGTCCTGAATGTGGCAGCCAGGGTCATGTTTGTGTCCAGCTGCTTCACCATTACCTCCACCCTGTCATTGCACTGGTTATCCATTCACTACAGAATCCAACATAAACTCATCTCTCTCACCCACAAGCTCTCCACAGTTCTGCACCACCCTATATCTCCTCCCTCATTTCTGTCTCTAACCCTACCCATGCTCTCTGCTCTGCAGCTGATCTAAGACTAACATCCTCTATAATCCAAACCTCCCACTTCCATCTCCAAGACTTCTCTCGTGCTGCGCCAGTTTTCTGGAATGCACTACCTCGGACGATCTGTTCATACTTAGCCCCCTCATTTTTAAGAGAGCTTTAAAAACACATCCCTTTAGACAAGCCCATCACCTCACTTCACTAATCTAACTCAGCCCTGTTCAATTCATCTAAATGTTCCTGGTCCCTCCTAGTCATCTGCCTCTACATCCTCCATGCACTCAATAGCACTTGGTCCCTGTACTCAGATACTGGCTGATGGCCGGATCATACAGCTTTATATCATCACTCCTGTTTATTATACTGATGGCTGGACCGTACATGGCGGGCACGTTCTACCTACTGTGCCCCCCTATTTCCTTACAGATTGTAATCTTGTGCTCACGGCCCTCACTCCTCCTGTAACTGGTGAACAGGAGGTGTCTGACAGGATATCAGGACTCTTCAGACCTACAGATGACTACCCATTCCTGCTACTACATGTGGGGACAAATGACACCGCAAGAAACGACCTGGAAACCATCTGCAGAGACTTTGAAGACTTAGGCAAGAAAGTGAAAGAACTGGGAGCGCAGGTGGTCTTCTCTTCCATCCTCCCAGTGGATGGCCATGGAACAAGGAGGTGGAATAAGATTCTGCAAGTGAACAACTGGCTACATCGATGGTGCCGTCAGCAACGATTTGGATTTCTGGATCACGGAGTGAACTACTTATACGATGGACTACTTGCTAGAGATGGGGTGCACCTTACGAAGACTGGAAAGCATGTATTTGGAAGTCGCCTTGCTACACTTGTAAGGAGAGCTTTAAACTAGAACAACATGGGAAGGGAAGCAAAAGACCAGAAAAAGCCATACACCTGACAAATGCTATTGAGAACTCTGCTATTAGAAGTGGAAAGGAAGAACAAAGACGAAAGAATCTAATTAATAAAAATATTGGAGAAAGAGAAACCAATCACAAACTAAAATGTTTCTATACTAATGCACAAAGCATGGGCAACAAACAAGGAGAATTGGAACTACTAACACAGGAAAAGAAATATGATGTCATTGGAATCACTGAAACTTGGTGGGACAATACACATGATTGGAATACAAGACTAGAAGGATACAACTTATTTGCAAGAAACAGACTTGATAAACGAGGAGGGGGTGTTGCATTGTATGTTAGAAACGCGTATATCTGCACAGAGATTGAAGCTTCAGAGACTGGGAGTTCTGTGGAAACTGTTTGGGTAAGAATACAAGGACAGAACAATGGAAAGGACACCATTGTAGGCATTTACTACAGGCCGCCTGTGCAAGCTGAAGATATGGATGAACTCTTTATGCATCAAATGGCCAAGTTCTCCAAAAAATATGACATAGTTGTCATGGGAGATTTCAACTATCCAGACATTTGTTGGGAATCTCTCTCAGGCAAAACTAACAGGTCAAGGAAATTCTTATCCTCTCTTGCTGACAACTTTATCTTCCAAAAGGTAGGGGAGAAAACAAGGGGAACTGCTACCTTCGATCTAATCCTTATAAACAGGGAGGAAATGGTTGAGGAGGTAAAAGTGGTTGGAACCCTAGGAAGGAGCGACCATGCTATTTTAGAATTTTGGATAACTAGAGGAGGAAGACCTGTGAAGACTCAGACGTCAAGGTTAGATTTCAGAAAGGCAGATTTTAAGGGATTCAGAAAGATAATTGGAGGGATCCAATGGCTGGATATCCTTAAAGACAAAAATGTCCAGGAAGGATGGGAAATCTTGAAAAATGAAATTCTCAAAGCACAGTTGTTAACAATTCCGAAAAGAGGGAAAAATAGGAAGCATTTAAGGAAACCAGGATGGGTGAACACAGAACTTAAGCACATGCTAAAAAGGAAGAAAAAAATGTTTATAAAATGGAAAGAGGGAGGCATATCTAAAGAAGAATATAATGCTGTCTGCAGAACCTGCAGCTCACAAATCAGATTATCTAAAGCTGACAATGAATTGAGGCTTGCAAGAGATGTCAAAAGCAATAATAAAGGATTTTGGGGATATGTCAAAAGTAAAAGAAAAGTCAAAGATGCTATAGGATTTTTACAGGATGAAAATGATGAAATGGTAAGACAGGATGTTGAGAAGGCTGAACTTTTAAATTCCTATTTTGCATCTGTTTTCTCTCAGAAAGGAAATGTAACACCAACTGTTATTCACTGTCCTATTAAGGGAATAGAAGAATCCAGGATATCTATAAACAGAAAGATAGTGAGGAAACACTTAGCTAACCTAAATGAATTCAAGTCTCCAGGTCCAGATGAATTACACCCCAGAGTACTGAAGGAGATAGCAGAAGAAATTTTTGAACCCCTCTCCATAATCTTTGAAAATTCTTGGAGAACAGGAGAAGTGCCAGAAGACTGGAGAAGAGCAAATGTTGTTCCTATCTTCAAAAAGGGGAAGAAGGTGAACCCAGGCAACTATAGGCCGGTGAGTCTGACTTCTATACCAGGAAAGATCTTTGAACAAATTATTAAACAACATGTATGTCAATACCTGGATAAGAATGAAGTGATTAAACAGAGTCAGCATGGGTTTGTAACTAATAAGTCATGTCAGACTAACTTAATTTCCTTCTATGACGGTATCACTGATTGGGTGGATCAAGGAAATGCTGTAGATATAGTATATCTTGACTTCAGCAAAGCATTTGACAAAGTCTCTCATACAATCCTTATTGAAAAAATGACTAAGTATGGAATGGACAAGGCAACTGTTAGGTGGATTCATAACTGGCTTAGTGATCGGACCTAAGAGTGGTCGTAAATGGCTGCACATCCAGTTGGAAGAATGTCTCAAGTGGGGTACCACAGGGCTCTGTCCTGGGCCCTGTATTGTTCAACATCTTTATCAACGATTTAGATGAAGGAATTGAGGGTAAACTGATTAAATTTGCTGATGACACAAAGCTAGGAGGGATAGCTAATACTAGAGAAGAGAGAGAGAGGATTCAAAAAGATTTAAATAAACTGGAGAAGTGGGCAGCAACTAACAGAATGGTTTTTAACAGGGAGAAATGCAAAGTACTACATCTGGGCAATAAAAATGAAAAAAGCATATATAGAATGGGAGGAATAGGGCTAAGTGACAGCACATGTGAAAAAGACTTGGGTATACTAATAGATCACAGACTGAATATGAGTCAACAGTGTGATGCAGCAGCAAAAAAGGCAAATGCAATTCTAGGATGTATTAACAGAAGCATACAGTCTAGATCACGTGAAGTCATTATTTCCCTCTACTCCTCTTTGGTCAGACCTCATCTGGAATATTGTGTCCAGTTTTGGGCACCACATTTTAAAAAAGACATCAACAAACTGGAGCAAGTTCAGAAAAGAGCGACCAGAATGGTGACCGGTCTGCAAACCCTGTCTTATGAGGAAAGGTTGCAGGATTTGGGAATGTTTAGTTTGCAAAAGAGAAGACTGAGAGGAGACTTAATAGCTGTCTACAAATATCTAAAGGGCTGTCACATTGTAGAAGGATCAACTTTATTCTCATTTGCACAAGGAAAGACTAGAAGCAATGGGATGAAACTGAATGGGAGGAGACACAGATTAGATATTAGAAAAAACTTTTTGACAGTTAGAGTGATCAATGAGTGGAACAGGCTGCCACGAAAAGTTGTGAGTTCTCCTTCAATGGAAGTCTTCAAACAGAGGCTGGACAGACATCTGACTGGGATGATTTAGCGAATCCTGCTTTGAGCAGGGGGTTGGACCAGATGGCCCAGGAGGTCCCTTCCAACTCTACGATTCTATGATTCTAACTGTGTGTTACTCTGTAATGTCTTTATTGTCTGTCCCCGCTTTATTGTAATGTGCTGTGGAATATGTTGGCGCTATATAAAGAAAATTATTAATATTACAGTAAATGTGAGGGAGACCATTCCCACTATATATACTCAGTGTGATGATAAGTTCTCCTGGAGGATGACCAGCTGGAACATTTAATGTTTTTATTGTCGGTGAGATATATAGAAGAGAATTTGGAGTACGGGGAAGCTACAGGGAAGGCTAAGCTGGCATGAAAATACTTTAAAAAAAATCCATGGCTTCCACAGTACCAACCATGGGCCACAAAAAGTGAGTTAACTGAGATTCTGTAAGTGAGCTCGATCTGATGCTCCAGTGGGAGAGATTGTAGCTCATACAGTGCTTGTCTTTGTTTCGTGTCTTTCGGCTGATTTATGACCACGGATTGCATCAAAGTTAAATGTGCCTGTAAAAGCCAAATGGCGCAACATTTTTAATGCAAGTGAATTGCAAAACTGATTTTTAAACCCATAAACCCATTTAAATAAGCCCTCCTCCTCCTCCCATCAAAGTTTTCACCCTCTTAATATATTGCAGTCATCATATTCTATAGCACTGTGTACTTACAATTGCTCATTTTTCCTTTCTACCCTGTTAATTTTTCTCTGCTCTATGTAGAAATAGGACATATCTTTTCCCTGCATGAATCATTCCCCTCTTCAACTCCTGACCCAGTTGCTCCCTCTTCCTTCTGCCTGGGACTTTTGCAGTGACTCATGTGTCGACTCACACAGGGAAAATTGACCTCTTGTTTTTACATAGAGCTTAGAGCATTCAGCTAGTCAGTGTGTAATCATGTGATGTTATAGACCTAATGGAAAAGAGAAGAATTAACTGGGTAGAAAGGCAAATTGAGCAATTGTAAGTACACAGTGCTATATAATATGGTGACTGCAATACAGTATATTAAAAGGATAAAATTTTGATGGGAGTGCTAACTGGGATTACCCCTTTAAGGATCCCCGTCAAGAATGGTGAGAGGTTACAATGAGCCTCTCACACTCTGGAGGACTCGTCATGTCCTGCATTAATGCAGAAAATCTATTTAATGAAATGTGTACTTGTGATGGCGCTGCAGAGAAATTGAAGAAATCCCGCCTTCTGCACCGCTTCTGATCACCCTCAGGACAATGCTTCTAGTTATTACATCTGAATTCCTCTTCCTGTGCTCATCGCCGTCATTAGCGTTCAGCAGATGACGTGGATGACCGTGCGCCATGAGCGCTTCAACAAATGGGACCAACCCGTGTGCAGGAGTGGAGTGGCGCTATGTCTAGAAAAATAAAAGTCGCCCCTTTTTTTCTAATACTGGACGACCCCATTAATCTTTCTACTGTAGTTAATTTATTTGCTTTTTTGCCTGATGTGAAAAGTTAAGAATTTTATCATTGTGGTTGTTGCGTGTTTATGGCTACATTTGGAGCTCTTGTGCTCTATTATTCTTTTCTGAACATGTTTTCATGTTTACTTTCTTTCTTTTTTTTTTTTTTCTTCTTTGTCAACCCCCCAAAAATAAAGCCGAGTACAGTATGTAGGATTCCTGGCCAGCAGAAGCGATAATTAATACTTGGATATTTGCACATGGAGCAGATTGTGTTTATGTTGCTTTTCACAGTTAGCGGAGTACAGCTTCATCTGAATTGTTGTGTTTGTGAGGGGGGCATTGTCTGCATATCACTTTATACATTCCCAAATATTTCATGTCCTGCCTTCATTCTGGATAATTTATCATTTTTGCTGTCCATTACTGATGAACGAACCCTTTGGGATATCTGAGCATGCTCGGGTGTTAACCGAGTGACTTCGGCGTGCTCGAAAAATATGTTTGTGTCCCCGCAGCTGCATGTCTCGCGGCTGTCCGACAGCTGCAACACATGCAGGGATTGCCTAACAAACAGGGACCGAAACGTGCTGGAAATCTATCTTGGTGGTATATGGACCCACAGCCTTTCTTATGAGCCCTGTTTGTGCGCCCATAGCAGTGGTTTGCTGATCTGCATACTTCAGAGCAGTGGTTTGTGCAATCAGTTAGGGTCTCAGGGCTCGGACCACCACAGATCAGCAGATTTCAGTCTTTATGACATATGAGAAGTCATGGCAAATGATTGGTCCCCTTTAATAAAAGAAATTGGATGCAAAGGTCTACACACTTATTCAATGAAAACTCCAGCCAGAACATGCATATACAATAAAGTTTATCAGCAAGCAATTTATACATGTAGCAATTTCTGGCAAAATTAGACAATTAAGAGACAATCAGGTCACGTATCACATAAGCAGTTTTGCTGTATTCAAAAATCTCTGCTGTGTATGAAGGAGTTGACCATATGGTGACTTGGGGACATTTGCTAACGCATGTATTCCTATTTTCCTTGAATGAACTCTCTGAAGTGACAGTTTGCGTATTTAATTGACCAGAGGGGTATGCATGGCTGTTAAGTCTCCTCACTCTGACATGCCAGGCATATCACTCTCCACAAGGTGAAGCATTACCCCTTAGTTCCCAGTCTAGAGCCTCTCATACAGCCAAATCAGATCTCATGCTTAGCACTGAGGAGGGGCAACACCCTGAAACAAAGTGTCTGCAAATTGAGATTCTGGTTTGGCTTTTATCCTAAGTCATGTGACAAGGCTTGTTAAAGCATCGACATTGACTTTTAGGATTGCTGCTTCCAAAAGGTGACACTAGAATTCAATTTGTCTTCCTCTCTGAAGAGATAATTTGCATATTTATTTTCCCACAGCATCATTGCACGGCTTATAAGTCTCCTCACTCTAACATGCCAGGCATGTCACTCTCCACAAGGAGAAACGTTACCCCTTAAACCCTTGAAATGAGCTGAAACTAATGAAAAATGGGAGACCTACAGATCCCCACAAGAGGGTTTTCTTTGAGATTCGTTGGTGATTTAATAACCACGGCAGGGACCAGCGTTTGTCCTTCGACGGATGAAACGTGAGGCCATCCGTCGCTAATACAAGTCTATGAGAAAAAAACGGATCCAGCGGCATCAGTCACTGGATCTGTTTTTTTTTCTTCAAAATTCGACGGATTGTGACTGATGGCAAAAAAAACTGATGTGTGAAAGGGACCTTAAGTAATTTTGTAAATGTGGGCCAGCAGAGGCATAACTTGAGGTTCCTCGACCCCATTGCAAAAATCCGTACCAAAGCCCCCACCTGCCGTTGACTATTTGCGGTACTGATATCTTTATCGCATAGAACTTTGGAGCCTCCTTGTGCAACAGACCCAGGAGCATCCATTTTCCGTGGGAAACACTGTCCTTGAATGGCAGCCATAACTTAGCTTTCAGTGACCTTTTGGGCTTCCTCAATAATTCTCGTACTGGCCCCCGGGTTAGTTTCTTGTTTGGATGAACCATTTCATATTTATATCCTGATAAATAAAGTTCCAGATTGTAAGCCCGTGGTTCATTATTAGCCCTCTATGCCCATGAAAATGTCAAAACAAAAAAATTATTTATTCTTTTATCTTTGATGGAATTATGAAAGAAACGCCAAGTGATTGAAGTTGGGGAGGTGACGGCTTCGTATTTGTTCTTTCGATGCTGGATATGCGAAGTGCGAGCGATCGTTAAACTTGATTATGCGGAAGTTTCTTGTTCTTGGCAAGAAGCGGTGGCAGCAATTCCACAAAATTAGTAATAACCCACGGATCATTAACCCCTGATTTTTAGACGGCACAGTTCACTTTTAATGCTGTGTCAGTACTTTAATGGCACATTGCTTTATAGTCTTGCCCTTCACCACGGTTGACCATACAGTAGGTAACATCAGATACGCTCCAGTACTGAACCCACTGACTGGTGAGTACGATGGCGGCACGTCGCTGCTGTAAGCCCCGGCAGAGCTGGCAGTCCATCTGATACGACATTGCTGCACCGCTCAGCACTGGCTGGGAATTCAAGCTGGCAAATGAGCCCAGGTCCCGGAGTTTCAGCACACCATCTGGGAAGCAAACTTCCATGTTCCTCGTATTACCCAGATCCTTAATGAAATAAGCAGCGACATCTGTCAGTAGATACTTGGCTGTTTGTCCCGGTGGAAATGAAGAATAGACAAATTATAGGATTTATATAGACGCTATGGCATGAAATCCGATTATTTATTTGCCTGGGTCATGTCAGTAAAGGAATGACAACTGATAAGAATTAATGTTTACAAGTATAGATAGAGGGACGTGAGAAACTTACTAGGTAGCTAGATATTAGATACAGTGTGTAGACATATATGTGATAGATAATAGATAGAAGGATAGATAGATAGATAGATAGATAATAGATGGAAGAATACATAGATGGATGGATTGAAAGATAATACATAGACAATAAATTGATTGAAAGATAGATAGATGATAGATAGATAATAGATGATAGATAGAAGGAAAGATAGATAATAGACAATTGATAGACGAGAGATAGATGATAGATAGTTAGCAGGATAGATAAAATAAATCATAGATAAAGAGATTGATATGGGATAGAGAGTGTGGTGTAGTAACCACTGAGTCCGCTAGGGGGCGCTGTGTGGATGTCCCAGGAGAAAGGATGAATGGCAGAATACTGAATGGCCGTTATGTATCTCAAAGTGGGTGGCTTTGGGATGGAGATTTATGTGTTGATCAGCAGTGATACTGCTGAGGTGTTGTTTCAATGTGTAAGGGAGAACTCTCCAGGTAACTAGAGAGATGGGCGGACCTGGTTACCTACAAACCCACCCAGGTGTGTGTTTAAAGCACTATTGTAAAGAGTGTGTAAAGACTTGGACCTGTGATGAGGTCAGAGTCATGTGACCCTGTGGGCATGGCTATGGACCATATAATGTGGCTAGGGTAGGTCACATTTGGTGGAGAAAGCTATGGGCAGTGTTCTAGCCTTGTTGCTGGGAGCAATGGAAGAGGACTGCAAAGTTTTGGTTGCTAAGGGCATATGTTGCAGTGCTGGCAATGCTGAGCCAGGAGGGCTGACGGTTGGGGAAGCCAATGCCCGGCTGTGGTTCTGGAACCGTGGGGCGGCCTAGTGAGTAAGGCACTGTCTGGATCGGTGAGCCCAGTGTGGCCGTTTCCCCAGGAGAAAGAGACTTATAGGATACCTCTGCGGTAGAGGAGTCCGAGAACCTGCTCGGCCAGCAGGTGACAGTCGTGAAAACCGTGTTGTACTGACTGGGGTCAGTGAGAAAGACACTGGTGATTGCTATAGGGTGCCTCTGTGGAGAAGAGGTATCCGAGGACCTGTGTGGCCGACACAGGTAACGGACAGGTGTTCATGTTGTACTGACCGGGGTCAGTGATAAAGACTGTGTACCTGGAGGGTTCCGTGAGCAAGGTCCTGGAGGGTCAGTGTTGGGAGGTTCTGGGAGAAGAATCGTCTCCCTGGAGCACGTGGTATGACCTTGGACCTGGTGAGGCGTGAGTGTTGGGCAGTCTCAGGCGGAGACGGATGTCCTAAAGAGCACCCGCTAAGCCCCTTGACCTGGTGAGGCCGGTGTGTTGGGAAACCCTGGGAGGAGGGCCGCTCCCTGAATAGCACCCGGTGCGCCCTGTGTGTTGGACGGTCTCAGGCGGAGATGGAACGTCCTGAATAGCACACAGAAAGGACACGTGAGTTTTGTGTGGTGTTTTTTTTCTTCTTTTCTCAAGTCAGCCTGCGGTGGCTCAGTGGGAGTCAAGAAGGTGACAAGCGGCTTCCTGTAACTCGGCGGGGTTACAAAGGGGACAAGCGGCTTCCGGCAACTCGGCGGGGATACAAAGGGGACAAGCGGCTTCCGGCAACTCGGCGAGGTTTCGAAGGGGACAAGCGGCTTCCTGTAACTCGGCGGGGTTACAAAGGGGACAAGCAGCTTCCGGTAACTCGGCGGGGTTTCAAAGGGGACAAGCGGCTTCTTGTAACTCGGCGGGGTTACGAAGAGGACACCAGCCGCTGTGTGTGAACAGCAGCCGGTGGTGTCGGTGATCGGTGACAGCAGGAGCTGTGGTGGTGCCAACAAGGACTTGTGTGGTATCATTAAAAGACATAAACTGTGTTGTGTGAACTGTAGTCTGAGAAGGCCGGTATAACGGACATGGGGAAATCCCGAATGGGGGCGGTGGCCCAAATCGGGGTGGTAGCCCAAAAGGGGGTGGAGTCCCAGAAGGGGGCGGTGACCCAAATTGGGGTGGGAGTCCAAAAAGAAGTGGAGTCCCAGAGGGGGGCGGTGACCCAAATTGGGGGGTTTAACCCAAAAAGGGGTGGAGTCCCAGGAGGGGGCGGTGACCCAAATTGGGGTGGTCCAGAAAGGGGTCGGTGTGTCAAAAGAGGAACAGCAATGTTCGTGTATGTTGTTTTCTGAATGTGGAATATTCTTTCCGTATAATGACAGGCCACAGGTGTGTACCGTAATGCTGCACCGAGAAGGAGTCTCGGGTCGGCTGGACTCAAAGTGTCAGGTGACTCTGACAGGATCTCCTCTCACTTTCTGTCTGACCAAGAGATTGGTCCAGGTTCGCTGTAAACATGGGGTCACAGTGAACTATACGGTAGACAGAGTAATGTTTGAGGGGACCAAAGGTGGTGTCTGCCAAGGGGGCGGGATACCCCGGGACTTAGTCTATGCCTTGGAGAGGGGCCAGGACTTTGTTTTGTTTGACGTATGGTCGGACGATGGAGACGTTTCGACTGTGGGGCCGGCAGACACTGAGACAGTGACGGCTCCTGACGTGGACAGGTCAGAAGTAGAACTTACCGGGAAAAGAAGTACATCTGCCCAACTGACGGACCTGACGTCTCGTGACAAGACAGGTGGTGGGCTGGGAGATGAGGTGACTAGAGTGGACACACGGTCAGAGGGTAACTGGAGGGTTGACTCGGATGATCGGCATGACTCAGACTCTAGGGGTGACTGTGGCTCTGAGAGAGAAAGGGAGCACAGACTGGATGAGCTAGAGAAAGAAGTCTTCGAGCTCAAAGGTCACCTGGCATTGTGGCAAGGTCTGAATAAGTCTCTCAGAGAAGAGGTAGGAGTACTAACAAAAACTGTAAGAGGTCTTCTGCGGGAGTAGAAGTGGGACGAAGACTTACAGCGGCCAGGCCTGAGTGAGGAACAGTGTGAAGACAAAAAGAAACTGAAAAGTATGGAAGCAGAGGTGATTCGTTTGCAGACGGAGCTTGCTGCTGCAGAGTGTGCTAAAAGACAAGCACAGCAGGAAAAAGATGAACTGGCTGATGTGATTGCCAACAACAGAGGTGAGGGTGCTCTGGCTTTGGAAGAAAAGAGGCCGTTAGAGTCTCACATTGTTCAGCTTGAAGAAGAAGTGGAGGAAGAACACGTTGAATTAGCCAATGACAAGCTGAGAAAGGCCACACTTCAGGTTGACCAGATGGATGCTGATTGTGGAGGAGGAGGAGCGCCGAGGAGATGGCTGCTCTGGCATGAGGCTCCTGAGTTTTTTTAGTTTTTTACCCCGTTTAATTGTTAATTCTCCCTTTGGAGCACTCACCATTGCGTAGCTACAGGATTCGGCAGAGCTGGGAGTAGTGTGGAGACTGCGATCAGCTGGGACTGGTGTCTTTCTGTCCTCGTGGAGCTCCGTGCCTGGATTCAGCTGGGAGAGAGTGAAGCTGCTGGCTGCCTGCCAACTTTCCTACAACTTGTAACCAATTCCAGAATGCAGATGATCCCGGGATAGGAAAGCTGGTGGAGTGTGCGGTGCTGGAGTTGTTCTGGAGATCTTGTGGTCCACGTGGAGCTGTAGGGCTACAGGATTCGGCAGAGCTGGGAGTAGTGTGGAGACTGCGACCAGCTGGGACCGGTGTATTTCTGTCCTCGTGGAGCTCCGTGCCTGGTTTCAGCTGGGGGAGAGTGAAGCTGCTAGCTGCCTGCCAACTTTCCTACAACTTGTACCCATTTCCAGAATGCAGATGATCCCGGGATAGGAAAGCTGGTGGAGTGTGCGGTGCTGGAGATGTTCTGGAGATCTTGTGGTCCAGGTGGAGCTGAAGGGGTGAGCTGGGCAGGTTTGGACTGACTGTTGGCATGTCCCCTGATGTCCCTGTCTTGTTGCACCCATGCCCTACCCCCCAGCAGTGCTGGAAGCACCCTTTATGGAAAGTTGTACATTTAACTTTGCTAAGCTGTGACTGTTCAGTCTTTATAGCTACAAGCTGAGTGTAATCATGGCCACTGCACTCTGTAAACCTACTCTTATGATTTCAAGGGATGATTTATTATTCTGGAATCATCCGCAATTTCTCATGGACTCCCCTTCTTGGAGCATGATTGCTAATTCAACAATTGAGCACATAAAATCCATTACTTCTGTGAAACCTGTGGAGGTGTACTGCAAGAGAGGTAGGAGAGGAGGAGTCCTGGCACGCCTTCGGAGGAGAGGGTTCAGAACAGCTCTTCCTTCACTCCACTTGGCTAATGTCCGTTCCTTATCTAACAAAATGGAGGAACTGAACTTACTTTGTAACATGAGATCTGATATGGCCAATTCAGCTGCTCTTTGTTTTATTGAGACCTGGTTGAATGAGACCATCCCTGATTGTAGTCTGGATCTATCTGGTTTTGTTATCTACAGAGCTGACCGTGATTGTGTAGCTTCAGGTAAACAAAGGGGGGGTGGGGTATGTCTCTACATCAACACTAGCTGGTGCTGTGATGTTAACATACTGGGAAAAGGTTGCTTTCCAGATCTAGAGTACCTTGCACTCAATTGTAGACCATTTTACTCTCCAAGAGAGTTTTCATCTATGGTTCTGGTTGCAGTATATATTCCCCCCCAAGCATCTGTTAAAGCTGCTATTGGTGAATTAGCATGCAAAATATCAGAATGGGAGAAAGGATCTCCAGAAGCATTTGTGATTGTAATGGGGGACTTTAACAAAGGAAAACTCAACCTGGATCTCCCCAAATTTACTCAACATATAAACTGCTTCACGAGAGAGAACAATACGCTTGATCACTGCTATACAGTCATAAAAGGGGCCTACAGGGCAGTGAGGAGAGCAGCAGTGGGCTTTTCAGATCATTGTCTAATTCATTTAATTCCAGCCTACAGGCAAAGGTTGAAAACATCCAAACCTACAGTTTATACAAAGAAGACATGGTCTGAGGAGGCAAAATTGCAACTACAAGCATGCTTTGAATGCACGGACTGGGAGGTATTCCAGGAAACATGCTCGGGTCTGGATGAATGGGTTGATGCAGTGTCCTCATATATCTGTTTTTGTGAAGACACGTTTATTCCATCCAAATCTGTCCACTTTCGGGGAAACAACAAGCCGCGGTTTACAAATAAAGTCAGGTTGATCCGTAAGAGAAAAGAGGAGGCTTATAAAGCAGGCGATATTACTGAATTCAAGAAACTTAGGAACTCGCTATCTAAAGAGATCAAGTTAGCCAAACACGAGTATGCAAAGATTCTGGAGGAAAGGTTCTCATCAAAAGATAATAGATCTGCATGGAGAGGATTAAGAGAGGTCACCAATTATAAAAGCCACCCCACTATAGTGAACCCCAGCAGAAGTCTGGCAGCAGAGTTAAATGAATTCTACTGCAGATTTGAGGCAAGCTCTACACACAGTGGCTATTCATCTCTAAGCTCCTCAGTCTGTTCATATAAAGATCATTCATTGTGCAACACCCAAGTAGTGATCTCCGAGGCAGAGGGGATACGCATCCTGAAGGGACTTAAGGTCAAAAAGGCACCTGGCCCTGATGGTGTATCTCCAATGTGTCTGAAAGTATGTTCTACCCAGCTTGCCCCTATACTGACAAATATATACAATGTGTCACTGAAAGAGTGCGTTGTACCTCAGTGTTGGAAAAATTCCACAATTATCCCTGTCCCCAAGAAAGTGGGATCCTCTGAGTTGAACGACTATAGACCAGTAGCACTCACATCTGTAGCTATGAAAGTCTTCGAAAGAATTATGATGTCCCACCTGATAAAATTCACGCAGAAGCTATGGGACCCGCTTCAGTTTGCCTATAAGGAGAATCGTTCGGCAAACGACACTGTCAATCTGGCACTGAAGTACATTTTGGATCATACAGATGAACTGCACTCATATGTCCGGATTCTTTTCATGGAATTTAGCTCAGCGTTCAATACCATTGATCCGAATTTACTTCATAAGAAAATGGTAGCTCTTGGAGTCCCTCTTAACTTATGCTTGTGGATTTATAACTTCCTGACAGCCAGGATACAGAGTGTAAAAGTTGGACCATTCACTTCGGACACCTTGGTCACAAACATCGGGGCACCTCAGGGGTGTGTTTTGTCCCCGTTACTGTTTTCTCTCTATACGAATGATTGCATCTCTTCAGCAGACTCAGTAAAAATCTTGAAATTTGCCGATGATATGACACTGATTGGTCTCATCAGGGGAAATGCTGAAGACTTGTATCGGAGTGAGGTGGAAAGAATATGTGACTGGTGTAAAGCCAATAATCTTGTACTCAACACTAAAAAAACTGCTGAGATGGTTGTGGATTTTAGGAAAGATCAACATGAGATACTTCCAATCTACATCCATGACGAAGTGGTTCTTAGGGTCACAGAGACCAAATTCCTTGGTGTTATCATCTCTCATGATCTTAAATGGGGGAAAAACGTGGATGCTGTTATAAGAAAAGCACAACAGAGGATGTTCTTCCTGCGTCAGCTGAAAAGATATGGTTTGTCTAAGAATCTGCTGATCTTATTCTTTAATGCTGTCATCAGATCTGTGATTTGTTCCTCTCTGATAGTCTGGTATGGGGGAGCCACTGCGCATGACAAACTCCGCTTACAAAGGACTTTCAGAACAGCAGAGAGAATTATAGGTTCCCCCCTGCCTAAAATCCAGGATCTTTATGATAAGAGTATTCGATCCCACGCATTGAAAATTTCATCCGATCCCTCTCACCCGGGACACTCCTCATTCCAACTACTCCCTTCAGGACGTCTCTTCAGAGTCCCCAAATGCAGCACCAACCGCCATATGAACAGCTTCTATCCACTCTCTGTTCAACAATTAAATCGTCATGTGTAGACTATATACTGTATCTGTCTTGTTAGATGTTACTTGTTGTATCTGTTGTTATATATTATGTTGCCTCTTTGCCACAAAGAATTCCTTGTATATATGTAATATGTACTTGGCGATAATAAATTTGATTTGATTTGATTGATTTGATTGATCTGAAGACAGAACATAGTAATGCTCAGAAGAATGAGAATGCCCATCAGCAATTAGTTCGCCAGAATAGCGACTTAGAAGCAAAGGTTACACTACTGGAGGAACAGTTTGATGCAGAAATTAAAGTGCGACAATCTGCTAGCAAGCAAGTACGCCGTACGGTGAAAAAACTGAAGGTTGTGCTAAGGCAAATGGATGATGAAAGGCATAACTCTGAGCAGTACCAAGACCTGGCGGAGGGAAATGATGTGCGTTTGAAACAGTTGAAACGCCAGGTGGAAGAAGCAGAGAAAGAGGCTCAACGTGCCAATACGTTGCACCGTAGATTACAGTGTGAACTAGAGGTTGCTACAGAGACAGCAGATGCAAAGAACTGTGAGGTTAATGCACTGAAAAGTAAACTTAGATGTGGTGGGGTACCATTTGTTACAAGACGCTTAGATAGAGAAAGGATGGTGACTAACAAGTGTCTGACGACGCAGACAGACCGTGACTGGAGGGTCAAAGCCAATGACCGATATTCTGACCGCTGGAGGCGGGGGAGGACTAACTTAGGAACGAGGCCTTATGACAGATGGAGACGGTTCTCTCGACCTGTGGGGTAAGGTGTAGTGAGTGCCCGGTCACGAGACCCTGATGTAATGTTGTGTATTCAACCCCACAAGTTTGAACAGGGGGGGAGGTATGTGGTGTAGTAACCACTGAGTCCGCTAGGGGGGCGCTGTGTGGATGTCCCAGGAGAAAGGATGAATGGCAGAATACTGAATGGCCATTATGTGTCTCAAAGTGGGTGGCTTTGGGATGGAGACTTATGTGTTGATCAGCAGTGATACTGCTGAGGTGTTGTTTCAATGTGTAAGGGAGAAGTCTCCCCACTGTCCCGATTCACGGATCTGAATTTGGTTCCTCTGCTAGAGAAATTTAAAGGGAAAATAGGTGCATGGTGCAAATTGGCTTTAACGGTAACGGGTAGAACTAACCTGATTAAGATGGTCCTTATGCCACAACTAATGTACGTTTTACACAATTCGCCGATATGGCTACCAAAAAAACGGTTTCGGGGCATTGATTCTATCTTCAGATCCTTGATATGGGGCAAGAAGCAGGCACGGATTAAATTTGGAACTCTGCAAAAAGGAAAGGAAGAGGGAGGACTGGCCGCACCAAATCCATGGGTCTATTTCTTGGCAGTACAGGGCCAGCTTGTCAGGGGATGGAGAGAGCTCGATTGTGGAGGAGCAGCTCACCGGGTGCTGGTACATGTGACGGGGAGACGCCCACTTATCCAGGGTCTAGAGGATGGTACCTTTAAGAAACTGGGAGCACCATATCCTACCATAGGCATGATTCAGAAGGTATGGGACACCATTAAAAGGATCAGAGGGGTGGATGAGCTGACTAGGTACTCACCGGTGTGGGACAATGAGCATCTGCCGGAACTTAATAAGCTGCGTCAAATGGGCAATTGGAAGGCGAAAGGAGTAAGATATGTGTGCCAGCTGCAGAGTGGAACGGACCTGAAGACCTTTGAGACATTGAGAGAGGAATTTGATTTGCCTTCGGTATGGGGGTTTCAATACTATATGCTTCGACATGCTTGGAGGGCACAGTGTAGATTGGGAGCCATGACGGTTCAGGGCGACATTGTACTAGAATTTGTGTGTATGACAGGAGGGACGAGGGGAGTTATATCGAGCATATATCATGATCTACTACACTCCTATCTGGGGGACAATCACCTCACTGCAAAGAGTAAATGGGAGAGGGAGGTGGGTACCCTCACAACAGAACAATGGGAGACTATTCTTGAATATGTCCCGAAGATCTCTCTAAGCGAGCAGGCACGGCTCTCCCAATTATATGTAATACATAGAACATACAAAACACCGTTGGTCCTATTCAAGGCGGGCTTGAGGGGAGACTCTAGCTGCCCTAGATGTGGCACAGACCAGGCCGGACTGTTACATATGTTATGGTCGTGTCCGCGGCTGGTGGCATACTGGCTGGTCGTTATCAACAAAATTGAGAGAGCTTATGCATGTACGCTCGACAGGAATCCAGTGCTGTGTGTTTTGGGGGAGGTGGATGGGATACCTGTCTCAGAACATTACAAAGTGGCAATAGCGAGGTTGCTGTATGTGGCACGCAAACTAATAGCACGAAAATGGAAGGATTCGGAACCCCCCACTAGGAGGGAATTTATTGCTCAGACACGTACGGTAATGCATTTAGAGGAAAGCATTTACAGGCGAAGGCATGGCACTTTCGAAAAAATATGGTCCGCCTGGATGGCGGTGATATGATTGCTAAGACTCTCAAGTATACCCGGCATAAGGAGTATTGGGGGAGGGGGGAGGGGGGGATGGCTTTGATTGTATTACTACAAGATATGTGAATTGTTACATGTATATTGATATCCACTGTTTATTGTTTAAAATCTTTTGAAACCTAAATAAAAATAACTGGTTTTAAAAAAAAAAAAAAAAAAAAGGGAGAAGTCTCCAGGTAACTAGAGAGATGGGCGGACCTGGTTACCTACAAACCCACCCAGGGGGTGTGTTTAAAGCACTATTGTAAAGAGTGTGTAATGCTTGAAGGACCTGTGATGAGGTCAGAGTCATGTGACCCGGTGGGCGTGGCTATGGACCATATAATGTGGCCAGGGTGGGTCACAAGAGATAGCTAGATGATAGATAATAGATGGATAGATAATAAATAGATCGATAATAGATAAATAGATAGATTTATAAATAGATAGATTGATAGATATTAGATAGATTTTAGACTCAGGGGCCCATGCAGCTGCTTATGTGGCCCGTGAGTTGTGGAGTCCTTTATCGAACCATCCATCCCCTGCCTGACGTTTGCCCACGTCTCATGATATCTGCTGAATATGTGCTTCAGAAGTCGAGAAGAGTTTTATGGAGCGGATTCCTGCCCTGAGCCTGCTCAATGTTCGACAAATATTGACTATTTAACACAATAGACCCCCTCTGTGATTGGAGTCAGCTTTGATCTCAGCGGTTTAACTCCCTTAGGCGCTATGGTGAACAGGGAACACTGCATTGAAAGGGGTTTTCCCACAAACAAAGTTCATTTTAACCCCTTAACGACCAGGGATATTTTTGGTTTTGCATTTTCATTTTTCCATCCCCTTCTTTTCCAGAGCCATACGTTTTTATTTTTCCGTGAATATGGCCATATGGGGGCTTGTTTTTTGCGGGACAAGTTGTACTTTTGAATGACATCTTTGGTTTTACCATGTCGTGCACTACAAAACGGGGAAACAAAATTCCAAGTGCGGGGAAATTGCAAAAAAATCTTAATCCCACACTTGTTTTTTTGCTTGGCTTTTTTGATAGGTTCACTAAATGCTAAAAGTGACCTGCCATTATGATTCTCCAGGTCATTACGAGTTCATAGACACCAAACATGTCTAGGTTCTAGTTTATATAAGTGTTGAAAAAAAAATCCAAAGTTTGTTAGAAAAAAAAAAATGCCATTTTTCGTGATCTGGGGTTGGGTGAGGGCTTATTTTTTGCCAGGCTGACGTTTTTAATGATACCACATTGTGCAAATACGTTCTTTTGATCGCCCGTTATTGCATTTTAATGTAATGTCCAAACGACATTGATTCAGTGCTGTAATGTCTTTGCTTTTCCCCCTGCCCAGAAGCTGTGGTATGATCAGACCATGTTCCTGTATGGTCAGACACGGCCATTACACAGTACACAGCAGGGGCACATTTATAAGATTATCTCAGCACAGGAACATTTTATCTAAACACTTCCAATTTTGGAAATAATTATTATTGCATGATCTATTGATTAAAATGAACTTTCTTCATGGGAAAACTCCTTTAAGTGGTTAGACTGAGAAATGGAGACGGACGATCAAAGGAACCCAGCAGTCTGTTGTTTTGAAAGATTTTGTCTATGGGGTGGAAGTTAAGCGGCCCCCTATTTTTTTATTAATCCAGATAGATAGATATTTACTATTTATCTATCTGTCCATCTGTCTGATGTCATGAAATTTACATAGGATGTAAGTGAATGTCCTTCCTTCACAAGTTCATTATCCATGGAAACAAACTATGGATTACATTGATTGTTACTATAGTAGCATAGGTAATTTATTCAGGTCAATTCTATGGTTGAAATAGATATATAGATACAAATAAAGGAGATTGTAAATCCAAATGTGGTAAATGTCCTAATTGGACTGATAGGATACATCAACCAGTAACAAGAGAAGTACTAAGACAAAATTATATAACAATCATAGAAATTTTTATTAATAAATGTTATTAAAAAGAGGGAAAGGGGAGATACATTTCCAACATATCAGATATAGATCTAGAGTGTTGGTGAGTCACTCAGGGAGAAAAATTACCTAGAGAAGTAAGATTATATAAAATAGCTCCTTGTAGTACTGTTGGCACCTTAACTTACCAGCTCTTTTTTTGTGCTTACATCTGTTAGTTGAATGAATGAATATATATATATATATATACATATATATATATATATATATAAATAATTGTATTGTAACATCCTCTTAGGAGATCTGAGGTTAGGCGATCATTACGCTTTGGGAATCACTGGTCTTTCGTTTATTTAGACTGTGTGTTTTCTTCCTCCTGTTAAATTGACTTCGTTTCCATTGGCACTGAAGAGGTTAACGACTCTTTGTATTATGCTGGTTGGAGACATGCAGCTCCATCTCACAGCTGCTCCTGATCTGCTCCTTTCTCCCTCTATAAAACCAGGCCAGCTCTTCTCATCCCTGCCTATGAAAGTTTACTTCCTGGCTTGCTGGAGTTAGTGTGCTGAAGTTGGAGTTCGTAGTTGCTGCAGTTGTGAACGTTGTGTGCCGTTTTTGGGTGTATGTTTTCTCCATTATCCTATTCCCATTTGGTTTGTACCTGCCTATCCTTCCCTATATTCCTCCCTACCCTTGTAAGTTGCTTTTTGTTATCCCGGTTTGTCTTACATGTTTATACACTAACATATCTGTCCCGGGCCTCCTGGGGGAGTAGGAGAGGACAGCTTAGGGTATATCAGGAGCATAGTAAGTTCAGAGACTCGGGACTCTCTACCTTTAGGGATAGTTAAGGGACAATTTGAGACCCCCCCTTTCTTTCCAAAGACCGTCACAGCGTAACAGTAATTTTTCTCCCTATATGGCTCATCCACTGTCTATATCTGTATTTCATATGTTGCATATTTATCTCCCCTTTCCATGTTTTATTAAAATGTATTAATACATATTTCTATCATTATTATATACTTTTGTCCCAGCAGTTCTCTTTTTATTGGTTGTTAGATAGATAGTCAAACATTACAGAAAAGCTGACTGAGATAGTCGACTTTGGCAAGAGCCCTCTGTTAAAGCGGATCTGTCACCAGATTTAACGATACAAACCGAATATACGATTACATAGATCTCAGACCTGAAGAAACTGGTTTACTTATTTTGGAATCAGCTGTGATCCCAGCAATTTAACCTCTTTAGGTGCTGTGGTGAACAGCGACCATGCATCTAAGTAGTTAGACTGGGAAGTGGGGATGGGACAATCACAGGAACCCAATGGGAAGTTGTTGTGGCAGCTGGGCCCATGGGGGCAGGGAAGGGGGCAATTCAGACCCTTGTTATGTATCTGCAGTGTTGCCATTTTCTCCCATGGACAGACAGATAGATACAGTGGGGAAATAAGTATTTGATCCCTTGCTGATTTTGTAAGTTTGCCTACTGACAAAGACATGAACAGTCTATAATTTTAAGGGTAGGTTAATTTTAACATTGAGAGATAGAATATCAAAAATAAAATTGAGAAAATCACATTGTATAAATTATATACATTTATTTGCATTTTGCGGTGAGAAATAAGTATTTGATCCCCTACCAACGATTAAGAGTTCTGGCTCCTACAGACCAGTTAGACATTCCTAATCAACTCGTTACCTGCATTAAAGACAGCTGTCTTACATAGTCACCTTTATAAAAGACTCCTGTCCACAGACTCAATTAGTCAGTCAAACTCTAACCTCTACATTATGGGCAAGACAAAGAGTATGTCAGGGACAAGGTCATAGAGCTGCACAAAGATAGAATGTGCTACAAAACCATAAGTAAGACGCTGGGTGAGAAGGAGACAACTGTTGGTGCAATAGTAAGAAAATGGAAGAAATATAAAATAAATGTCAATCGACATCGATCTGGGGCAGCATGCAAAATCTCACCTCACGGGGTATCCTTGATCATGATGAAGGTAAGAGATCAGCCTAAAACTACACGGGGGGAACTTGTTAGTGATTTCAAGGCAGCTGGGACCACAGTCACCAAGAAAACCATTGGTAAAACATTATGCCGTAAAGGTTTAAAATCCTGCAGTGCACGCAAGGTCTCCCTGCTCAAGAAGGCGCATATGCAGGCCCATCTGAAGTTTGCCAATGAACACCTGGATGATTCTGTGAGTGATTGGGTGAAGTTGCTGTGGTCAGAGGAGACAAAAAATTGAGCTCTTTGGCATTAACTCACTCGCCGTGTTTTGAGGAAGAGAAATTCTGCCCATGACACAAAGAACCGTCCCCACTGTCAAGCATGGAGGTGGAAACATTATGTTTTGGGGGTGTTTCTCTGCTAAGGGCACAAGACTACTTCACCGCAGCAATGGCAGAATGGATGTAGCCATGTACCGTAAAATTCTGAGTGACAACCTCCTTCCCTCCGCCAGGACATTAAAAATGGGTCATGGCTGGGTCTTATAGCAAGACAATGACCCAAAACATACAGCCAAGGCAACAAAGGAGTGGCTCAAAAAGAAGCACATTAAGGTCATGGGGTGGCCTAGCCAGTCTCCAGACGTTAATCCCATAGAAAACTTATGGAGAGAGTTGAAGCTACTAGTTGCCAAGCGACAGCCTCAAAATCTTAATGATTTAGGGATGATCTGCAAAGAGGAGTGGACCAAAATTCCTCCTGACATGTGCGCAAACCTCATCAACTACAGAGAACATCTGACTGCAGTGTTTGCCAACAAGGGTTTTGCCACCAAGTATTAAGTCTTGTTTGCCAGAGGAATCACGTACTTATTTCTCACTGCAAAATGCAAATGAATTTATATAATTTATACAATGTGATTTTCAGTATTTTATTTTTGATATTCTATCTCTCAATGTTAAAATTAACCTACCCTTAAAATTATAGACTGATCATGTCTTTGTCAAACTTACAAAATCAGCAAGGGATCAAATACTTATTTCTCCCACTGTAGACAATAGATAGATAGATGATAGATTGATAGATAGATAATATATAATAGATAAATGATAGATGGAATTGATAGATGATAAATAATAGATAGATAATAGATAGATAGATGATTGATAGATATTTCTTATTACAGTGAATTTTTGGGTACCATTACACATAGCGATGCTCCAGCGATCCCGACAGCGATACGACCTGGTAAGGATCACTGGTACGTCGCTATGTGGTCGCTAGTAAGATGTCAAACTGGCAGATATACTCAACGACGCAACGATCCGGCAATCCGTATAACGACCTCGGCGGTCGTTTGGACCTTGTCACACAGCAGCTATACTGATGACTCACGCCTGCGTCCATGAGTTCTGAGTTGCCAACGAGGTCGCTCGTCGGCGTCAAACACAGCGATGCATGCTGGCCAGCGGGACACCAACTAGCAAAAATTGGCCTGGGACATTCGAGCACGATCAGCGAGATCGCAGTGGCTGGCCGGTCGCCGCTACGTGTCACATGTAGCGAGATCGCTGTTGCGTCACAAAACCTGTGACGTTTCAGCGATCTTGCTAACGATCTCGTTATGTGAGACGGGGCCTTTAATAACATGCCATCAATGGGCGATCTTGATAGATGCTTTTGTGCAGGTGCCACTGATGCCATTTTGCCAGAGGAAAAAAAAAGTGTCTCCACCAAGATGGCACCGGCAGCACCTGTGCAGAAGCTTCCATTGGTGATATGAGGGTAAAACAGCATGGTAATACTTTATTGAACCACCAAACAGGCAAATCACATATAAAACAGTCCCAGCAAATACACAAGATTGTGCAAATTACAGAGCCTCACCCTTCCGCTGACTCACCAGGATAAGAACTGCTGTGTCTAGCCCCCCCCCCCATTGACACCCACAAAGATGGAGTAACAACAAGATTAGGAAGCTGACAGTCCATAGGGGCACGTGGCCACGTGACCGGATGGTCACAACCTGGCTTCTCCGAATGTCTCCATTGAGCTAGATTACCGGTGGGCCCCAATCCTGGCTTCCCCAAACGTATCCATGGGTTCATTGATGGCCAATCTGGCAGATCCGTATTCTTCCAGCTGGGGCCGTGATCCCCTAAGCCTGTAGAATGTCAAATCTGTGTCCCATGTGATGGAGCCATGATGTCCTGTCTGCTGACCTGTAGAGTGTTCCTGGATGTGGTTTTGTAAAGAGTCTCTGGTTCTCCTTGCAGAACAATAGAAATCCTTTTTTATACCCACATCTGTGTTTCAGGTCCATAAGTCAGGGGGGAGGTGGGATGAGTTGGGATGAGTTTATCTCTCATTATTTGAGTATTTAATCAGTTTGCATAGTTTTTCCTCCTCTGTTTTGTAAGTCAACAAGCCACAAGGTCCCACACAATGATCAATCAACATATTATCAAACATTGATTGTTCAATGACCCTGCATCCTTGTCTTGCAAAGATAGCAGACAATAAGCTGTGGGAGCTGATATAAGAGGCAACCAGCAGCCATTCAAAAATATTGAAAATCAACATTTAAGACTCCTATGACAACAGCTTGTGTTTCTTGACCAACTGAGAATAGACATCTGTATAATTAAGATTAAATGCAGTGTCATCACACGAGTGAATTGACCATACGTCTAGTCGTAATGTGGCCGGGAGTATGCATATGTGCTGTCACCATAGAATCCTGACAGCGCGCACATAGAATGACTGCCGACTTGTACCCCAAGACTGGACTACCCCTTCTATCTCTTCACTACACTAGGTCATTAGAAATAGTAATATTACCTCCTCCATTATCCACAATTAAAAGGGAGACTGACATTCAATTTGGACAGCACTAGGACCAATGATATTCAGTTGAGCTGGTCAGATGAGAGATTTTTCACAAAGCCCATTTGTTCATGTAAAGAGGAGAAAATTGCAGCATGCACTCTTCTCTTCTGCCTTTCGGATGAGTCTCGCCTATTAGAGTCTATGGGTGTGCAAAAGAAAAAAAAGATCCTATACGGATCAACCGTACAGCAACTGATTTTTACGGCTACTTTGCAATTATTGACATTAGGAAACTGCACGTGGATGACAATACGGATGAAAATCATCTGTGTTTTTCTGGATGAAAATGTGCCGATTTTTAAAAAAATATTTTTGTCTGAAGCCAAAAATGTACATGTGGGGAGCTTTTCCTGAAATGTAACGTTCACCTAGGCTCCCATTCACCATATGGAGGCCAAAGTGTGTTTACAAGACAAACAACGTAATCGCAGTGTCCATAAACTTCTGACTTTAACTTAGGAAGTATCCTCAAATGAACCCAAAAGTGTTGACCGTCCGTGCTGCGCTTTAAATGGATGCGATTATAAAGCGTTACTATATGGCGGAGCTATTCATGTGCTCAGCTGGAAGAGATATTGAGGCCATGTGCACGTGGTGCGGATTCTGCTGCGGATCCGCAGCGTTTCTGGCCCTGCGGGTCCGCAGCAGTTTCTGCTGCATTGTACAGTACCATTGTTTCCAATGGTAAAACCAAAAACGCTGTGCACATGCTGTGGATTTTTCCGTGCGGATTTGCTGCGGGTTACAATCCGCAGCATCTCAATTGTTTGTGCGGAATCCGCTGCAGTTTCACATCTTCTCCATTGTAGAGGTGTGAAACCGCAGGTCTTTTTGACCTGCGTTTTTTCCAAAATCCGTGCGGAAAAATCCGCACCACCGAAAGCTACGTGTGCACATAGCCTCAGGGTATGGAGTCACTGCATCGAGTAAGACGAATTACGCAAATCTGCAATGTGCTTGAATCAGCATATAATATACTATGTGGTGACTCACTAATTACTCACATCGAGCCCTCCACTTGCTCCACTAGTAGAGTAGTCAAAAGCAAAATAGCACTTTATCCACTATGGAGTGTAGTCAGCCACATTACGCTCATTCCTGAAGGATTAGGGTGTCGATCTTTATGGGTATGACGCCAGCCGTCTATGCCATGACATGATGCCAGTCTCTCCATACAAAGGATCTAAACTGTGTTTAAACAATAGCTAAACTTTTTTTTATCATTTAGCCCAGTATAGAAAGTTATGATACTTTGCAAGTCACTTTATTAAAGGAATTGCCATCATTCCTGTAAAAAAAAATTGAATTTAAGCAGCTTCCAAACAACTACTATTCTACAGCCTATTTCCAAGCCTTCAGCTGCATTGATATCTGGATGTACTCATTTGGAGTACAGCTGATGGCAGTGATGGGTCAGCTCCTGTGTCACTACCTGTGGGGAGAAGCAGCTGCAGGTGATTGCGCTGATCAGCCCCACACTCAGAGGAGGAGACAGGAGCTGACCCATCACTGCCATCAGCTGTACTCCAAATGAGAACATTCTGATATCAATAGCAAAAAATAGTAGAAAAGAGCGGCACTCACCGGGTAGTGTAGTCAAGGCTTTATTATAAATTCATATCAGCGGGAGAACGGGTGCAAAAAGGAGATAGCAACGACAATCGTTTCGCGCTGCAAAGGCGCTTCCACAGGTTACAACCTGATAGATGCTTTTGTGCAGGTGCCACAGATGTAACCTGTGGAAGCGCCTTTGCAGCGCGAAACGATCGTCGTGGCTATCTCCTTTTTGCACCTGTTCTGCCGCTGATATGCTTTTATAATAAAGCCTTGACTACACTACCCGGTGAGTGCCGCTCTTTTCTACTATTTTTTGCTATGTGGATTAGCTTATTTTCCATGAATGTGCACCTAAGGGTAAAGCAGTTGTATTGCCGGCTGCGTCTCTTTTATACACGTATGATGGTTCGGATGTGTGGACTGTTGTGATGGTGCTCGCCTTCTATTTCTGATATCAATGCAGATGTAGGCAGGCAAATGGACAAGGCAGTAGCCGGGGTTTGGAAGCCATTTATATACATACACTTTCCATGCTGGATAAAATTATTAAAATGCATAATGAAAATTGAATTAGGGTATGTTCACACATCATGTTTTTGTGGTGTTTTTTTCCTTTCGTTTACTGTCCCAGCAAATTGAGTGAGATTTCTTAAATATTTTTTCCCTACAGATCGTTGAGGTATCATTTTGTGAGAAGAGATTGAGTAATCCTTACCCTTGACTTATATTTCTGCTCATTCGATGCTTAGGAGTCCAGCATGCATTACTACTCGGAGACTGACAGTCTATCAGGTATAAATATACCTACAGAGGTAGGTGGAGGCACTAAAAGGACCGCCCACTGGACTCCTAAGCTTAGAAGGAGCAGGGATTTAAATCAATAAATGACAAGTCATACTGAATCTTTTTCCAGAAAACTATATATCAATGTGCTCAGATCGCCTTGCTATATTCTTGTAGGCTCTATGCTGCCTGAAAATCAGACTGCTCATTAAACGTGACAGGTTCCCTTTAAAGGAAAGAAAAATGTTAGCCTTATCTAGAAGGGCCGATCGCAGCTGTGAACCGAGGCTAAAACTGGCCATGCACATTAGATGGATGAGCCAGGGTACGGCCAGTCGTTCATCAAGGATCGATAAAGGGTCGATACTGACTTCTAGGATTGCTACTTCCAATAGGTGGCGCTAAAGTTCCTGTCTTCTTCCTCTCTGAAGAGGCAATTTGCATTTTAAGTTTCCAGGAGGAGACTTAAAAGTCTCCTTACCCTGGCATGTCACAAGGAGAAACATTACCCCTTACACCCCATTTAAAGCTCTCTTACAGCCAAATCGGATTTCATGCTTTGAAGTAATGTGACAAGGCTCGTTAAAGGGTCAATACTGACTTTTAGGACAGTTACTTCCAATAGGTGGCGCTAGAGTTCTAGTCCTCATCCTTTCTGAAGAGGCAGTTTGCATATTTCATATCCCATATACAGGATCTCTAGCTCGGCCAAACGCTCCTGTGTTGTCTATGAGAGCACTGCTGCCAAACATCTGTGGTAATAGGTTATCTGTTACGATTCCACTCCTCAGTGTGTCATAGGATGCAGTGATTGACAGCTCAGTCGTCCAGATTAGTGCAGGGGATTGCTGAGCTCTGTGTGTTTTGGTTGACTGCTCGGCCATGCAATCTGAGACTGGGAGGTGCTGAGCTTCCTTCAGGTGTTTCCTATTCTCTTGATTACTCAGCTGCTTAACTGGGCTGGCAACCCCAGATAGCTGCCAGCCGTAGCTTCAGCTCAGTGTGGTTTGTTTCCTCTGTGCCTAGTGCTTTGCTTGTTGATCTATCCCTGCCTGACCTTGGACCTCTGACCATCCATTTGTTTAACCCCGTTGCTCTGATCCGCTATCCTCCTGGTATTTTGACCGCGGACTGTTACCTGATTACGCCTTTGTCTCTTCTCTCTGTTTATGATGTACCTTTCTGGCTGTTGATCTCGGACTCCTTGATTTTCCCGATTCACGGCTTGTCCGAGAGAAGTAACTCAACCTCATATTATCTCATGGAGTAAAAAAAGGATCTTCAGTCCAAGATCAAACATGCCGTATTCTGATCTCCTCCGATATACATTAGACTGTCAGCCGAACACGTCGGCAGACATTAGGCTATTGAGTATTGGGGACTTTAGACTGGAAAATCTACCATGGCTCCTTTTCTCTAGTTAAATGTTCTATATCATGATTTATTAATTTGTACCATAAAATGGTGACAACCAATTAATCAAGCAAAAAACTAAAATCATAAAAAGTAGGTGTCGTCAATTCTGCATACGGAACCGGCCTGGTATGTCCACCGTGACGTTATACAAGGAGTGGAGGTGACCCGCTCCATTTCTCCTACTTTGTCCTTTATTGTTTTCTATCCTCATTATCTAGTTATTACGACCCTGCGCATTAGTTCCTATGGGCTGATCTCATTGTCACATCTTTATTTGCGGCATAATATTCAGTGACCTGTAATGATGGAAATGGATTGTGCTGAGGTTGCAGAATTATCGGCGTTGGATATTAAAAATGTCATAAATTAGCACTGGAAGGCATTGATGAATCGATTTCTCCGAAATGACTTAAAGGGGACCTGTCCACTCTCCCTGACGTGTATTCAGGAAAACAATATAAATTCTGATTCACGATTTTTTTTTCAAATTTGTATTGTTCTGTCCCTCTATTATTCTGCCTGGAAATAATTGACAAGTGGACATTACCATTTCTCTTGATAACAGGACGTGACATAGTCTGACACTATCAGTATTAATTTGGACAGGGTTTTAACTACTTATTGGCCAGGGTGGTGATAACTGTCAGTTTAATCATATATTTCCAGGAGGAATAAGAGAGGAATGGCATAACGCAAAGTTCTAAATAAAAAATGAAATGTATTATTTTATGGATATTGCAAGCATTTAATTACACAGATATGTCAGAAGTGACCGATCCTAACAATAATTTTTAATTATTAGATATCGGATGCGATAGAACACCTCCAGGGGGCGCTGAAACAAAGAAGGGATGATTTGTACTGTCTGCATCTGCTGGCGCTACTATTGTCAGCGCAAAAACAGTACAAACACGCCACTGATGTCATCAACATGGCCCTGACTGAGTATCCCGAAAACTTCAGGTACACCCACTTCTTTAGCTGTTTAAGATGTTAAACTTATTTGTTAATGAAAACTACCGTACCTAACGTCAAGTCTTGAGAAGGGTTTACTTTTAGAGTATGTGCACTCAAGGCGCATTTATATAGCGGATTGTCCGTCTGTTTACAGTGTTAAAATATCAGCGCGTTGTAGGAGATTTTAAGAAGTTTTATGCCCATGTTCCGTAAATTGACCGGAGCTGAAGCTTTTTCGGTGCAGAAGGCCTGTAGCAGAAAGGAAACTTGTCTGCATATTTTATAGTATATTCCCGCGCTTTAATGGCCTGTGGCTGCTTTTGGTCCCTATTAATGGCAGGGCCAGAATATGTGCGATTACATTTGAAAAATAATCTGAAATAGTTTCAGATGGAAAGCGAAAAGTAAAGAACTAAATATGGCTGCATATAAATCTACAGCAAGAGCAAGAGCTTTCGGATCCTTGTTCGGCAGGCAGCTATCTTCCCCGACTCCTCCATACACAGAAGCGCTTGTTGTGTCCAAAAATGACTGAATGCGGTCATAAGTTCAAAGGGGACTTCAGCAAAGTAATAGCATAAGGCCGAGGTCACACTTGCGAGTGCAAGGCGCGAAACTCACACGAGTTTCTCGCCTCAGGTACCCGGCACTGCCACCGGCATTCGGACCGGAGTGTGTGGCTGCATAGAAGTACATGCAGCCGCACACTCCAGTCCCGAGTCCCGGCTGTGCTGGGTATTGAGGCAAGAAACTCGCACGAGTTTCTCGCCTTGCACTTGCAAGTGTGACCCCGGCCTTATGCTATAACTTTGCTGATGTCCTCTTTGAACTTATGACCGCATTCAGTCTTTTTTGGACACAACAAGCGCTTCTGTGTATGGAGGAGTCGGGGAAGATAGCTGCCTGCCGAACAAGGATCCGAAAGCTCTTGCTCTTGCTGTAGATTTATAGGACAGGCAATGTTCCCTGGGATTATAGGAAAGAAAATTATCTATCCTCCAAGGGAAAGTTAGAGGGATGTCATGTGCCACCTATTGGAGGTAGCTATCCTCTAAGACAATGTCTAACCTTTAACGAGGTTTGTACCAAGACCTTTGTAGACAGCTGTATCAGGTTCTTGCCCCCTTTCAGAGTAAAGCACAGTACTAGCCACCTAGTAGCCTTGTCTACATTGACGAGGGACAAGAACCCTGAAACAGATGTCTGTGGATGAGCATCTTTTTTCTTCTCGAGAAAACAGTAATTTGGTTATACATCCGAAGTCATGTGCAAAGGTTTGTTAAAGGATCAGGTATTGACTTATAGGGTTGTTGCCTCCAATAGATAGAACTGGAAAGCCAGCCTGGAGATCATATTATAAGACTCTAGACCCTAAACGTCCATCACCGACCTCTTACACAGCCAGCCAGTTCCTAGTCTGCACTTATGAAGAACAGGAAACAGCTGACTACAGATGATTCCTTTTTCCTTTTGCTCATGTTGGACAGTAACTTAGAAGGTGGCGCTAGAAAGCCAGCTTTGGAGGCATGTAGATGTTTTTGTGCGTGAAATCAAAAGCACAGAGAGATGTGAGGCCTTATACCTCTTAAAGGGGTTGAACAGGCTTGGGACTCAAGTCTGCAGTCACTGTTTGTTACTGGAGACTTGTGAATCCTCGCAGCGCGCACTGTACGTGATGTCACCATTATATGAAGGAATTGAGGATAAACTGATTAAATTTGCTGATGACACAAAGCTAGGAGGGATAGCTAATACTAGAGAAGAGAGAGAGAGGATTCAAAAAGATATAAATAAATTGGAGAAGTGGGCAGCAACTAACAGAATGGTTTTTAACAGGGAAAAATGCAAAGTACTACATCTGGGCAATAAAAATGAAAAAAGCATATACAGAATGGGAGGAATAGGGCTAAGCAACAGCACATGTGAAAAAGAATTGGGTATACTAATAGATCACAGACTGAATATGAGTCACCAGTGTGATGCAGCAGCAAAAAAGGCAAATGCAATTCTAGGATGTATTAACAGAAGCATACAGTCTAGATCACGTGAAGTCATTATTTCCCTCTACTCCTCTTTGGTCAGACCTCATCTGGAATATTGTGTCCAGTTGTGGGCACCACATTTTAAAAAAGACATCAACAAACTGGAGCAAGTTCAGAAAAGACCGACCAGAATGGTGACCGGTCTGCAAACCCTGTCTTATGAGGAAAGGTTGCAGGATTTGGGAATGTTTAGTTTGCAAAAGAGAAGACTGAGAGGAGACATAATAGCTGTCTACAAATATCTAAAGGGCTGTCACATTGTAGAAGGATCAACTTTATTCTCATTTGCACAAGGAAAGACTAGAAGCAATGGAATGAAACTGAATGGGAGGAGACACAGATTAGATATCAGAAAAAACTTTTTGACAGTTAGAGTGATCAATGAGTGGAATAGGCTGCCACGAGAAGTAGTGAGTTCTCCTTCAATGGAAGTCTTCAAACAGAGGCTGGACAGACATCTGACTGGGATGATTTAGCGAATCCTGCTTTGAGCAGGGGGTTGGACCAGATGGCCCAGGAGGTCCCTTCCACCTCTACGATTCTATGATTCTATGATTTTATACGGTGCTGGGTCATATGACCAGAAGAACTCCTTTAGCACACTTCCAGCCACATTCCAACTAGATCAGTCTGGCTTCCCTCAATTCACTTGCATTGAGTGAGGCTGCGCACATCTAGTGGGCATGTGACCTCATGTATGCAAATCTTATTCTTGCGGTCACGTTCCTGCCTTCTCTCAGCACCGGAGAATTCTGACAGCACCAAGCCTGGACAACCCCTTTAACCTCCTATTTTATTACGGGATTTTCTGACAAAACTGGTAGCAAAGCAGATGCACTTTATAATTGCATATTTGGCGGAATGTTTCGTTAGACTTTACTGGACTGATTGAAGCAGGGGTTAAACGAGTCTTCTAAATGGGGTTGCAAGTTTTGGTAGGTATGTCCGGTCTGGACCTGTATCACAGCCATGTGCTTAAGACCTTGCACCTTTTTTCTTCTTGCCATTATTTCCAGTGAGAACACTTAGGATCTGCTTTCTCATTAGGTGTATTTGAGCTTTTTTTGGTTTTAGCACATGATTTTGGTGAGAAGCAGGGGTGGAGGAGAGAGCATTGTCTCGCCCAGGCAGATTTTCCCCAGTTCTTGCTACTAATTATGCGAGTGATAAGAAAACCTTGTGGCTAGCTGCTGAGTAAAATTCTGTTTTTATACCGATCATTAAAATCTCTTGAATTCTCCACGGACGCACTGACATTAACTGCCATAAAGCAAGGCGACCTAAGATCACACATTTAAGGAAAAATACTTAGAGTGTGATGTGACAAAATGTCACTAGTAATACAGAGTGCACTGGTTTTCATTCCCCGAGGCATAATACGATTTGGGATTCAGTTAATTTTTTAAGCTACTTCGCTGCAGGAGTTTTACCGAAAAGCAGAAACGCGTCTAATGTAAGAAATGTCGGATTTCTAATTCAGTCGTTTTTTAATCTTTATATAAAAGAACTGACAGTGAGGTTTCGGCCTCATTCAGACTGGCATAATGCAGGCGCAGTATAGCATCCAAGTACCGGACTGATTGTGAGTCTACATAGGTCAATGACTGGGAGCACTGAAAATTCATTTGGACGATCATCTGCCAATGTAAAAGGGCCTTAAAGGGGTATTCTTATCTCCTAGATCCTACTCCAATATGTAGTGCGTGCAATAATAATATTACCAAAACCTCCAATTAGAAATGTGGAATAGTTCTTCTCATTTACTATGTTGCTTACCCCATGTGCAGGGCACTACAGCAGCTTAAGTATCCATGGTAACGACCACTAACAGCTAACTGTCACTATATGAGTGGTGGTAATCATGGATACCTAAGCTACTGCAATGCCCTGCACCTGGGGTAAGCGACATAGCGAATCAGAAGAACTGTACTACATTTCTAATTGGTGGTATTTTCTAATATTATTACACCTACTACATATCGGGATAGGATCTTGGAGATGGGACTATGCCTTTAAGTCTTCGGTGTATCTGTGCCATTACATGTGACATCGCCCCAATTTCCCTGGCACATGATTACTCAACTTGGCCGAACATTCATGTGTTTTCAACTGAGAGAGTCCAGGAGAAAGCCGCTGCCAAACACCTTGTTTTCTCTGAAAACAAATGGATCAAGCATGAAATTTCCATATACCTGATTCTACTTAACCTGGAAGTCACCTGTCAGAGGTAGTGGCGGAATCGGGAGGCCGCTATACACAACAGATGTCAGTCCTGCCAAAATCGGTGGATTCAGCTCATTTTCATGTAAAGTGCATGAGGCCTTTCGTTACTAGTAGTTTTTTCATTATTTTGTCTGTGCTTGTGGACCGTCGTTTCAGTAGTCAATCAAAACAAGCAGAGCTGTGGTGTAAAGTATAGGGGAGAAGGTTAAAGAGGAGGTTGATTTCAGACTGCTTCAGTCTCATTTTTGACAGTCGCTGCTGCAGCAGCTATCACTGATAATAGCTGACTAATAACCAAGATTAGGGAATCTGTCATTAAGGTCAGTCTCCCCCCCCCAAGCAGCACATATGAGATGAATCCATCGACACCTTTATATCTTCTGTTATTGCATTCCCGTGAAATCAACATTTTAAGTCCTATGCCAATGAGTCGTTAAGTGCTCTTGGAGTGACAGAGATCTTCCTGAGCCTCTCCCTCCCATAGCTGTTTCCCCGCCCAGTTACAATGCGTTTCGAGGCTCCGGGCCCTTTTTCTCAAGTGACAAGTATTTTGTTACTAGATAAAGAGGCCCAGGAGCTTCGAAACGCGTTATATCTGCTGATATCTCAATAGAAACCTCATTTACCATCATCTGCGCCAAATCAAGTGTCCAACTCATTACATTGTTTCTTTCTTATAAATGATGGTCAGTTTGTTAGGACTCTACGTAAAGTGGATAACTAAGCGTAATTTGATTCCCGGAGGAAGTAACTGTCTGTCTTATGATAACTCTGTATAGATTACTGCCCCTCATACATCTGATCAGATTAGCAATGATAATTGTCCCCCCAGGCTCTCAATTTCCGCTGTGGATTTTCCAAGTAAATTTCACCCTTTGCAACATTTCTGCCCCGGAATCTGCATGCTGTGACCGCAGTGATACATTTTTCTTAATTTCATGGGATGCGTCCAGTTATACCCTGTCTCTATGCTGTAATCACTGCATGTGAATGTCAGCGTATTACTGCACAGAACATTACGACGTTGTCTTTTCGGGCCTCTACGGAGCCCGATGTCTGGATGCATTACCAGTTCAGTAGAAAAAAAAAAAAAGAATCCCAATATAAATAGATTTCTGATTTATTAGGTGTCACCCCTGCAGTTCCCTGCTAATGAAAGCTCTGGGTGCCCGTGTAGTGTGTGTATATCGCAGCGTTTCCATAGCAGCCCGTTCTGGCAGCTTTTTAATATGGAAACAAATATGCTTTCCCTCTTTAACAACATCTAGTGCATGAATCTCGTCCTCATTACGTTACCTATCCCAGCCCGGAGAAATGTAGTATTCCCAAACAGATGTCTTTCCTTAAACAATGCAGCTGGAGCTCCGATTACATTCTCATTCTCCTGGTTTTAATTTTTGTTGTAGCAGAGAATTCGCTCCATAAAAAATAAATAAATAAATCAGAAATGCTAATGTGCAGTCAGCTGCAAGGATCTGAGGAGCGCGGCGCAGAGAAGGCTCTCCTCTCTTATGTTTCGGGGCGCTGCATGGCCCAGTTTTTTTTTTGGTTTTTTTTTTGCCGCGGGAATTTTTTCTTACATTTTGAAGCCTATTAATTCCAGTTTGCAGTCTGGTGCTGCACCTGGAGGAACATACTGTAATTATTAACAGTTTCCTGGGAAGATTGCATCCAATTTGGAACCACGTCACAAGCACAAAGGGAGTATTTTTAAGACTACGAAGTGGAGACATAAGGCTTTCGTTAGTACCCCGCGTCATCACTTGGCTCCTATAGTTTTTTTTTTTCTGTCATTTTGCCAAAACAGATACTCAGGCCAAGGACGACTAAAAGAAACCAAACACCCTTCTAGACATCACGTAAATGGCTGTACAAGAGCTCCATACTAGGGCATTGGACCTGACTGTGTGCCTCCAGAGGTTTTATTTATGGATTCAATACACATGCATTGAAGAAAACTGTATTATTGGAGCTGTTCCCCCATAAAAGCATTGCCTTACTACTATGGAGTCCCGGTGCTTTTTGCATGAGACTTCATGTGCCCCCATGCAACCTTCTCCACAAAACTTGGCCAAGTCTTTAATCCTACAGCCTTATATCCCTAAATGCGTAAAGAGAATCTGTCAGCACAAGATGAATGTTCAAACCAAGCACAGTCGTTGCGTACACCCTTGGTACGGCCAAGCAGTTGAGTACACTTTCTCAACAACTTGTTTCCATTTATTCCCATGCTCCCCTGGCTCTTGTAAAGTTAGAGCTGTCAAACAAGGGAGAGGATGGTGGAGAAAGATGGAAAACACGTCGGAGGGAAGGTGCACTGAACTTCTCGGCCACCCCAAAGGGTGCACTGAGCGCCTGTTCATGGTTTGATCAGTCATATTAGGCTGAAAGACTCCCTTTACTACCTATGACGTATAGGTACGTCGTAAGTCTCCTCTCCCCCTTTGATGCGGGCTTCGGCGCTGAACCCACATCTTTTTTGGCACATGACAGCTGAGAAAAAAGGGAGCAAAAACAGGAAAACAGAAAAATGGAAAATCCCAAGGTGGTGAAGGGGTTAAAAACACATTTGATTCCTTTTAGTTCTCTAATATACTACCATGCCGCCTGCTTAAGATTAGAATACTTCATGCCCTTCCCATATGGAACTGAGCTATTCATATATTGCACCAATGAACTATATAAGCCAGAAATAGCTTGATGAAAGTTAGTGTAAAGGACTCAGGACATATTAGGCAGAATCTGTGCTATGCACCAGCACCTATAGATGTATAGTTGGTTAATAGGTGCAGAAATGAACAATTTGTATGTCTCCATCCAGTATCCCAGAGTGAGGATTAATTTACTTGTTTTGAGCATCTGTGACAGAACCTTCTGCTTTAAAGAAGCACTCCTCCCATCAAAGTTTTTATCCTCTTAATATATTGCAGTCTTCATATTATATAGCGCTGTGTTATCAACCCGCACTTTGCCACCTCTCTTGACGTCACTATTTTGTCCGAGGGATCACGTATTATGCTCTCCTCACTTGCACCAACGTGATGTTCCGCACCCCCCTGGAGACATCTAAGGTCAGCTTAGTACAGTTTTACTCAGACACCCCCTGTCCACACACAGACACAGGAACGCATGGGGAGTGTGAGAAAATGTGGCCCACGCAGTCACTGGCACCACATTCGCTCACAGCCCTGGACAGGCTGAGAGGCCCCTTTCACTAGGATCAGTGAAACAGTGCCTTGTCAGCCCAGTAGGACTGCCACCAACTCCTCGGTAGATATAATCCCGGTCCATTAACAGTATTATTTTGGGCCAGAAACCAGCCCTGGTAGCATGTTAAGTTAAACCGAGAATACGGACATGTGGATCGAGATAAAAGATCAAGCAAAGGTTAAATTATATATTTAATCGCTTTAAGGGCACACTAGACAAAACACTATATACATAATGGTTATGCATATACAGTAGTCAGATATGTAAATACAATAGTGGTAGGACTAAGTATGCAGAATATAAGTGTCAGTTACCAGTCAGATGAAAGGTCTGGCTTGTGGGGGAAGATCTGACACATGGGAGGCTAATGGTCTCCTCTTTTCTTTGACTTTTCCCCACACGATGTGTCGTCGCGACCTCCCCAGGTAAAAAGCAATAGGCTTGATTTACACTAGAATTTAATTCCTTTAGGTCAGTCCCCTCCTGCTTCTGGGCTGAACCTAAATCTCCTTACCTTGCAAAGTGCAGCTAAAATTCCAAAACGTAAGATGAGTCATAACTCATTAATGGATGGTCATAGGGAGGTGGTTTTGGCACCATCTTATCCCGCAAGGCCCCTGCTATGCATTGAAACAAAACACAGGTTTGCTACCTGGTTCCTACTAACCATTCTATGTATCTACTTACCCTGGGATGCGAGACCATGGAAGAAGTTCGACCCATTCCAGAGATCTCGAAAATGTAAATGGTGTGTGGCTAGTGCGTACGGTAAGTCCATGTTCCCTTATGTAATCCTAACTGTCTGAAAAAAGCAGTTACACTGCAGGGACTCAATATTGCAAGCAAGCCTTTTGCCCTGAGCTTCGCTGGCTTAAGGTGTGAGATCTGTCACTCACTGCCTTTTGAGGCTTGACCACCTGGTGAACTAGCTGCCCTGTTTCAGCTGCACAAAGGAAGGGAGGTTTGTAATCTCATGCCAAATAGGATACAAATCATTGACATGAAATTATATCTCCAATATTCATCACACTGTGTACTTACAATTGTTCATTTTACCTTTCTATCCAGTTAATTCTTCTCTTTTCTCTGATTTATGTAGAAACAGGAAGTCTCTTTTCCCTGCATTTATCATTTTCCTCTTCAACTCCTGACCCAGCTGCTCCCTCCTGTTCTTTGCTCTATGTAGAAAAAGGAAAGTCTCTTGTCCCCACATGAGTCATCCTCCTGTTCAACTTCTGACCCAGCTGCTCCCTCTTTAGGCTGTGTGCCCACGATGCATTTTTTTAAGCGTTTCCACAGCGTTTGTGCCGGCTCGGACGCTGCAGAAACGCTTAAAAGAAGCTTCACATTAAATTGCATGCGTTTTTGGCTTTTAGTGCCAATGCATGCGTTTTTAAACGCTCAGGAATCGCTTAGCGGCTAAAAACGCAGCATGCTCATTAATTTCCGCATTGCTAAGCGTTTCTAGCCTTTTCCAATGTACCCAGAAAATGAGCAGAAAAAAGCGCGTCAAAAACGCGCAAGAAACGCGCAGAAATAAAACACGCGTTTTCTGGGAAGGGGATCAGTTTCCTGAGTGTTTAAAAATGCTAACGTGGGCACATAGCCTTACCCTTCCAGGACGTTTGCAGTGACTCATACGTGGAAAATTGACCTCCTGTTTTTACTTAGAGCTTAGAAGGATTCAGCTAGTCAGTTTTTAAGCACGTGATGTCATAGGCTGAATGGAGAAGAGAAGAATTATCTGGGTAGAAAGGCAAAATGAGCAATTGTAAGTGCACAGTGCTATAGAATATGGTGACTGCAATATATTAAAGGGATAAAACATTCGATGGGATTTCTTCTTTAAAAAGGACTCGCTGTGCAAATTGTAGAAAATAAAGAATTCTATTTCTGTGTTGGTGAAGAAAAATGGAAATGTTGCGCAAGATTGCCAGTGTCGCATTACGATGTCGCATTTGAATTGTGACTCGTATAGTGTTTGAAGAATGAGACACTCCAGGCTGTTAAGCATCTTCTTTGTTGATCTCACAAAATTAGAATATCATCAGAAAGTTAATTTATTTCAGTTCTTCAATACAAAAAGTGAAACTCATATATTCTATAGAGTCATTACAGACAGAGTGAACTATTTCAAGTGTTTATTTCTGTTAATGTTGATGATTATGGCTTACTGCCAATGAAAACCCAAAAGTTATTTTCTTAGTACATTAGAATACTTTATAACACCAGCTTGAAAAAATGATTTTAAAATCCGAAATGTTGGACTACTGAAATGTATATTCAGTAAATGCACTCAACACTTAGTCGGGGCTCCTTTTGCATCAATTACTGCATCAATGCGGCGTGGCATGGAGGCAATCAACCTGTGGCACTGCTGAGGTGTTATGGATCCCAGGTTGCTTTGATAGCAGCTTTCTGCTTGTCTGCATTGTTGGATCTGGTGTCTCTTATCTTCCTCTTAAGAAAACCCCATAGATTCTCTATAGGGTTAAGGTCAGGCGAGTTTGCTGGCCAATCAAGCACAGTGATACTGTTCTTTTTAAACCAGGAATTGGGACTTTTGGCAGTGTGGACAGGTGCCAATGTTATGGCCTCTGCCATTCCCCCGGGTACTCACCTCTCTGCTCCGGCGTCTTGGTGGTCGTGGCTCGCGGCGTGTTCCTCCTGTGCTGTTGGGTCCGCGGCCGGCGGCGGTGCTGCACTCACCGCCGGACCAATGGGCTACCGTGTCCAGGTATATCAGGCCGCCCTCCTTTAGCGGAGGCGCCTTATTTTCGTGTGTGCTTAGGTACCCGTTGTTAGGTCCCCTAGTCTCTTGCCTTGTGGCTATAAACCCCTTCCTTGTTTGTATTTCCCTTAGCCCTAATCTCACCTCCGGCTTCCTGTCTCTGCTCCGTCCTGGTGGTCCCGTGGTTCCCATGCCAGGCTCTGCAGCTTCCGTTCCTCACCTGTCTTGGTACCTTCTCTCAGCCCCGCAGCTTCCTCATCTGTATCTTCCTTAGCCTCCCATGACGACCGTTCTAGCCCTGTATCCTCTCCTTCAGGTCGACCTTCCCCATCCCTGTCCTCTGGCATTCCTTTCTGCAGCTTTCTCGGTTCTGTTGGCGTCCCACTGCTTCTCTACGAGTCGCCCCTCTTGGTACCAGCTGTCATGGAATTAGAACCCCCTGGGCCTGCTCCTTACGATCCCTGTATAGGCGTCGGATCCACCTGGCTCGCTCACCCGGGGGGCTCGGTACCACGACCCAGTGGGTCCACTCCTGGAAGCTCGCCTCGCCATATCATAACACTAAAGTCAGGCCATGGATCCCGCCGGTGCTTCTGCTACTGCCCAAAAGGAGTTGATCTTTTTGCGTGAGAACCAGGGTCGAAACATGTCTTTCATGAAGTCCATGGACACCCGTTTGTCGGCCTTACAGGCCACAGATCCGGGGAATGCTACCCAGCTGGCTAGTCTCCAGCAGGAGCTTGTTCAGCAGCGCGACACTCAGGCCCTTATATTAACATATATGGCTTCTATGGATGAGCGGCTGCTCTCTCTACAGTCTGCCGCTGCGTCACAGGCAGCGTCTCGCGCTCCCTATTCCACTCCTCATCCTCCTCCTCGCCTCAGTAAACCGCCCCGGTGTGGTGGAGATCCCAAAATCTGCTGGGGCTTCTTAAATCAGTGTCATCTACACTTTGAGTTATTGCCTCAGCAATACCCCACTGACCGGGCCTAAGTGGCCTTTATAGTGTTCCATCTGGAGGGGGAGGCCCTGTCCTGGGTGAATCCTCATTGGGAATGGGACGATCCAATAGTCTCTAGTCTACCAGTCTTTTTAGATACTTTTTGGGGAGTCTTTGACGAACCGGGTCGGTTAGCCTCCCTTACTGAGTCCTTCTTTAATCTCCATCAGGGTGCACTCACGATCGGCCAATACGCTATCCGCTTTCGAACTCTACCTTCCGAGTTGGGGTGGAATAATGCGGCACTGGTGGGGGCTTTATGGAGAGGCCTCTCGGGCAAGATAAAGGATGAGCTTGCAGGTCTGGATACTCCTACCTCTCTGGAGGATCTTATTTCGTTAGCCACCCGCATTGATTTACGGTTTCAGGAGCTCTCCCGGGAGTCGGCTAGGAAAAGGAGATCCTTTAGACCGTCTCCTCCAGTCAACAGGCCTCCTAGTCCGTGACCAACCGCGACTTCTTCTGTGCCCACAACTGAACCCGTGCAGGTAGATCGACTCAAGGTGGCTGAGCTGCGTCGGAAGGAGAGATGGGCGCGGGGTTTATGCTTCTATTGTGGACGGACTTCACACTTTCTCCGCTCCTGTCCTGAGAGACTGGGAAACTCGTCCATCTAGGCCAGGTAAGAGAGGCCTCCCTAGGTGCAAGTAACTCCTCTCAACCCCTTACTATATCCGTTCTTCTGGTCCTTGGGCAGTGACGTGGTTCCGAGGTGGCCTATGTGGATTCGGGGGCAGCAGACAACTTCATCCGGCTTAAACAGGTGAACAAGTACCAGATTCCAGTAGTAACCCTGAAGAACCTGCAGTTGATTGCTTCGGTGGATGGCAAAGCCCTACAAGAGTTCGTCACTATGGTTGCGGAGGAGGTGGTGCTGCAAGTTGAAGCCTCACATCAAGAGAAGATTGCCTTCTACGTGTTGCCTAACCTATCCCATGCGCTGCTTCTCGGACTCCCTTGGCTCAGGACTCATGAGCCAGTCCTTGACTGGCGCTCGGGCAAAGTTTTTCGATGGGGCCACTTGTGTCATGTATGATGCTTGATCCCTGTCCGACCACTCGGCTCTCTACGATCTTCTCCTGATCTTTTGGTGCTTCCCTCCACTTACCGGGCTTTCGCGAATGTCTTTGATAAGAAGGAGTCAGAGAGTTTCCCTCCGCATCGGTCATATGACTGCCCGATTGAGCTAATCCCCGGGTCCACGCCCCCAAGGGGTAGGATCTATCCACTGTCCCCTGCAGAGACTTCAGCCATGTCCGAGTACGTCCGTAAGAATCTTGCCAAGGGATTCATATGGAAGTCTTCCTCTCCTGCAGGAGCCAGATTTTTCTTTGTCAGAAAAAAGGATGGATCCCGGCGACCGTGCATTGACTATAGAGGCCTGAATGGTATCACAGTCAAGAACCGGTATCCTCTGCCGCTCATTCCCGAGCTGTTTGACCTTCTCAGAGGGGCTCGGATCTTTACCAAATTGGACCTTCGAGGTGCCTATAATTTGATCCGTATTGATGCCGAAGATGAGTGGAAGACCACCTTTAACACTTGAGATGGACATTACAAGTATCTGGTCATGCCCTTCGGTCTCTGCAATGCTCCTGCGGTGTTTCAAGAATTTGTTAATGAAATCTTCCAGGATCTTCTTTATTCTTGCGTTGTGGTGTATTTGGATGACATCTTCGTCTTCTCTCCAGACCTTTCCTCCCATAGAAGAAGTGTTCGCCTGGTGCTGCAGCGCCTGCGGGAGAATTGCCTTTTTGCAAAGATCAAGAAGTGTCTTTTTGAACAGACTTCTTTACCATTCCTGGGGTACGTAATCTCCGACTCTGGATTGAAGATTGATCCTGAGAAACTGTCCGCTATTCTCAAATGGCCTCGCCCCGTTGGAATAAGGTCCACCCAACGGTTTCTTGGTTTCGCAAATTACTACAGGCAGTTTATTCCTCATTTTTCTTCAGTAACCAAGCCTATCTCCCCTCTTACCCGCAAGGGTTCTAATACCAATACCTGGACTCCGGAGGCCGAAGACGCCTTTCAAGCTCTGAAACGCGCTTTTTTTAACAGCCCCGGTGTTACACCATCCAGAGGCCAGGAGGCCCTTCATGCTCAAAGTGGACGCCTTAGTCACTTGCAAGTTCTTCTCTTAAGTGCTGCGGAATATGCCGGCGCTATAGAAATAAAATTTATTATTATTATTAAAGCCTTTTCTCCATTGGAGTGTAACTACTCGATTGGAGACCAAGAGCTACTGGCCATTAAGTTGGCTCTGGAGGAGTGGCATTATCTTCTGGAAGGGGCTGTTCACCCCTTTAAAATTTTTACCGATCACAAGAACTTGGCCTATATAAAGTCCACCCAAAGACTCAGTCCTCGGCAAGCCAGATGGTCCCTGTTTTTTGCCCGCTTTAATTTCTAGCTCCACTTTCAACCCGGTAATAAGAACACCAAGGCCGATGCGTTGTACAGGTGTCTGCCGCCTACCGAGGCGGAGGAATAGTCTTCGCACATTATCGAACCTGCCAAGATCATCACAGTGGCTCCTGTGAACCTTGACACTCCACCACCGGGCAAGACACTCATGACTGTGGATGTTAGAAGAAAGGTGTTGTAATGGAGGCATTCCTCTAAACTTGCTGGTCATGCAGGAACTAAAAAAACGCCCGCCCTCATCTCCTGCTACTATTGGTGGCCAACTCTTCACCAAGACGTGGTAGATTTCACTGCTTCCTGCCCCTCCTGTGCCAAAAACAAAGTTCCACAACCGCCGCCCTCCGGCTGTCTACTCCCTTTGTCAGTGCCCGCGGTTCCCTGGGAACACATAGCCATGTTTTTTTATCACTGACCTGCTTCGCTCCTCAGGTTGTACAGTTATCCTGGTGGTTGTGGACCACTTCTCCAAAATGGCACATTTTGTCCCTCTGCCTGGGCTGCCATCAGCTCCTGAGTTAGCCAATATCTTTATCCATCAAATCTTCAGGCTCCATGGATTACCTTGACGCATCGTGTCTGACCGTGGGGTTCAGTTCACTTCCCGGTTCTGGAGAGCACTTTGTAAACTCATGGACGTATCGCTTGATTTCTCTTCTGCTTACCACCCGCAGTCCACCGGTCAGGTGGATTGAACTAACCAGGCTTTGACTGGTTACCTGTGTCATTTTTACATTGCCCACCAAGACAACTGGGTTGACCTGCTTCCCTGGGCAGAGTTTGCATACAACAACCATACCAGCAAGTCCTCAGCCAAGTCTTCGTTTTTTGTTGTGTTTGGACGACATCCTGGTGTACCCCTTCCAGTAAACTCAGCCTTTGGGGTTCCCACAGCCGACTCCTTATCTGCGGAGTTTTCTAAAATTTGGAGTGAGACCAAGGAGGCACTCAAAAAAGCTGGTGGTCGCATGAAGAGACATGCTGATAAAAGGAGCCTGGATCCTCCACTGTATTGCACTGGCGAAAAGGTCTGGCTCTCGTCCAAATACTTCTGACTGAATATTCCTTCGTACAAGTTGGGCCCGCGGTACATTGGCCCCTTCGAGATGATGTCGCCTATAAATTAAGGTTGCCTGCTTCACTTTGAATCCCAAACACCTTCTAGGTCTCTCTCCTTAAACCAGTGGTACTTAGCCGGTTCCATTCCGCACCGAGCTCTGCCTCTCAGCCGGTTGGTACCAACAATATCTTTGAGGTAAGGGATATTCTAGCCTTGAAGAAAATTAGAGGAAGAACATTTTTTCTTATCGATTGGAAGGGTTTTGGGCCAGAGGAGAGATCTTGGGAGCCATGGGAGAACATTGACGCACCTCGTATTCTCGAAAGATTTTTTATCAATCTCAGGAGGGGGCGGCATAAGGAGAAGGGTACTGTTATGGCCGCTGCCATTCCCTGGGTACTCACCTCTCTGCTCCGGCGTCTCGGGGTCTTGCCGGTCGCGGCTTGCGGCATGTTCCTACTGCGCTGTCGGGTCTGCGGCCAGCGGCGGTACTGCACTCCCCGCGCATGCGCCGTAGGCCACAGCCGTGCGCTTTGCCGTCTCTTTAACCCTTGGCGGTACTCTGACCCGGAAGCACCGCTGGACCAATGGGCTGCCATGTCCATGTATATCAGGCCACTCTCCATTAGTGGAGGCGCCTGATTTTCATGTGTGCTTAGGTACCCGTTGTTAGGTCCCCTAGTCTCTTGCCTTGTGGCTATTAACTCCTTCTTTGTTTGTATTTTCCTTAGCCCTGATCTCGCCTCCAGCTTCCTGTCGCTGCTCTTTCCTGGTGGTCCCGTGGTTCCCGTGCCCGGCTCCGCAGTTCCCGTTCCTCGCCTATCCTGGTACCTTCTCTTGGCCCCGCAGCTTCCTCATCTGTATCTTCCTCAGCCTCCCGTGACAACCGTTCTAGCCCTGTATCCTATCCTTCAGCTCGGCCTTCCCTGTCCCTCTGGCATTCCTTTCTGCAGCTTTCTCGGTTCTGTTGGCGTCCCACTGCTTCTCTACAAGCCGCTCCTCTTGGTAAAGGCTGTCGTGGAATTAAAAACCCCTGGGCCTGCTCCTAGCGATCCCTGTGTAGGGGTCGGTTCCACCTTACTCGCTCACCCGGGGAGGGGGACTCGGTACCACGACCCAGAGGGTCCACTCCTGGAAGCTCGCCTCGCCGAGTCATAACAGCCAAGTCCTGCTGGAGAATGAAATTTCCATCTCCAAAAAGCTTGTCGGCAGAGGGAAGCATGAAGTGCTGTAAAATTTCCTGGTAGACGGCTGCGCTGACTTTGGTCTTGATAAAACACAGTGGACCTACACCAGCAGATGACATGGCTCCCCAAACCATCAGTAATTGTGGAAACTTCACACTAGGCCTTGGAAATCAAGGTCCCAGAGTCTGGAAGAATAGTGGAGAGGCCACAATCCGAGCTGCTTGAGGTCTAGTGTGAAGTTTCCACAGTCAGTGATGGTTTGGGGAGCCATGTCATCTGCTGGTGTAGTAAATGTGCTTGAGGTTATCCTAATAGTATAAAAAAAAAAGATCAATTTTAAAATGGCGCAGTAGCAGCTATTGGTCTATATAGGTAGTGTGATAGCTGCTATTGCGCAGGCGCCGGCAGTGCCATCTTGCTAGAGAAGAAAAAAAAATTTCTATTGGCGATCGCCGTGAGCTGCTACTGCGCGGGTTTTTTTTGCAGTATGTACATATGTTCATTATGCAAACTAGGGGGCAGGTCAGTGAGTTATCAGTCAGCAGTCTTCATTCTGAATGCCTAATCAGAGCACCACATGAAGACCCCCACAGGCCGCCCCGGAGGACGAGCATATCATTAGCTCAAAACTTAAAATAAAGATTAAACAACAACCACAAGACGGATTTCATCAACCAAGGTGTCATTTTAATCAGTATTGGTGCCGACCTGACACTGTAGGTTACTGTGCACAATGCTGTTGACAGGTTCCCCTTAAAGGGTTATTTCCATAATCAAACATTATACCTACCCATAAGATAGGGGATATCTTACTGGTTGATGGGGGTTTGACTACTGGAACCACCAGCGATCCCCAGAAAGTGGCTCCAGATCATGTTGCTGGCTAATTTATCGCACAAAACACCAAATCTCATGCTTCCCTTCAAACAACTGTGGATAATAGACTTGATAAGACGTGATCTGCACCTGGACCATAATTTGAGGATGTCTACTTGGGGTCTGCTTGGCAGAGATGATTGTCCATAAAGAGCAGGATGCGCATATGCCATCACTCTCCATAGAGATGATGTTTGATTAACTACTGTGCTCCCATTCATCTCTATGCAGGGAGATAGTCTTTGTGCCCTGTGCTTAAGCTGCAGAAGCTTGTTAGCGCTATATAAATGTATAAAACACAAGGATGTTATAGCTCATAGAAGAGAGGAGTTAAGAGGAGAAGGGCATAAGCTGCACACTATGATGCTCAAATACCTTAATATATTCAGTTTAACAGTAGCTGTTTTATTCAAAAGACAACCCCTTTAAACGATAAAATTCTTGCTGCCACCATATGGGGAAGCTGACTGCCCATAAATATCATTTTTCAGCAAGTAAATAGGAAACATGCAGACAGCCGCTCCTGCTAGTGACAGCTGCCGGGAGTTCACCTGACAACAGTTTAGTGGAAAGGGAGAATTTACCATTGCGTTTTTGACATTCTTTTCATCTAAAAAAAAAAAAAAAAAGCTCTACATTTTTGCCAAGCTGTACCCCAGGGATACGGTGGCAGAAAAAGTTCACTCTATCCAGATGGAATGTTAAAGAAAGAAACTTTGCACCAAATGTATTGTACATCCTCATGCACCAAATTGCGAAATTACTGACTAATTGCAAAAATGTGTCTTCGCTCTGAGGAGCTGAAGCTCTCTGAAGTTATGCATAAACAGCTGTGAGGCTATTATATAAAGTGTAGTGTATCCTTTTAGCCATCAGATGGCACTGTTGCTGCTTCTGGATTTCTATTCTTTTGCAATTTACAAGTCCTTGATGCAGCGATACATTATATACTGTAGGTCCTGGCTGCAGCTCTACCATGTGCTACATTTTTTTCCCCAATGAAATGCAAATTTTTAGAAAAATATTCCCCCTAGCATGTGATCTTAGGAGAGACAATCCGTTATTATAAATTCTCAAGCAATGCGCAGCAGTCTTTTTTTTGTACAAATTGTGGCAAAATCGAGATTTTTAGATTCCCCTAATTTTCCTCATTTCCTACTTTGAAAAAAATCTCACATACCCACTTTTTGTGATTAACGGAGTACATTTATTAATTAAATTAATTTATTACTAACACTAGTTTTTAGCATAAAAATGCTGTTAAAGAAACAATGGCGCACTCTATGTTTGCACAATCTGTCACCAGGCTTTTGCTACGTCATCTGAGAGAATCATGATGTAAGATACCCTGAATCTAACGATGTATCACTTAGTTTACTTGGTGCAGCAGATCTGACACAAGGAAAGTTTTTAGATTAAGCTTGTAGCAGAGCTGAGAAAGCTAACCTCGCCCACACCACAGCTACGCATAACCCCGCCCACATAACAGCTAACCCTGCCCACACCAGACACTGTGTACATTGTCTATAGACAGTGAGCTGCTTATCACTGGAGGGGCGGAGTCAGACTAGTATGTATGCACATGCTTCTGTACTCAGGGCAATGATAATCACCAGATGATAAAACCTTTGTTGTAAACAGTCAAGGAACAATCTTTTCCTTATGAATTCACGTACTGTACCTAATCAGTAAAGCTTCACCATTTATGCATTACTAATCAAGTGTGCAGTGGACTTTTCTTTATAGCTTCTTGTATCAGACTGCAGTGACAAGCCATACATCGGCGTTTATATATCACATGATCAGGACAGAGTGGAGTGTCCCTTTAAACAGCTGATGTGATTTTACTGTAGATATAACCATTACAGTATTTATAGTTACGATTGTATTATCCCCGATATTTTGCCTTGGTGATGAGTCGGTACCAACAGATCCTGTAAATATGGATTTCAGTCTAATATTCTCATTGGCCAAACAAGCAGTCCTTCCTCTTGCATGCAAAATGATGTAGACACAACACGTGCCACTTTTCAGTTCCTGTTCCCTTTTTCTTCATCCATCGCTAAAATAAATGCAGGCAAGACAGACATTGATAGTTCTAGGACTTTGTAGGACTTCTAAAACAATTGGCGGGCATTGCTTTATGGTCCTCTGCCCTGTTCTATGCAGTACAAAGGAGAATTACCTTGGCCTGGTACGCAGGCAATCAAAATTATTTACTCATTTATAGAGCACCATTAATTCCACAGCGCTTTACAGACAATATCACACTCTCCCCATTGGGGCTCACAATCTAGAATCCCTATCAATATGTCTTTGGATTATACCTCCCTATTGCAAAATGACATTTACTAGCAAAATTTACAACGTTTCTGTCAAAGAAGTCCTGGAAAATTTGCCAATTGCTGTCACATTCGCATTGCTTGAACCCCATAGAAAATATGTGGTTGGAGATGAAGTTGCTGGTGGTGGCATGCAGACCCAAGAATATAAGTATAGGTGACTTGGAGGCCATTACCTATGAGGAATGGGCCAAGATTCCTCAGTAACACTGGCAGAAGCTGGTGCCTTGCTATATATCATGTTTATAGCAGTTCATATCAGCCAGAGGTCCAGCAGGTTATAACAGCCATAGTGCTGTTAGTGCCGTAGGTCATAACTGCTATAGAGGCGTAGTGCTGCTAAGTACTAAAGACACTTGTTATGAGGGTGTGAATAATTCTGAGATGACAGTAGCCAGTGGGGTTTTGTTATAATAGTTGTGTTGAACTATTTAAAGATGACCTGTCAGTAACCAGAATTCCGTATTTTTTTTTAACCTGTGAAAATGCCACTGTTTTATTAAATCTGACATTGCTTTTCTTTTATTCTTGCGCCTCCGTGCTCCTGAGATATGACCCTATCTTTGCTGCATAGTAATCTAGTCTTGTGAGTCAAGTGGGTGTTTTTATAAGAACCACGCCCACTTGACTAAGAAGACCATATTTACATACAGAGAATATGGGGCCGTATCTCAAGATCAGAGAGGCACAGGAACAAAAGTAAAAGAACGCCAGATTCAGGAGAACCGCGGCATTTAAACCAGGTTAAAAAAAATACTTATTTATGCCCTTTTAAATTGTTCTTGTTTGACTGATTTATTGAAAACAGCGGAAAGTTTGTAAATGTCGGTAATAAACCTAATTTGCCATTTTCTATTCCATCTCTAAATGCATTACAAAATAGAACGCCTAGGAAGAAAGGGAATATTAAAATATTACGATCCGGAGACAATCTGACCCTAAAGAGTTAAATCACAAATTCAGCGTGATAGGATTAGATATTGTCACTAATATAAGACATTTCCCAAGTGTGGGTGTAATATCAGATTCTGCGTCTACAGAGGAGCGTAATAACGTTACATCCCGGTGTCTCTCAGGCTCTGCACTCATCTGCTCCGGCATCTTTCCCTTAGCGACAATGAGGGGTCTGACCCAATGAGAATCTGTGAGTGCGGCCATTAAACACTGCCTGGTATCCAATCCTGCCGGCTGGTAAATCAGAAAGCATCAGACATCACCGCGGCAACCAGGAGGCCGCACTCAGGCTGGGAGCCTGCTGTAGGCCGTGGAATATTGATCAGGGATGTCATGCTATATTTAGTGTATGTCACATATCACACATCAGGAGGAGTCGGAGGCCTCCATCCCCTCACATACTGATCTGCTTACACCGGTATCTGTATTGTGTGGAGGGGAGAAAGACCATGATACTACCTCATGATAATAGCACCTTAGTGATCACTATGAGGCCGTTATTTACACGCCAATGTGCGGACAGTGTAATGTATAGCGGCACACCGAGCGCCTACGGTGCCAAAAGACGGAAATAGTGTCCCATAAAGTGCCTCAGTACTATGATGGGGCATGTGACAAAAGTGGGATCCCCACTAGGACACCCACACATTATAAAAAATGGGAGTCCTCTAGGAACCCCACAAATCATACAAACGGGGTTTCCCGTTCTCAAGTTTCCCCTCACCGTGGTCGGCATTGAATATAGCAGCATGGATGCTCATTCAGTGCGACGGTGATGGCCTAGTATAGTCGACTGTCTCCGTCAGTCCCGTACACGTGAATGGAATGGCAGCAGCCACGCCGCGCCATTCAGTCGGCACCGCGGTGAGGAGAAAAATGAGGCTGGAGACCCCTTTTGGTTTGAGGCTGTGGGAATCCCTTTAAATTGATAACTTGCTTATTGATGGGGTGAACCACATTTGGGACCCGCATCAGAAGTATTGGGGAACTTTTATCCCCATTACAGAAGGGACTGGCAGCTTGGACGCCTGATCGCTGCTCCATTCATTTTCTATGGGGCTGCCTTAAAAAGGGGAGCGGCCGTGTAAGGAATGAGTGGAGCGGTGGTCGAGCACATAAGGAATGAGTGGAGCGGTGGTCGAGCACATAAGGAATGAGGTGGTCGAGCACACTCACAGCCACCCTATTCTAACAAGGATAAAAAATGCCCTTTCTTCCAATCGATGCGGATTTTAGTGGTCGGACCCCCACAGATTAATAGATCATCATCTATCCAGTGCATGGTTGATAACTTCTTTTCACCAGACAACCCCCTTTCTAGGTTTCTCCAATGATAAGAGTGGCTCCATCTCCAACCAGAAATATAAAATTGGTAACTGTACAGTTAGTTCATTCAGTTAAGGAGTCTTCCGACATTGTACAGTTGCCATAGCAACCAGACCGCCCACTCCGCTGTCGCGTCTCCCACCGTCTATTTTAACCCCTATTCCAATCTTCATAAATATAAAGGATGGTTTCAGTGGTTCCACAGTGGTGGATCATAGTGATCTATAGTGTACTGCCGAAATATGTACACAGCCCCTCTGCTGCAACAACTGACAGAATGGGACAAAAACGTGCAGTTAAAAGGGTATTCTCACAGGATACTTGTGGATCTCACCACAAGGACCTGGACCCTAATCCAGAACAGAGGTCCACCCTGGTAAGACCGCTGCCGGCTATCACCTTCCAGGCTGTGAATGAATGGAGAGGTGATTCCTGCTCCTGACAGATTGTTTGTTATGCAGCATAGCACTTGACAAAAATCCCAGAAGTGGCGTAGTGTGGGGGAAGGGGCATAGAGGTGTTTGCCATTGGTTCAAAAATTTTTAGGGGTATAACATTTCAAAAGAAAAAAAATACAGTTTTACTTTTTTTTTTTTCCCTTTTGAAATGCCCCCCCCCCCCAAGAAGTGGCATCACTAGTGCACATAACTCGAACGTTTGGCTGAGTGGCCCAGATTTCCGGACTCCCACCCCAAACCGCTTTCAGGTCTTTAACAACTAAATTCATCCACACCTTTATATCTTTTATCTGTTGCTGCATTCCAGAAAAATCGTTGTTTCAGCCGTATGCATTATGTGTATAAGTCATATGCAAATTAGGAATAAAGTGTTCTGTGCATTGACTGAGCACTTCCTGAATCACCGCCTCCTGAGTTTGTTTTCTCTCCGAGCATCAGCCTCTTTAACTTGATTAATAGCTCACTGTCTGTGTGTCGCCGGGTACCAGGCAAGGAAATCGGACATTGAGCTGTCAATCAAGGTATAGAGCAGTGTTCCCCAACTTCAGTCCTCAAGAGCCACCAACAGGTCATGTTTTCAGGATTTCCATAGTATTGCCAAGATGATCATCCCATCACCTGGACAGGCAATAATTCCATCACCTGTGCAATACTAAGGAAGTCCTGAAACCATGACCTGTTGGAGGCTCTTGAGGACCGGAGTTGTGGAACACTGGTATAGAGGTTGGAACTGAAAACAACCTCAGGAGGCAGAGACTTGGGAAGTGCTCTGTCAATCAAAGATCACTTCATGCCTCATTTGCATGTGAATTAAAATGCTGATTTCTCAGGAATGCAGCAACAGATAAAGGATATGAAGGTGTTGATGGATTTAGCTTTCAAACAGCTGCATGCCCATGTGTGCTGTTTGGGGGGGTTGATCTTACTAACAGGTTACCTTTAAGAGAGCAATAAGGACAATTAATGTTTATTAAAGGATTAATTCAGGGCATTTTTGGTTTTAAGGGGGCACTCAAGGAATTATTAATGGGATAGGTGGTGACATACTTGCATGCAACGAGCGCTGGAAACCCACTTTTCCATCGTGCCTTCTCTTGTAATTGCCCATTAGGGCTTACTGTCTATGTGTAGATCTATAGTAGACTGCAGTATTCTTTGCCTCCATCTGGCCCTGAGCTGTGTAATTGCTCTTGCCCTGCTTCCTCTGGAGCTGATGGTATCTGTAGGCACTTTGGACAGTGTGTTTCTTAATTACCCCGATTCAAGGCGATGCGACCTGTAAATCCATCTACTGTTTGTTTGAGCTGAATACAGATTGTGAGGGTCCTAGAGGTGGCAGCATGACACCCTCGTACCTGAGGATCTGGGCGTTATGTAGAGCAGACTGAGGTTTGTGAAGTATAGTGCAAACTTACATATAAGGAGATATTCTACTTAATCTTTTTTTTTTCTCTTGTGCCAAAAGTGAAGTCAAAACATGAATAGAGGTAGATGTGGAGATCCTAAATCCCCTATATTGGTAAATATTCAAACAGGTCACAGCCATAAAGGGCCAAAATGATCGGGCATATTTACCATATGATCAAAGAGTTCCAACTGCAAGCAAATAGACCATTCGGATCAGAAACAAGCAGGTAGCATTGTCAATCAGGTGATTAACATGGCCACATGCTGACCCTTCTCACATTTTGGGGAACCACCCCCTTTGCCAAGCATGCCAGTGGGAAGTTTGCATTAGGTCAACGTCAGACTAGGGTGCGAAGGGCACATGCAAAAATTACATTACCGTCATTCACAATTTTACATACGCTTCTATATAATAATACACCGGATACTTTGCTAGATGAATGATGAGTTGCTGCATTTGTCATTCGTGTGGGGCTCACTTCTCCACGGGGCGGGGGCCCACTGGAGGATTCCCCTGATTCCCGTGGGCCAGTCTGAGCCTGCACCAGGCTATAAAACACCAAACTCTCCTGTTCCAAACAATTGACTTTGATCTTATGGCAAATATACAGATTTATATTCGCATTTCATGGTTGTATCATTTTGGAATATTTGCCAATGTATGAATCTTCAATAAGGAATGCCTGTACTTGTGGCTTTTCTGACTTTATAATTGTATTTACAGCACAGGAGTAAGGATTTGTGCACATAAATAATGCCCCTATCATCTGTTTCTAATTGTTTGTAAATAATGTAGCTGTGTATTGGCCATATGTATCAGGAATGCACAAGATCCAAGGGAAACATTTTCACATTGAACCAGTGTCTTGGGACGCAGTTAAACTTAAAGGGTTATTACGATCAGAGACATTTAAAAATGCTACCCCATAAATGTCAAATAAGTGTCTGTTCCCCTTCCAGATGAATGGGCATCACCTAATCCGCCATTCATAGCTGAGAAAAGTAGGCACCTTGCCTGTTTGCAGCTTTCTCCATCATCAGGATATGAGTCGATGAAACAGCTGAGTGTTTTCTACTCCCATTAATGCTATGCACTAGTCTTACTGACATACGGCCACCTCTATTCCTAATCTTCTACTTTCTAAAGTGCCATTTGGGAGTCAGGAGACCCCCATTTTGCCAATATATGTTGGTCCCACAGATGACCATAAACAGCACCATTAGTCATTTTACATTCCTGCTTCAGCGCTAAACGTCTCTCCACTTTTTCTATTATGGGTAATACAGTAATCAGTCCCCGGACAGAGACCTGTCTGTCAGCCGATGATTGGGGGCTACACTGAACGAAATCCACCCCTGATGGACATTATGATGCCATTTAATGCACTGAATTAGTCCCGCCATATAAGAGGCACACAAAAAGTGCTTCTATAAACTGTCCAGAGGCTGATGTACAGTTACATTCCCTATTTCTATGGATCTAAAAGGTCAGAGACACAAATCCCATGGTATATCCCCCTTCATAAAAAAACCATATTACTAACATCTGATAGCACTATTCCTTAAAGGGAATCTGTCACCCCTTTTTTGAGATATCATATAATGATATCATTCAATTGGGTGTCACATAAGGATTCTCTTAGTACTTTTGCTTCCCCCTGACCCCGCACCTTTCATGCATAAATACCTTTTTCATATTGGTTCAGATGTATGTAAACTGCCGCTGTCCGGTCCGCTGGGCGGGGCTTATTCACCTGCTCCCCCCCTGTCTTGCTCTACACAAGAAGAAATGCGTAGTGCAAGACAGGGAGGGGGGAGCAGTTGAATAAGCCCCGCCCAGCGGACTGGACAGCTGCAGTTTACATACATCTGAACCAATATAAAAAAGGTATTTATGCATGAAAGGTGTGGGGTCAGGGGGAAGCAAAAGTACTAAGAGAATCCTTATGTGACGCACAATTGAATGATATCATTATATGATATCTCAAAAAAGGGGTGACAGATTCCCTTTAAACGAATATAATGTACAAATAATACCACCATAGAAGACCCAAATAATACCGCCACACAATGACCCTCATCCTTACCACCTCATAGTGACTCAGTAATATTACTGTACTATTAGTGAATTAACACCACTATACAGGTATCATTATTATTGCCGCAGCGTGTTATATACCAGCTCCGCACAGGGACTCTGCAGACCACTACACTACAGTTATATCCAGTGATTCTCCGGTCACATCTTCTCTGATAGCAAGAGCTCACTCTCCCCTTTTTCAGTCTGTAAAAAAGCATCATATAGACTTCTTCCCGCTACAAGCCATGTCAGTAGGGTATGCTGTCCAGACAAATGTGGCTTCATGCTTCTTTACCACCTTCACAAACTCCCCGTCCTGACGATACTTCCAAATCTGACCAAATTAGCCTTGTTATGCTTATTGTCTTTAAATATTGTACTTTAGAAATAGTGATGCCATATCAATACCCAAAAAATATAGTGCCGTAAACAGATCTCCAGAAAACAATAATGCACCAAGAGATAAAATTGCCAAACAGTGCCCAATATTGCAAGCTATTTGATAATAATAAACCATACAGTGAAAGTGCCCTTTGTACCCCACAGAGTAATAATGTCCCCCAAACAGTAATAATGCCCCCCTTGTACCACCTAGGCAGTAAAAATATATAACCTGGATTTAAATCCGCGTTCAGCGTCGTCTCTGTGACACATGGTTCCGGTTTGGCCATACGTGACTCCAAAGGCTGCTCCAGCTGTTCACTTTCCCTATTGTTACATTAAGTACTGTTTTCAGTTCTGATGTATCTTTGTATCTGACCTTACTTGACTCAGGTGTCTATTTTTTTTTTTTTTTTTTCATATAATTTAGGATTTTTTTTTCTAAACTGTGATAATTCCAGGAGATAATAGTATGGATATAATGGATATTAATCATGTCACCATTGTTCTTGCTCCTGTACACATTCTCCCATATCTTGCATGCTTTAACCCTGAAGTTGACTGCTCCTGATTGCTCCTGATACTTTAAATATGAAAACACCATAACATGTCAATGATTGTTATTCAAAATGAAAACAGCACGGCTAAGTGAAAATATAGAACATTTCCTGCAAAAAGTTATAGCAATGAAAGGAAAATAATATTACACTGATTAGTGACTGCACACAGGGACAATCACTGGGGTACAAGGGTGATAATGGGACAGCTTAGGTGACAATCCCACTTATTGGTGGTTGGAAGTGCTCAGAGCAAGGTAAATATTGCCCACACAGCCCAGCAATAACGCCCCCTGAAAGCCCCCTTAATATAAATAATGCCCACTGACTGCCCCCTTTTATGATTTAGTGCTCCCTTAAATTAATTGTGCTCCTTCCAGAAGTAATAATGCCACCTTCCTGCCACCCCTTGCAAAAAGAAGAAAATAAAGTTTACGCTCACATAATCCGAGCAATTTTGTCCTCTTCTCCCCTGCTCCTAGAGAAGGTCAGCGGTGTCTTTAGCTGACAGCCTACTGGATAGACATGTGGTGGGGCAAAGTAATATGGCTCACTGATCTACCACAAGATCGTGTTGATGCCGATACAGTTCAAAGTGGCGAGAATTGAGTATGGGCCTCCTCCCTTAAAGGGAATCTATCACTAGTTTTTTGCCATCTTATGTAAGAGTAGCATAATGTAGAGACAGAGATCCTGATTCCAGCGATGTATCACTTACTGCACTGCTTAGTGTAGTTTTGATAAAAACATTGGCTTATCAGCAGGAGATTATCACTACAAGACTGGTAAACCTGCTGCCAGGTAGTTCTGCATATTTCTGAGATCTGTGTAACCACGCCTCCTCCACTGATTGGCAGCATTCCGTGTACATGGGCAGAAAGCTTCCAATCAGTGGTGTGGTTCCCCAAAATGTGAAAAGAGGGGGAGTGGGTAATCCAATTAATCCAGGAGGGAATTGGATTACCCACTCCCCCTCTTTTCGAAAGAACTCCTATGACTGATGCCAGGGGACATATAACATCACACCACCTCCATCCCAGGCACGCCCCCGGACTCAAGTGGCAATGCAATTAAAATCACAAAACATCCATATATACGGTATATATACAGCTCTGGCAAAAATTAAGAGACCACTGCACAGTTTTATAAAAATCAGCTTCTCTATATGTCTGACAGCCATTCCATTCCAGTGTCAGTTGAATTCCAACCAGAGTACACCTCATTCTACTTAATGTGCTTCTGATTAGGTGATCACCTGACCCAAATCTCATATAACGAAGGAAAGTATAAAAAACCCTGCTGTGGTGTTCACAATCCTCTTGCAATAGGACAAGCTGGGTGGCAAAACAAGTGCTAGTAATATCCCAAAAGTAATAGGAATGAAAAAATAACTTTTAACCATGCCAAAGGAGTTGAAAAGAAAAGTCTTGAGTGAGGAAAAGAAGGGCTCAATTCTGGCTTTACTAGCAGAAGGATACAGTGAGCATCATGTTGCCCCCATCCTTAAAGTTTCTAAGACCGCATTCCATTACAACAAGGTGAAGCAGCAGACATTGGGGACAACAAAGCTACAGACCGGCAGAGGGAGAAAACGACTCTCTACTGACCGGGATGACCGTCATCTTATTCGAATGTCACTCAGCAACCGCAGGATGACATCAAGTGACCTACAAAAGGAATGGCAACTGGGGTGAAGTACATGGTAAGAACAGTTCATAACAGGCTCCCAGAGGCAGGGCTCAAGTCATGTAAAGGTAGAAAAAGCATTTCATCAATGAGAAGCAAAGGAGAGTCAGGCTGAAGTTTGCCAAAGACCATAAGGATTGGACAATAAAGGACTGGAGTAAGGTAATCTTCTCTGATGAGTCTAATTTTCAGCTTTGCCCAACACCTGGTCATCTAATGGTTAGGAGAGGCGTACAAGCCACAGTGTCTTGCACCCGCTGTGAAATTTGGTGGAGGATCGGTGACTATCTGGGGATGCTTCAGCAAGGCTGGAATTGGGCAGGTTACATTTTGCGAAGGACGTATGAATCAAGCCGCATACAAGGTTATCCTGGAAAAACAGTTGATTCCTTCTGCTTGTGCAATTTTCCCCAACTCTGAGGACTGGTTTTTCCAGCAGGACAATGGGCCATGCCACACAGCTAGGTCAATCAGTGTGTGGATAAAGGACCACCACATCAAATCCCTGTCATGGCCAGCCCAATCTTCAGACCTGAACCCCATTGAAAACCTCTGGAATGTAATCAAGAGGAAGATGGATAGTCACAAGCCATCAAAGAAAGAAGAACTGCTTACATTTTTGTACCAGGAGCAGCATAAGGTCACCCAAAGGCTGTGTGAAAGACTGGTGGAAAGCATGCCAAGACGCATTTTGCCAAAATAAATTAAAAATTTAGTGCTTGGAAATTCGGAGACATGTTGTCAGTAGTTTATAGAATAAAAGAGCAATTTACATTTTATTCAAAAATATACCTATAAAGAGCAAAATCAGGCAAACTGAAAATTTTGCAGTGGTCTCTTAACTTTTGCCAGAACTGTGTGTATATATATATATATATATATAGATACAGATGCTTCTCACAAAACTAGAATATCATCAAAAAGTTAATTTATTTCAGTTCTTCAATGCAAAAAGGGAAACTCCTATATTATATAGAGTCAATACACACAGAGTGATCTATTTCGAGTGTTTATTTCTGTTAATGTTGATGATTATGGCTTACAGCCAATGAAAACCCAAAAGTCGTTATCTCAGTAAATTGGAATACTTTATAACACAAGCTTGAAAAATGTTTGTAAAATTCGAAATGTTGGCCTCCTGAAATGTATGTTCAGTAAATGCACTCAATACTTGGTCGGAGCTCCTTTTACATCAATTACTGCATCAGTGCGGCGTGGCATGGAGGTGATCAGCCTGTGGCACTGCTGAGGTGTTATGGAGCCCAGGTTGCTTTGATAGCAGCCTTCAGCATTGTTGGGTCTGGTGTCTCTCATCTTCCTCTTGACAATACTCCATAGATTCTATATGGGGTTAAGGTCAGGCGAGTTTGCTGCCAATCAAGCACAGTGATACTTTTGTTTGTAAATCAGGTATTGGTACATTTGGCAGTGTGGACAGGTGCCAAGTCCTGCTGGAGAATGAAATTTCCATCTCCATAAAGCTTGTCGGCAGAGGGAAGCAGGAAGTGCTCTAAAATTTCCTGGTAGACGGCTGCGCTGACTTTGGTCTTCATAAAACACAGTGGTCCTACACCAGCAGATGACATGGCTCCCCAAACCATCACTGATTGTGGAAACTTCACACTAGACCTTGGAAATCAAGGTCCCAGAGTCTGGAGGAAGAATGGAGAGGCCACAGTCCTAGCTGGTTGTGGTCTAGAGTGAAGTTTTCACAATCGGTTATGGTTTGAGGAAGAGGAATTTTGGTCCACTCCTCTTTGCAGATCATCTCTAAATCATTAAGATTTTGAGGCTGTCGCTTGGCAACTCAGAGCTTCAACTCCCTCCATAAGTTTTCTATGGGATTAAGGTCTCGAGACTGGCTAGGCCACCCCATGACCTTAATGTTCTTCATTTTGAGCAACTCCTTTGTTGCCTTAGTTGTATGTTTTGGGTCATTTTCTTGCTGGAAGACCCAGCCACAACCCATTTTTAATGTCCTGGCGGAGGGAAGGAGGTTGTCACTCAGGATTTTACGGTACATGGCTCCATCCATTCTCCCATTGATGCGGTGAAGTAGTCCTGTGCCCTTAGCAGAGACACACCGCCAAAACATAATGTTTCCACCTCTATGCTTGACAGTGGGGATGGTGTTCTTTGGGTCATAGGCAGCATTTATCTTCCTCCAAACACGGCGAGTTGAGTTAATGGCAAAGAGCTCAATTTTTGTCTCATCTGACCACAGCGGCTTCTCCCAATCACTCACAAATCATCCAGGTGTTCATTGGAAACTTCAGATGGGCCTGCACATGTGCCATCTTGAGCAGGGGGACCTTGCGGGCAATGCAGGATTTTAAACCTTTACAGCGTAATGTGTTACCAATGGTTTTCTTGGTGACTGTGGTCCCCGCTGTCCTGTGAACATTAACAAGTCCCCCCCGTGTACTTTTAGACTGATCTCTCACCTTCCTCATGATCAAAGATACCCAGCGAGGTGAGATTTTGAATGATGCCCCAGATTGATGTCGATTGACAGTCATTTTGTATTTCTTTCATTTTCTTACTGTTGCACTAACAGTTGTCTCCTTCTCCCCCAGTGTCTTGCTTTTGGTTTTGTAGCCCATTTCAGCTTTGTGCAGGTCTATGATCTTGTCCCTGACATCCTTAGAAAGTTTGTTGGTCTTGCCCATGTTGTAGAGGTTAGTCTGACTGATTGAGTCTGTGGACAGGAGTCTTTTATAAAGGTGACTCTGTGAGACAGCTGTCTATAATGCAGGTAATGAGTTGTTTAGGAGCGTCTAACTGGTCTGTAGGAGCCAGAACAATTAATGGTTGATATGGGATCAAATACCGTACTTATTTCTCACTGTAAAATACAAATACATTTCTATAATTTATACAATGTGATTTTCTGGATTTTATTTTTGATCTTCTATTTCTCAATGTTAAAATTAACTTGCCCTTAAAATTATAGACTGTTCATGTCTTTGTCAGTGGGCAAACTTACAAAATCAGCAAGGCATCAAATAATTATTTTCTTCACTGTATATATAGTATGAGCCCCCTATATACAGTATGAGCCCCTATATAGCTTTCTGTATACAGTATGAGCTCCCATTATTATACATAGCCCAAAAGTCGTACATAATAATGGAAAACTGACCGAACAAAGAGCTAGTCTGAACTAGTGCATACCAAAAACAAATAACATGTTAAATAAAGCAAAGGTTGCACTCAATTGCACTAAAGCACATCAGTGTGTGATACATGAAGTGTGAATAGCATAATGGCTATTATGCCCAAAAGTCTTAGCCCTGCTACATCTACATCAGCCAAAACAGGGACTTTATCAAAACTGCACCAAGTAGTCAAGTAAGTGATACATCATTGGAATCAGGGTCCCTTCCTGTATAGCATGCTGACGTCAGATTACATAGCAAAAAAGCCTTCTGACAGATTGCCTTTAAGAAGTGCAGCAGTCGTTACTATATAAAGTCCGTAGATCTGCACACTCAGCGACCTTGTGTGAACCCGGTGTAGAAAATTCTGCAGAGACCCGAAGACTGACCGCTGGATTTTATGGGTTGAAAACATTGAATTTTTTTGTACAGTTTTACACGCCTTTGATGTAGTTAGTGCAGCAGTAAATCGGTTTAAGTATTAATGAAGGCAATTACGCTTCTTAGCTCGTCTCCTCCAAGCAGTAGCTGGCCGAGACTTAACTGCTGCATCAGCCTAAGTGTCTCCGGCAGTGATTGTATGCAGCGCTGCTGCCGCCGCTACGACATTTAATTGGAAGAACAATGTAGCAGAGTCGTTTCCGGAGATGTTGCATTCATAATGGTTTGTTACTTTGCTGCGGCTTTCCGTGCTGTGTGTGTGTTTTTATCGCTCCGTCCTAACCCACCGCATTAATGCTTCATTTCCAAAGGGGCTGCACCTCCTGATTGGCTGCTTAGACCTGCAGCAAGACTGCAGTGTGTCTGAGACGGGGCTGTGGATCCGAGCCAGCAATGAAAGCCCAATGACTGATCTCAACTTTACACCTAACTCTGCAGTTCCCGGGGCCGGGGACAGAGCATGTCTGCTAATCTGCTGCACCAGCAAACTCAGCCAGGTGATTTACAGGGTGATAAATACGCTGCAGATGATTCAAGTTTGTACCTGGGAAATAGAAGTCTTCCCAGAAAGAGTGACGGAAGCTCTAAGTTGGGGAGAAACTCATTTTACCATATATATAAAAAAAAAATATGAGTTATGGTAAAGAAAATATAATAGTCGTATGGCGGTACTATGATTAGCGTTGTAACCCCAGCTGTTCAAGGGGTTAAAAGTACATTTTCAGATTAAGATGTCCTTTGTCTACAGGAGGAGTAACCTTACCATTACTTGTATCTTTATTTTACTCAAATTCCACAGCGCTTTACAGACATTATCATCACTGTCCCCATTGGGGCTCACAATCTGGATTCCCTATCAGTATGTCTTTGGGAGGAAACCGGAGGAAACTCATGCAAACACGGGGAGAACATACAAACTCCTTGCAGATGTTGTTTCTGGTGGGATTTAAATCCAGGACCCCAGCGCTGCAATGCAACAGTATCTTGTATTTTCACCTTTTTTTCCTCTGCAGACTCTTTCTTAGTTTGCTATTGAATCGGAGCTGTTGGTTGGAGACCAGCTGCTATGATGTCTCTTCTACACAGCACACTGTAATTGATTCCTGCTCTCCATTCCTTAAAGGGAAACTGTCAACAGGTTTGGCCGATATGAGTTTTGGCCACCGCCTTTCAGGGCTTATCTACAGCTTTCTATAATGCTGTAGATAAGCGCCCAACCCGACCTGCAAGAGAAGAAAAATAACTTTTATTATACTCACCTGCAGGGCGGTCCGGTCTGCTGGGTGTCGCATGTCCGGGTCCGGCACCTCCCATCTTCTTGCGATGCCGCCCTTCTTCTTGCTTCATCGCTCCCTGGTATCGCACTCTTGTGCAGGCGTACATATCTGTCCAGCGCCTACGCACTGCAGAGCAAAGTACTGCAGTGCGTAGGCGCTGGGTCTCTCTGACCTTTCCCAGCGCCTGCACACTGCGGTACTTTGCTCTGCCCTCAACAGAGCAGATAAATACCCCTGCGCAGAAGCGCAATGCCGTGGAGCCATGAAGCAAGCAGGAGGGCGGCATCGCAAGAAGATGGGAGGCGCTGGACCAAGACCTGCGACACCCCTCAGACCAGACCTCCCCTCAGGTGAGTATAATACTGTAAGTTATTTTTCACTCTTACAGAATGCTGAAGATAAGCCGCGAAAGGAGGTGGCCGTAACAAACCTGGTGACAGGTTCGCTTTATTTAGTAAACAGACAGAGGCAGCAGCATGGAGGATGTTAAAGAGAATCTGTCAGCAGGTTTTTGCTATGTAATTTGATGACAGCATAAGGTAGCAGCTTAGACACAGACTTCAAGGATGTGTCACTAATTAGGCTGTGTGCAGTTGTTTCCCTACAATGAAGGTTTTATCACCAGAAGATTATCACTACATGGACTACAGGTCACATGAGCCCTGGTCTGACCATGCCTCCTCCTCTGATAAGCAGCTCATTGTACATAGACAATGTACATGGCTAGCTGTGGTGTGGGCGGAGTTAGCTTTCTTAGCTCTGCTTCGTGCTACATCTAAAAACTCTGTGCCACAATTGTTGCACCGAGTAAACTAATTGGAATCAGGGTCTCTTTTCCTACATTTTGCTCCTCTCAGATGATGTAGCAAAAACCTGGTGACAGATTTTCTTTAAACACCACACCTAAGCAGTGTAGCTGTGAATCCAGCTTTGTGGGAGATAAAAGACTTGTTAGAGAGCTCGGCACCATCTTTAATGACTCCCTCTGCCTTTTTTCTCACATTTTCTCACTCCTATCCCCTCTACGTATAGTAGGGGGTATAAACTGATACTTCATTGCATTGTCAGTCTGTCATGACAAACCTGAGCTGAACTGCTTTTTTTCAGGAGGCAGTGGTGAAGAAGAAAATGGCTCTTAAGTAGAGAAAGAAGCAGATTTCTCTGATAAGAAGTTTGTTGAAAGTACAGTTCCCATTTCACCTGGAATAGGTCAGAAAATGTTGTAATGTAGCAAAAATGAGTCTTATCTCGCCACCACCTGCCAGTTCAGTACTGCTCCGGTAGTACCCGCATTGGCCCTTGTTTGCCCAATGTTACCAATGACACTCCAAACCGGCTGCAGCCAATCACTTCATTGTTCACATTTATTTCAACATGCATAGGGTTATCAGCCAATACAGACTCCCCTCTCCAAACAGATGATTACGGTCACTGCCCCTCGTCCGCTCATAGCAGGGATTGTCTGGCTAAATACCATTCCCTCAATGCTGCTTTTTGGCAGTGGAGGACTGAGGTGGAGGGACTGACTCTCAACACTCCAAAAACAAACATGTTAAAAGGGGTTCTCCAACACTTTGATCCTTGGGATAGATTGTCAATAGCAGATCAGTAGAGGTTCAGCACCCTCCCCGATCAGCTGTTTTTAGCTCGCACTGCGGCCAGATATACACAGCTGTGTGCTCAGTACACCATGTAGTGGCCAACCTCGGTATTGCAGGACATCGCCAATTGAAGTAAATGGGAGCTGAGCTGCAGTACCTGAAAAAAAAATGAAAAACACCATTCTAAGGGCATGCTTCATTTAAAAGGAAAAAAAACAGACTGATCCCAAAAACTTTACAAAAATGTTGTAAAAACAAAGCCAGGTGGGAGGAAGGAGAGATGTAGCAGAATGGCCCTTTAGTACACGAGACTTGAACCTAAAGTTCACAAGAGTAACGTGTGCTACATTTATTAAGGGGCACACTTTTTGAAAAAAATTGGCATATTTTTGGGCAGTCTGTATGTCGCAAAATGAAATCTATCATAAAAAAAAAATTTACCGCTCTTCCGTTTCAGTGCCAATGGTTGTTTATGGGATAATGCCTTTTAACAAATGATTGTTCACTAGTGATGAGCGAGTATACTCGTTACTCGGGTTTTCCCGATCATGCTCGGGTGTCCTCTTGAGTATTTTGGCTTGCTCGGAGATTTAGTTTGTGTCGAAGTAGCTGCATGATTTATGGCTGCTAGACAGCATGAATACATATGGGGATTGCCTGCTTGTTAGGGAATTCCCACATGTATTCGGGCTGTCTAGCAGCCGCAGATCATGCATCTACAGCGACAGAACACTAAATCTCCGAGCATGCCAAAATACTCGGAGGACACCAGAGCATGATTGGAAAAACCTGAGCAACGAGTATACTCGCTCATCACTATTGTCCACCTAAAAGCTATAATCCAGTCCTTCTGTTAGAATGGGTGTAGGGGCACGGTCTCTAACCGTGGTCTTGGGCAATTTGAGAGCCGGTCTCGACCCTACACCTTGTGTATATAATCGTCCATACCCTATGGCAAAATGTTGTCTTTTGTAGATGCTTCCGTAGAGCGCTTCACCCCGAGTTCTAGACCTGCGGCCATTATTTAGTACTTGGGGATATTACTTTAACAAATGTAACAAAAAGAAGTCTGAAGACCTCCTCTGCTGCTTCTAGAGCGGGTCTCCTTGGACATATCACACTAATTGGCCATAAGTGGTGACTCTGCAAACTAGCCGAACCAATAATGTAATTACTGTAATTAGTCGTCCGGTGCCATCACTCACCAGGTATTGACATCAGCTCTTTGAATGGGCTATAGAAATGACAGATGACGCTGATAAGAGAAGAGAATGGTAAGCAAGAAAACCATTTCTTTCTGGCGTTATTACTGCTGATGCAGGACAGACATTGCAGATAAGGCCGGAGTATTGTGTACTATGTGTTATATGTTATTAGTACATTTCCTTATTGTCATGATAAAGTAAATGGATTCGCTTTGTATTACAGCGCTTCTATTTCTTTTATACTGATATTATACAGAAAATCTCAGTAAAAGATGTGCTATTCAGGCGTTCTCTATACTAATTTAATTCATTATATTCATGGAAGGCATTTATTGTCCGCCAGAAACTGTGCTATAGCAATGGTTATTCCCGTACTACTCCAGACCTGATGTGTAGATGGAGGTAGATGGCGCCTTGTGGGGTAATGAACTCACCCATACTTATGGCAATTAGGCAAAGCAGAGTCTTCTTCCTACATCATTGCATTTTAGGATCTTATTTTGGGATGTCTTTATTGCATCATTTTGACACAGGCTTTTGGAATGGGTTATTTGAGATCTGTATGTTGGTATTATTTTGGGAGTACATGATGCTAAAAAAGTGGCCCAGTACAATCTGTTACCCAGAGGCTCCCAGACATTGATCTGCCACTACTGAACGTTGAGGGACAGTAGTAATGAAATAATCCCAGGAGGTTTCACATATGTTATCTATATGGGGTACTGTTTATCCTTGTGGAGGTCACCAACTAACTAAAGGCCCCGTTACACGCATCAATGTCCAAGCGATCCCACCAACGATCCGACGAGGATGGGATCGCTGGGACAGTTAGGTGATCGCTGGTGACCTGTCACAGGCAGATCCACCAGCGATCAGGACCAGCGAGTAAGCTAATATCTAACATAAACAGCGGGTTTCTAAGAGCCGGGAGACTCTTAGAAAGAGGTCTGGGTCCGGCGCCTCCCATCTTCATGCAGTGTCGTCATCCTGCTTGTTTTGTGTCGTGGCTCCTGCGCAGGCATACGGATCTGCCATGTTGAGGGCAGAGCAAAGTACTGCAATGCGCAGGCGCTGGGAAAGGTCAGAGAGGTCCGGCGCCTGCGCACTGCAGTACTTTGCTTTGCAGTGTTGCAAAATTGTTGTTGTAATGATGACTCATGCAAAAAAGAGACTTCCTGTTTCTACATAGAGACTAAAAGGATTCAGCTAGTTTTTACTCACGTGATGTCATAGACCTAATGAAAAAGTGAAGCATTAACGTGGTAGAAAGGCAAAATGAGTATTTGTAAGTACACAGTGCTATACAATATGATGACTGCAATATATTAGAAGGATACAAACTTTGATGGGAGTGCTTCTTTAAATGGAATCTGTTACCATGTTTTTGCTAGAGAACAGCACGATGTAGTGGCAGAGACCCTGATTCCAGCTGTGTGTTACAAATCTTTGTATTATATTCTTTTCATAAAATCACTGTTTTATCTGATGCAGATCTACCAGTTCTCGTGCCATGTAGTCATTCTGCTCTGTATAACCCTGCCCACACCACTGATTGGCAGCTTTCTGTGTACACTGTGCATAGGCAGAAAGCTGCCGGTCAGTGTTGGGGGCGTGGTATACAGGGCCGGAGGACTACATGATAGGAGACAACTAGTCCATTAGTGATAAACTACTGTAGATAAAACAGTGATTTGATCAAAAACATGGCAAGCATCCTAGTAAGTGACACATTACTGGAATCAGGGTCTCTGTTTTCACATGATGCTGCTCTAACATTCTGTGGCAAAAACCCTAGTGACAAATTCCCTTTAACGTTAATGCATTCTGGATAAAAGGTGTGCAAATTAGTTTTCCTAAGAGAATGATAGCTTGGGGGTAGCTACCTATGTCCAACTCCTCTAACATGCCTTGCCACATGACTTAGTATATTTAGTCAAGCTAAAATCTCCAAAATGTAAAGACACTAATCCATAGACAGCAGTTTAATTTATTTTTTTAAACATTACTTCCTAGACCTCTGTTAAAGACGTCTTACCCAGCAAACAAGTGCCCCGATCTGCACTCACGAGGGGCTAGAAGCCTAGAACCCATAAACAGATGCATGGGCGTACCCACCTAGAAGCAGGGGCACGCAGCACGCGCACCTATCATGATGAAGCCACCCGGCCCGTTTTTCCTCTGCCGGCCCTTTAAAAGGTGCTTGCGATGTGCATAAGGGTTAAGAATGTCCTGACATTATACGTCAGGACGTTCTTTGTGGGCAGAGAGAGCGCGCTCTGCTCTCTCGCCCGTGGCTGCAGGCCTGCAGCAGTTGCTTGTGAGCGCTGCAGCCTCCCTACCCACGCGTGCCTGGCGCCTGCGGCCTGACTGCTAAAATATATATTTATATTTCATAGAGTTCTACATAGCAGAATAGCCGCTAAATCAATTGTTCGCTTCTGTAAAATCAATACAAAACCCGACATGAAATGACACATGGTTTACATACAGTAAACCATTTCATTTATTTTTTTATATGTCTTTGACTAATAATTAGATTAGGCTTTGTGTGTAAAATTTAGGACATCTAGGTGTTAAATTAAGGGGTTAATTCGTTGAAAAAGATGCGTGGGCTCCCGCGGTAAAATCGCAACCAGAGAGGGAAAGCTAGTGAGTGAGGGCAGATATTAATAGCCTTGAGAGGGACCATTGTTTTTGGGCCCACCCAGCTACAAAAATCTGCCCCCAGACACCCCAGAAAAGGTGCATCTATAAGATGCGCCTTTTCTGGCACTTAGCCTCTCTATTCCCATTGCCCTGTAGCGGTGGCTAATGGGTTAATATTAATGGGTTAATGTCACCTTGCTATTGGAAGGTGACATTAAGCCGATTAATAATGGAGAGGTGTCAATAAGACACTTCTCCATTATTAACCCTATACTATTAAATGGTTAAAAAAACACACAGAGACATTAATTAAAAATTCTTTTAATGAAATAGACACCAAGTTTTTGACCAAATTTATTCCTCTGAAAATCCATAAATAAACCATGGACCTGTAAAAAAAAAAAAAAAAGAAACAATATCCTTACCTCTCCGCAGGTCAGTCAGGTCCGCTGCAGTCCATCAGAAGGGGTTAACAAGTTTACAACGGGACCGGTGCTAATGCGACCAGCCCGCTGTAACCACTGCCCGAATAAATTAGTTTATCTCTGCGCAACCTCCCCGGCTGACCGGAGATGAACTAATGAGAGTGGGAAAGTTTCTGCATTTTTTCCCACGCTCATCAGTTCACCTCAGGTCAGCCAGGGGACTCCACGCAGCCTCACTGACATCCCTGGTGGACCTGAGGTGAACTGATGAGCATGGGAAAAAATGCAGAAACTTTCCCATCGTCTTCCTGACCAGGCCAATTTTTTCAAAGTATCTAAGTGATTCTGAGAAATTTTTTTCGTTACGTATTGTACTTCTTAAAAGTGGTAAATTTCCGGAGATATGATTTGCGTTTATTTAGGAAAATTTGACAAAAAATTTTTTAACATTTTTGCAATTTTCAGATTTTTAAATTTTTCGCCCTTAAGTCTGATAGTTATACCACACAATATAAATAATAAATAACAACACCCACATGTGTACTTCACATCTGCATCATTTTTTAAACATAATTTTTTTTTTGTTAGGAAGATGGAAGGGTTCATTTCTCATTTTTCTACAAAATTTACAAAAACCATTTTTTAAGGACCTCATCCCATTTGAAGTGACTTTGACAGAAAATACCCAAAAGTGACACTAGTGTAAAAACTATACCCCTAAGTACTCAAAGCCACTTTTAAGAAGTATTTTAACCCTTTAGGTGCTTCACCAGAATTTAAGCAATGTGGAAGGAAAAAATGAAAGTTTTACTTTTTCTCACCAAAATATTGATTTAGGCCCAAATTTTGCATTTTAAAAAGAGTATCAGGAGAAAATGGACCATACAATTTGTAGTAGATGGATAACCCCCTATATGTGTGTTGTTTGGGAGCATGGCGGGGCTCGGAAGAGAAGGAGCAACATTTGACTTTTGGAGCGCAAAATTGGCTTTAATAGATAGATAGCGAATGCCATGTTGCGTTTGCAGAGCCCCTGATGTACCTAAACAGTGGAAATCCCCCACAGGTGACCCCGTTTTGGATAAAAGACCCCTCAAGGAATTTATCTACAGGTGTGGTGAGCCATTGTGAACCCCCAGGTGCTTCACAGAATTGTATAACGTTGAGCCTTAAAAATAAAAAAATAAAACATTTTTTCGTGCAAAAATGTTGCTTTAGCCTTCAATTTTTCCTTTTCACAATGGTAACAGGAGGAAATGTACCTCAAATTATGTTGTGTGATTTCTCCTGAGTACATCGATACCCTATATGTGGTGGAAAACTACCGTTTGGGCGCACGACAGGGCTTCGAATGGAAGGAGCTCTATTTGAATTCCGGAGCTCAATTTTGGCTGGAATAGATTGCGGATGCCATGTCACATTTGAAGAGCCCCTGACATGTCAAAACAGCAGAAACCCCCCAAAATTGACCCCTGTTTAGAAACTACACTTCTTGAAGAATTCATCTAGGGGTGTATTGAGAATTTTTAACCCTCAGATGATTCACAAAATTGTATAACATTTGGCTGAGTCAATGGAAAACTACAATTTTTCCACTAAAATGTTGCTTTGGCCCCAAGTTTTTAATTTTCAAAAGAGCTAAAAGGAGAAAAGGGATGGTACAATTTGTTAATCAATTTCTCCTGAGTATGCTGATGCCCCATATGTAGTGTTGAGCGATACCATCCGATATTGAAAAAGATCGTATTGGATTGGCCGATATCCAAAAAGTATCGGGTATCGCCGATTCCGATCCCGGAAGTCCCATTCAAGTCAATGGGACAGAAATATCGGAATTAAAAAAACCCTTTCTTTCCTTGTAGGTTAATTCTACATGAAGAAAAGCAACTAATAATAATGTAGAATGTATTGTGGGAGGTGTAGGAGGCATTAAAGCCATAGAGGTTTAGCCCAATCAAATGGAATATCAGGATTTTTTTTTCTTTTTAAAGACGTTCGGAGTTACAAAGATATTGACTATGTTAACCTCTTTTATATTTTGTCAGATATGTATGTTTCACTACTTCCATGCTCTTCACCTTCTTTTTTACTTCTCTCACACTTTCTCCTTCATCATCCTCCGCAGCAGCAGCATCTTTTTTATCAACTTCTTCACCTTATTCATCTTCTTCGTCTTCACCTTCTTCCTATTATTCTTTTTTTTTACATTCTTCATGTTCTTCTTATTCAACTATTATTCTTCTTCATATTCTACTTCTTCATCTTCTTCCTATTCTTCTTCTTCATCATATTCTTATTTGTGACAGGCATTCCTGTAGTTGTTATCTATAAAAGTTTGAAGATTACACCTTCCGTTCTGCCTGTCACAAAAGATTTACAACAGGATTTGTCCGCTTTCAGTTTGGCCTGCAGCAGCAAGCATTTTCCAGGGGCACCACGAGGAGAAAAGGACTCACCCCCATACACTGCTTAGTCTTCTTCTGCTTATAATTTAGATAATATCATTTGCTTTGATTTTTAGTCTTATGCTTAATGTTCTTCTGCTTTTGGTTTTTCTGCTTCTTGGTCTTCTGTCTCTTGTTGTTCTGCATCTTGGTGGTTGTCTTCATGTTCTTTGTCCTCTTGGTCATCTTCTTCAGGGTCATCTTTTTGGTCTTCTTCGGTGTGGTCTTCAGGGTCGTCGTCTTCAGGGTCGTCGCCAGGGAGTTCCAGAGTGAGAACCAAAAACCATTTCCACAAGCTCGAACTTGGAAACGTAGCAGAAGGTACAAGAAGGCTGAAGAACTGCTGAGAACCAGCTGACGGTACTGGAACCCGGATGGTTAGCAGAAGGAACAAGAGCAAATGGAACTAGCGAGGACCAGCTGACGGTGCTGGAACCCGGAGGGGCAGCATAAGGAACAAGAGCCAATGGCACAACCGTGGACCAGCTGACGGTGCTGGAACACGGTTACTAAGCAGGAGGTACCTGTGCTACAAAGCACTACCAAGGACCAGCAGATGTTGCTGGAACTCGGATACCGAGAAGGAGGCACCTAGGCCAAAGGCACTGCCGAGAACCAGCTGACGGTGCTGGAACAAGGAAGGGTAGCAGAAGCTGCAAGAGCAAATGGAACTAGCGACGACCAGCTGACGGTGCTGGAACCGAGAGGGGTAGCAGAAAGAACAAGAGCCAGTGGCACAACCGTGGACCAGCTGACGGTGCTGGAACATGGTTACTAAGCAGGAGGTACCTGTGCTACAAAGCACTACCAAGGACCAGCAGACGTTGCTGGAACTCGGATACCGAGAAGGAGGCACCTAGGCCAAAGGCACTGCCGAAAACCAGCTGATTGTGCTGGAACCCGGATTGGTAGCAAAAGCTGCAAGAGCAAATGGAACTAGCGAGGTCCAGCTGACGGTGCTGGAACCCGGAGGGGCAGCAGAAGGAACAAGAGCCAATGGCACAACCGTGGACCAGCTGACGGTTCTGGAACACGGTTACTAAGCAGGAGGTACCTGTGCTACAAAGCACTACCAAGGACCAGCAGACGTTGCTGGAACTCGGATACCGAGAACGAGGCACCTCGGCCAAAGGCACTGCCGAGAACCAGCTGAAGGTGCTGGAACCCAGATGTGTAGCAGAAGGTACCCATGATAAAGACAAAGTTGCAAGGCCGCGAGCAGGCCGCAGTTACCGAAACCCACAGTCCTACAGGGGGTGCTTGTCCTATTGGCACTACGGAACCAACCTTTATTACCAGAACCCGCAGCCCACATAGGAAGCACCTAAACTGCAGGCACCATAGACTCGGCTAACCCGACCGCAGCACGACCGGACATCGAGTCGGTGGCAAAGTGACGTTGACACTCTCCGGAAACAGCAGGCGTGCTGGAACCAGGCTGGGCAGGACGGAGTACCCGTGCCAAAGACACTGCCGAGAACCAGCTGACGGTGCTGGAACCCGGATGGGTAGCAGAAGCTACAAGAGTCAATGGAACTACCGAGAACCAGCTGACGGTGCTGGAACCCAGAGTGGCAGCTGAAGGAACAAGAGCCAATGGCACAACCGTGGACCAGCTGACGGTGCTGGAACACGGTTTCTAAGCAGGAGGTACCTGTGCTACAAAGCACTACCAAGGACCAGCAGACGTTGCTGGAACTCGGATACCGAGAAGGAGGCACCTCGGCCAAAGGCACTGCCGAGAACCAGCTGAAGGTGCTGGAACCCGGATGTGTAGCAGAAGGTACCCATGATAAAGACAAAGTTGCAAGGCCGCGAGCAGGCCGCAGTTACCGAAACCCACAGTCCTACAGGGGGTGCTTGTCCTATTGGCACTACGGAACCAACCTTTATTACCAGAACCCGCAGCCCACATAGGAAGCACCTAAACTGCAGGCACCATAGACTCGGCTAACCCAACCGCAACACGACAGGACAACGTGTTGGTGGCAAAGTGACGTTGACACTCCCCTGAAACAGCAGGCGTGCTGGAACCAGGATGGGCAGGAGGGAGTACCCGTGCCAAAGACCCTTCTGAGCAGCAACTGGCGATGTTGGAGCCCAGGGTCAATCAGGGTGTAGGCTGAGGCCTAATTGCATCAAGTTTAATATCTGTTGTAGACTACTACTGATTTTAAACGTGCTCTAACTAGGCCTCTGGCTCCACTCTGTCTCTAGTATTTCCCCTTTACTAGTAGTGGGAATGTGGACAGAGCAGGAGACATTGCCGGACACACATCTGGGGTTCAGCTGACGTTACTGAACCCCAGTAACACAGGAACAAGTGTTGATTGTGCAGACGCCACTTCTGAGCAGCAACTGGCGGGGTTGGAGGGAAAAACTAGAGACAGAGTGGAGCCAGAGGCCTAGTTGGAGCATGTTTGAAATCAGTAGTAGTGTGAATGTGGAGGCAGCAGGAGATATTGCTGTCCACACAGCAGGGGAGCAGCTGGCATTACTGAACCCCACTAACACTGGAGCATGTGTTTCTCTCTGTGCAGACGGCACTTCCAAGCAACAACTGGCTGTGTTGAAGCCCGGGATCAGTCGTGGAGCAGGCTGAGGCCTAATTGCAGCAAGTTTTATAGGTGATGTAGTTTGAATGTGGAGGCAGCAGGGGAGCAGCTGGCATTACTGAACCCCACTAACACTGGAGCATGTGTTTCTCTCTGTGCAGACGGCACTTCCAAGCAACAACTGGCTGTGTTGAAGCCCAGGATCAGTCATGGAGCAGGCTGAGGCCTAATTGCAGCAAGTTTTAGAGGTGATGTAGTTTGAATGTGGAGGCAGCAGGAGATATTGCCGTCCACACAGCAGGGGAGCAGCTGGCATTACTGAACCCCACTAACACTGGAGCATGTGTTTCTCTCTGTGCAGACGGCACTTGCAAGCAACAACTGGCTGTGTTGAAGCCCAGGATCAGTCATGGAGCAGGCTGAGGCCTAATTGCAGCAAGTTTTATAGGTGATGTAGTTTGAATGTGGAGGCAGCAGGAGATATTGCCGTCCACACAGCAGGGGAGCAGCTGACGTTACTGAACCCCACTAACACAGGAGCTAGTGTTTTTCTCTGTGCGGACAGCACTTCCAAGCGACAACTGGCTGTGTTGAAGCCCAGGATCAATCATGCAGCAGGCTGAGGCCTACTTGGAACAAGTAGAAAATCGGATGTTGTGTCAATATGGAGGGAGCAGGAGATATTGCCGTCCACACAGCAGGGGAGCAGCTGGTATTACTGAACCCCACTAACACTGGAGCTAGTGTTTCTCTCTGTGCAGACGGCACTTCCAAGCAACAACTGGCTGTGTTGAAGCCCAGGAACAATCATGCAGCAGGCGGAGGCCTACTTGCAGCAAGTTTTATGTAGGTTGTAGACTACTACTGATTGTAACCTTGCTCCACTTAGGCCTCTGGCTCCACTGTCTCTAGTATTTCCCCTGGTCTCCAACCCCGCCAGTTGCTGCTCTGAAGTGGCGTCTGCACAATCCACACTTGTTCCTGTTAAAAATCAGTAGTAGTTTGAATGTGGAGGCAGCTGGAGACTTTGCCGTCCACACAGCAGGGGAGCAGCTGGCGTGACTGAACCCGACCAACACAGGAGCTAGTGTTTTTCTCTGTGCGGACAGCACTTCCGAGCGACAACTGGCTGTGTTGAAGCCCAGGATCAATCATGCAGCAGGCGGAGGCCTACTTGCAGCAAGTTTTATATAGGTTGTAGACTACTACTGATTGTAACCGTGCTCCACTTAGGCCTCTGGCTCCACTGTCTCTAGTATTTCCCCTGGCCTCCAACCCCGCCAGTTGCTGCTCTGAAGTGGCGTCTGCACAATCCACACTTGTTCCTGTGTTACTGGGGCTCAGTCACGTCAGTTGATCCCCTGATGTGTGTCCGGCAATGTCTCCTGCTCTGTCCACATTCCCACTACTAGTAATGGAAATGTGGACAGAGCAGGAGACATTGCCGGACACACATCAGGGGATCAACTGATTGGACTGAGCCCCAGTGTTACGGCGCCGGAACACGCTTAAAAAAATATAAGTAAGCGTGTTCGTCACCCGGGGTCCACCGTGCGGTAGATGGAAAGACCGCTGCTAACAGAGGCAGAGCACTACGGCGGTATTGTGCACTGGGTATAACTGCACCCAATATGCACTGAGGCAAGCTCTGTTCACACACAGAGCTGCACGCACAAAGTATACAATAACGCTGAGTCTGTTCTATGTCACAGACTGACAGCAACACAGATACGGTATTTAAGGTCACAGGAGTAGCCTTAAACCGCAGGACTACTCCGTCTAGACCTACCGTAACAAAAGATGCGGAACGTCGCAACTGCGAACGTCCGACAGACTGCAACCGCAGCGCGGTGTGCACGGAGCCACAGAGGAGACACCGCAAACTCGCTGGCGCGATGCAGGACGCTAGCTGCTGGAAAAGTATAGCTGGAGCGCGCTGACGCTAGCGCTGCTACTGGCGGCTGCCCAATCGCTCACACAATCGTAATATCAGAGGAAAGGGGTTTCATAATAAGTCAGTCACCGGTCCAAGCATCCATCACCATACATACAGCAGCAGTATGAAAATACTAGCACATGGCATAGCGGCCATGCGCACTTTTTATAGCGTACGGTACCTGCCGGAAATCTCCAGAGCCCTGAGCATAACCAATCAAATCAGGAGCAGGACCTGACTCCTGAACTCCAATGAGAGCTAGTCCAGTGAGCATGCTCAGAAGCTGGGACAAAGGACTTAGCCTCTGGAGACAAATGTGTGAATCTGGATTCCCGCATAGGCATTATAGAACCCAGATTCCTAACACCCAGTAACACAGGAACAAGTGTGGTTTGTGCAGATGCCACTTCTGAGCAGAAACTGGCGGGGTTGGAGGCCAGGGGAAATACTAGAGACAGTGGAGCCAGAGGCCTAAGTGGAGCACGGTTAAAAATCAGTATTAGTTTGAATGTGGAGGGAGCAGGAGACTTTGCCGTCCACACAGCAGAGGAGCAGCTGGCGTTACTGAACCCCACTAACACAGGAGCTAGTGTTTTTCTCTGTGCGGACAGCACTTCCGAGCGACAACTGGCTGTGTTGAAGCCCAGGATCAATCATGCAGCAGGCTGAGGCCTACTTGGAGCAAGTTAAAAATATGATCTAGCTTGAATGTGGAGGCAGCAGGAGATATTGCTGTCCACACAGCAGAGGAGCAGCTGACGTTACTGAACCCCACTAACACAGGAGCTAGTGTTTTTCTCTGTGCGGGCAGCACTTCCGAGCGACAACTGGCTGTGTTGAAGCCCAGGATCAATCATGCAGCAGGCGGAGGCCTACTTGCAGAAAGTTTTATATAGGTTGTAGACTACTACTGATTGTAACCGTGCTCCACTTAGGCCTCTGGCTCCAATGTCTCTAGTATTTCCCCTGGCCTCCAACCCCGCCAGTTGCTGCTCTGAAGTGGCGTCTGCACAATCCACACTTGTTCCTGTGTTACTGGGAGTGTACTCTGTAGTAGTCTGTCACCATCTGACGGAAACGTTGCCTCCTGCTGACTGGAGCCGTCTGTGATGGTGTAGACATTTGTGGCGGACACACAAAACTTTGCCACATTTGGGCCATACTGGTCTTGCCTTGTGCTGAGGCGCTGCCTCTGCTCCCTCTTTGTGCAGAGCTTCCTCCACTGCCTTGACGCACAGAGCTGCTTTGTAAAGCACTAGCAGCACTGCTCTCGGGTGGAATGGAGAATATGATGGACTGCACCAGTGTGTCTTGGTACTCCCGCATTTTATGCTCCCGGTTCAACGGTGGTATGAGACTTTGTAAGTTGTCCCGGTAGCGAGGATCTAGGAGGGTGTACACCCAATAATCAGCCGTGTTGAGAATTTGGGCGATGCGGCGGTCGTTTTCTCAGGCACTGCAGCATGAACTCAACCATGTGCTACAGACTCCCAACTGCCAAAGAAATGCTGTCCCCTGCTTGAGGCGTCATCTCTGCCTGCTCTGCATCAACCCACCCTCGCTGTACATACTGACTAGAGCATTGTGCACCTCCCTCCTCTGGAGAGATGTCTTCCTCCTCCATTGACTCCTCCTCATCCTCCTCACAAAGTGTCCCCTGCCTAGGCCTTTGTGAGGAACCACGTAGCGCAGACTGTCCAGAAGCAGATGGCATTTGTGACTTCTCATCCTCCACCTCTTCCAAAACCTCCTCCCTTAGTGCTTGCAGTGTTTTTTGAAGCAGGCAGATAAGGGGGACAGTCATGCTGACTAGTGCATCATCTGCACTCGCCATCCGCGTGGAATCATCGAAGGCACGCAAAACGAGGCAGATGTCCTTCATAGAGGCCCACTCAGTGGTGCTGAAGTGTGACCGGCGCACAGTGCGACTTGTTTGCGCCTGATGCAGCTGGTACTCCATGACTGCTGCCTGCTGCTCACACAACCGCTCCAACATATGTAACGTTGAATTCCACCTGGTGGGTAGGTCACATACGATGCGATATTCCGGAAGGCGTAATCGGCGCTGCAGAGCTGCAAGCAGCGATCTTGCCGTGCTGGAACGCCGCAAGTAAGCGCACTCTATGCGGACCTTGTGCAGCAGTGCATCAAGATCCGGATAGTCCCTCTGAAAGCTCTACACGACCAAGTTCAGCACATGTGCCAGACATGGGATGTGAGTGAAGTTGTCTAGGCCCAGAGCTGCCACCAGATTTCGGCCATTGTCACACACTACCAAGCCTGGCTGGAGATTCGCTGGCAGAAACCACACGTCGCTCTCCTGCTTGATGACATTCCTGAGCTCCTGCGCTGTGTGGCTTTGATTCCCCAAAGAAATTAATTTCAGTACGGCCTGTTGACGTTTGGCCACGGCTGTGCTCATATCGGTCGTAACAGGCTCCTGCAGCGCTGATTCTGAGGAACTTGAGTAGGAGGAGGAGTCAATGTGTACAGACTGGATTCCTGCAATCCGTGGAGTTGGCAGAACACGTACAGCGCCACTCTCCAGATCTGTACCCGGCTCCACAACATTGACCCAATGGGCAGTGAGGGAAAGGTATCGTCCCTGTCCATGGTCACTGGTCCACGCATCGGTGGTCAGGTGGACCTTGCTACTGACGGCGTTTAGTAGCACATGTTTTATTTTTCCCTCCACATGCTTTTGCAGGGCAGGGTGGCTTGCCTGCTGAAATAAAATCGGCTGGGCACTGTGTATTGTGGGACCGCCAATGCCATGAAGTTCCGGAAGGTGTCAGTCTCCACCAGCCTGAATGAGAGCATTTCAAGGGCCAGTAGTTTGGCAATGCCAGCATTCAGAGCCTGTGCTCAGGGATGGTTTGCCGAGTATGGCCGCCTTTTATCCCATGCCTGTGCTGCCGATGGCTGTAGAGTGGCCTGGGAGTGTGAGGATGACTGGGAACGTGGTGCTGTGGGTGGAATGTCACTGGGTCTCCGGACAACAGTGCCAGAGGTTCTTCCTTGGCTATCCTGTGAGGAAGCCGAACCAGCTGTGTGTCAGCTGGAGGAAGAAGCCCCAACACGAGCTGAAAAGGTGGTAGGTGGTGCTGTACGTGGGCCTACGTCTTCAGTGTGTCTGTGTAACTAAAGCTCGTGCTTGGTCTGCACATGTTTCCACATATTTGTGGTATTGAGGTTGTTGACATTTTTCACTCTTTTGACTTTCTGATGACACAGCTTGCATTTGACAAAGCAAATGTCATCTGCAACTGTGTCAAAAAAGAACCACGCACTGCAAGTCTTGGGAGCGCCCGTTTTGGCTTTTGGAAGAGGAATGCTCCTAACGGGTGCCGAAGTGGAGACTACAGGCAACCAAGTCTGCCCCCTCCCTCTCCCTCCTGTTTTGGCCGTTCGGGGAATCTCTTCCTCAGAGCTGCTCCCACCACCTTCCTGTTCCTCACGCCATGATGGGTCAAGGACCTCATCATCTACACTCCCTTCTTCAAACACCTGCTTCTCCTGGGTAGTCACGCCAGCACCGTACGCATCAGAAAGTGGCACCTGAGTCTCGTCATCATCTGATGCGTACTGAGGTGTGCTGACCATAGGCACTGGCCCACCCGCCTCTTCAGATTCAGAGGGACAAAGAAGTTGCGCATCACTGCATACTCCCTCTTCACATTCTTGAATGCTGCTTGGCTGGCCCCCTCTTTCCAAGCCAACAGATTCAGAGAACAGAAGTAGAGACTGTGATGGCTCCTGTCCAGGGCTCTCTGACTGCCTGGGCACTTTGGCAGGTGGTGAAGAGACAGATGGTTGCTCTTCGGTGCTCTGGCCCTGAGAGGACGTGGAAGTCATTGAAGTCGATGCGTTAGCTGCCATCCATCCGACAACGGCTTCAATTTGTTCCTCCCGCAGCAATGGGGTACGGCGAGGTCCTACAAAGCTGCGCATAAAGGATTGTTGCCTGGTAAAACTGGGGGATGCTGACTCACTGGTGCCCGCAGCAGGCACAGAATCCTCACATCCTCTCCCTGCAGAATCCCCACGTCCTCTCCCTGCTGAAACTCCATGCCCACGTGCCTTACTCCCTGCCTTCTTCATCTTGTTAGACTGATAAAGATAGGCAGAAAAGTACAAAGGGGGGGCTTAGTGTGCTTATTCCTGAACAGCTGCTAACAGGTATAAGAAACACTAATTTTATAAAGTGTGTGTGTGGACTACACTTTAATATGAGCTAATGTGGCCTACACAACTGTCAAATAGAGTGATGGTGAACTTTATTTTGTTTTTGTTTTTTCAAAAAAACTAAAAGGATGTGACCAAAGATTTGAAAGCGATAGTATCACAAACTTTTTGGAGCTATTACAATGCAGGAAGGTAACCTACAATGCAAAAGATGAGGCTCCAAAAAATAGGGTAATACTAATCTGGCTGCAGCTGAAGGGCACAAGCCAGAAAAAAGGCTCCTCTATCTACTCCTATATAGTGTTTGCAACCAACCAATGTAGATGGATACGGATGGATGCACACTAATAGGAGAATGAAAAATGAGCTGCAATAAAAGAAAAATATGTGTGAGGAAGTGACGCACGCTGAGCGGCCTACAACCAGACGTAGCTGTAGGACACACTACAGCGTGAGCTGCACTCACACACAGAGACCTCTCAGACAGCCGTGAACAGTGCAGATAAGTGGGCAATAACACTGAAAGGCTGCAGAAAGGTTCTGCTGTCTACTCCTATAGTGTTTGCAACCAACGTATATGGATACGGATGGATGCACACTAATAGAAGAATAAAAAAATGAGCTGCAATAAGAGAAAAATATGTGTGAGGCAGTGACGCACGCTGAGCGGCCTACAACCAGACGTAGCTGCAGGACACACTACTCAGCGTGAGCTGCACTCACACACAGAGACCTCTCAGACAGCCGTGACCAGTGCAGCAAACTGGGCACTAGCACTGAAAGGCTGCAGAGAGGCTCCGCTGTCTACTCCTATTGTGTTTGCAACCAACGTATATGGATATGGATGGATACACACTAATAGGAGAATGAAAAATGAGCAGCAAAAAAAGAAAAATATGTATGAGGCAGTGACACACGCTGAGCGGCCTACAACCAGACGTGGCTGCAGGACACACTACTCAGCGTGAGCTGCACTCACACAGACTTTGCAGACAGCTGTGAACACTGCTGCAAGGCAAAAGAAAGCTACAGTGGTGGATTATGTAGCCTGGGTAAAGCACACTATGATTGTGAAAATCGCTATCTCTAACTGTCCCTCACAGTCTTGAACAGCAGCCTGTCCCTAACTGAATTCACAGCAGAGTGAACCCAAAATGGCGGCGGCGGCGGCTTTTATAGTGCATCATGACATCATTTCAGCAGCCAATCACAGCCATGCCATTAGTTAACATGCCTACATGCCTAACAGGATGTACCCACACTTCTGAGGATCGTCATTGGCTGAATCAAATCAAACTGGCTCATAGCATTATGGGAACTTCCGATTCCAGTATTCGATATGCTAAAAGTATCGGAACTCAGTATCGGAATTCCAATACAGTGAATATCGGTCGATACCCGATACTTGCTGTTTCGGAATGCTCAACACTACCCATATGTGGTTGAAAACTACTTTTGAGGTACAGTGCAATGCTCAGAAGGGAAGAAGCGCCAAATTGGAGTTCAGATTTTCCTGGAATAGTTTGAGGGTGTCATGTCACATTGGCAGAGCCCCTGAGGTGCCAGAACAGCAAAAACTCCCCCTTAAGTGACCCCATGTTACAAACTTCATCTCCAAATAAATTCATCTAGGGGTACAGTGATCATATTGACACCACATATGCCTCACAGAATTTTATACCATTTGGCGGTGAATAAAAAATAATTATGTTTTTCCACTAAACTGTTGTTTTAGCCCCAATTTTTTAATCGTTATAAGGGCTAATAGGAAAACCTGGATCTCACAGTTTATTGTGCAATTTCTCCTGAGTGCGCCAATACCCTACATGTAGTTGAGAACTACTTTTCAGGCACATTGCAAAACTCCGAAAGGAAGGAGGAGCGCCATATTGTAATGCAGATTTTCTTGTTATGGATTCCGGATGCTAAGACGCACTTGAAGAGCCCCTGAGGTGTGAGGAATGTGGAAAACCACAGAAGAAATGCGACTCTAGATCCGTAGTATAAACATATTGAGCATCTTTATTAGACAAGGACAAAAAAGAGGACAACTGGAGGACATGTGCAAATGGCAACCAAAGTGCAAGTAGTGCAAAGTGCAGATCAAGCAATCCAGCCCTAGTCAAACCCAGTACCAGAATAAACCATTGTTCATATTCATGATTAACAGAAAATGAGGAGGTAAATACAGCACATAAAAAACTTTACAATGAGAGGTGAGTAAGGCTGTTCACATATATGAAAAACCAAAAGGGAAATTCCCAATATACTCAAATATACACACAGCCTACCCTCAAAGGGTTACTACACATCAAAACATTACCTCACTAATTCAGGATGACCGGGCGGACTGCTCGACTCCCCGACGCGCGTTTCGGAGCTCTAAAGCTCCTTCCTCAGGGGGCATAAGTGAAGGATGCACGGTGCCCACATTTATATGTGCGCACCGGAAGTGCCACGGACGCGCCGCCCGCAGCTCCGCTGCAGAAGCGCCTCCCACCACTGACGCGGCCGGAAACACGCGGGCCAACGTGATCCAAAGCCCGACACTGGCTGGGCACGTCATACAGCAGGAGCCGCGGGCGCGCATGCGCGGCACTTGTGACCTCGGCGGACATATTACAATAGGGCAAAAAGCCCAAACAAACATCTTCAAACAAACAACATCACAATAAAGATTAAAAAAGGGGGGGTAGGGGGAAAGGAAAAGGGAAGAAGAAAAAGAGGGGGGGAGGGGAGGGAAAAACCAGGACCAACTTATACCCCATGAATAACATAATATCTAATCAGAATAACAGTATTATTGCATATATATACTATCATTAGGAGGATATCAACTAGCCACAATATACATTTACAATCACATTGGATATACATGTAGCCCTTATAAATATATACTGGCCACAATTTAAAGATCAATAAAACCTTATGAAATCTGTATAGATATATACAGTATAACAAAAAATTGAAACACCCCATAATGCAATATACTCCACACACATATGTATATATACACATACATATATACATACATATATACATACACACAAACAAACAAAAAGAGAGGAGAAAGACCAAAGCCAAACTATATATAAAAAAGGCCCTATCATCAATAGTCCATGCGAAGTCTTCAAAAAAAGAGACAACCAATGAACACGTCATCCATCTCCCGAACGTCTACGGCCCCCAATCCATATCCAAGATGAATGCAAGCAGAACTTTTCTCAAGATTCTTCCGTGAGTGCCATAAGATGCCTTCTTAGTAATCTTGAGCGATAGATTTATATCCCAAAACGACCCCGTACACCCGATCCTAATAATAAACTTAAAAGAAGACAAAATTAAAACCAATACATAAAAACTACCACATCATGGTATACCAAAGCACAGTCCCGAAACGCGAGACTGAGATCATAGAAATGAAACATACGATAAACTTTCATTTAATCCATTGGGATGTACCGTATTTAGCGTCCAGAGCCAACACGTTTCTTTTTGAGCTAGACGTTGGGAGATTTTACCACCCCGAATCCCCATATCTACCATGTCAATACCCTTAAATTTAAGACCACTGCTGTCACAATTATGGTGCAACTTGAAGTGTCTCGGTAGAGTCTTCAACAAGTGCACCTCCTCCTCATTGGCTGCGGCCTGTATGCCCAGCACATGCTCCCTGATCCTAACCTTCAATTGTCTGGTCGTAAGACCTATATAGATCAGGGAGCACGGGCATGTGGCATAATATACCACATTACGGGATAGGCAGTTGATATTTTTCTCAATCTTATATTTTTTCTGCCCTGTAGAATCCTTAAATTTATTATCACTGATCATATTTTCACACGCCACACAGTGGCCACAGGCCGCACTACCACCCTTCTTACTACGAATAAAATTATCCAAGAAAGTCTTAGGTGGATCTCCAACGTAGTGACTACGTACAAGATGGTCTCGTAGATTTCTCGCTCTCCTGAAAGTAATTTGTGGTTTGTCTGGGATGATCCTTGCTAAGATGGGGTCCGTCTGCAGGATATTCCAAGATTTCTTTAAAATCTCACGTACCTGATCAGACTGGGCATTAAAGGTTGTAATAAATCTCGCTATCTCTGATTTCCCAACCTCATCATCGATTTTATACAAGAGAGTATCTCTATTACTATGTTTAGCCCGCAGATAGGCCCTTTTAATTGACCTATTACTATACCCCCTTTCTGCAAAACGACCCCTCAGATCCTTTGCTTGAACCTCAAACTCCTCTTCTGTTGAGCATAGGCGTCTAAGGCGTAGAAATTGACCTATCGGTACAGAGCGTACCATATGGGTGGGGTGTGAGGAGGATGCATGTAGGACCATGTTTGTAGCAGTAGGTTTTCTGTAAATAGTGGTCTGTATCCTCCCTTCCGGACCCCTCCTCAACAAAACATCCAAAAATTCTGCCCTACCTAGATCATACGAAGCCGTAAGGTGAATATTAAGGTCATTACCATTTAATTCCAGAATGAACTTTTCCAGTGACCCTATATCCCCTTGCCAGATCAGTAAAATGTCATCTATGTAGCGCGTCCACAAAGGGACGCGCTCCATAGATGACAGACGGTCTGACATCAGGAGGTCTCTCTCCCACAGCCCCAGGAACAGATTAGCGTACGAAGGCGCAAAGGCCGCCCCCATCGCAGTCCCTTGGAGCTGCAGGAAGAAAGACCCCCTGAACGTAAAAAAATTATGCGTAAGGGCAAATTCTAGAATTTCCAAGACAAAAGTCCTGAAACGTGGCGAAAAATTGGATGTGGAGAGAAAGAAATCAACTGCACGTAATCCGTCACTATGGCGGATATTCGTATATAACGACTCAACGTCCATAGTGACCAGAAATGTATCATCCTCCAAAGTGAGACCATCCATTTTCCGTAACAGTTGATTTGTATCTCTGAGGTGGGATGGCAAATCTTCCACAAGTGGCTGGAAAAGAAAATCCAGCCACTGATTAATACACTCCAAGTAGCCCCCCCGCCCAGAGACTATGGGTCTACCTGGGGGACACTGTATGTTTTTGTGAATCTTGGGGAGGAGATAAAAGGTTGGTATCATAGGTTCAGCAACAATTAATGCTGTGAAGAGTTCCCCGGAAATAACATCGGCATCCCTAGCTCTAGTAAGGATCCCCTTCAGTCGTGCACAGTAGGCGGACAAGGGGTTAAAAGTCAGTCTCTTGTAACAAGTAGTGTTAGAGAGCTGAGGCATGGCTTCTCTTTCATACATTGGTCTGGGCCACAGCACGATGTTTCCCCCCTTGTCCGCCGGCTTAATCACAACATCAGGGAGACTCTTCAGATAACTCAACCGTTTCCTCTCCTCCCCAGAAAGGTTGTCCCTCTGTATATATTGCGGCAACTTGAGAAATTCATTGCTAACTACTTTAACAAAAAGGTCAATGACACCACAGCTCGAGAGGGGGGGAAACTTCTTGGAGCGTACCCTCAAAGCCGGAGGAATCCTATCTCCCTCGGTGGATGAATGTTCCTCCGCCAACTCCTCAAGGATTCTCAAGGCCGACTGTTCTTTTTCTGTAGGAAACAGTTTATTTTTGTTATCATCAAAGAAAAAACGTTTAAACAGTAACGATCTGGCAAAAATGTGCAGATCTTTAACGGCTGTAAATCTGTCAAAACCCGCCACAGGTGAGAATGACAGACCCTTACATAACAGAGCACAATCAGCTCTAGTGAGCATGTAGTCACTAAGATTGATTACCTTGTTACTCTTACTTGAGCCTTCAGGTGAGCGGTACTTCTGTCTTTTAAATGGGTGAGAGTTGTAATTTCTTATTCGCCCATAATTAACCCTAGATCGGGTAACCATAGAGGAAGTAGAGGCTCCAGACTGAGTACTGAGTGACGAGATTGAAGTATTAGAGACACTACGGTGTCCTACTGATAAATTGCCAGTGCGTCTTTTCCATTGGTACACAGTATGGTCCTGGTAATCTTTAATATCTCTGTTGAATTTTGACACCTGTGTGTCATTAATTTTCTTCACTACAGTATCCACTGATTTCTCAAGATTGTCCTCATAAACCTTCAATTGTTCCACTGAACAACCAGCCCGGAGATCTACCAAGGCCTGATCAATCTCATTATCTAGGCCACTAATAGATTTCGAATTGTAATCAATCAATAGTTTCATTAATGCCAAGGAACATGTCCCACATGCCTCCTCCCAATTCGACATAAATTCGGCATCCTCAATGGGAAAGGTGGGTAGAATACGGACCCGTAAACCTCTCGGAATCATACTTTTCGCAATATACTTCTCTAAAAATATTCTACTCCACCAAATCTTCGTTCGTTTAATGAGCAATTTCTTAATAGATTCAAATGAAACATCATTCCCATGACCATCCGTCTGCATACCAGTTGCCCCGTCTCGTCCGAAAACTTCATCGGCTTGACCCAGCCAGGACTTATCCCTAGCCCTGAAGTCCATCCTATCAATGCAAAACCCTGTGCAAAACACAGAAAAAAATTGACAACACAAAACAGCAATGATAAAGTGTTGCATCCTGTATGTCATAAATTGACACACAGGTGCAGCAAACACCGGACCATCAAGGATCAGTCGCTCAAAACTTACAATGTGAGGAATGTGGAAAACCACAGAAGAAATGCGACTCTAGATCCGTAGTATAAACATATTGAGCATCTTTATTAGACAAGGACAAAAAAGAGGACAACTGGAGGACATGTGCAAATGGCAACCAAAGTGCAAGTAGTGCAAAGTGCAGATCAAGCAATCCAGCCCTAGTCAAACCCAGTACCAGAATAAACCATTGTTCATATTCATGATTAACAGAAAATGAGGAGGTAAATACAGCACATAAAAAACTTTACAATGAGAGGTGAGTAAGGCTGTTCACATATATGAAAAACCAAAAGGGAAATTCCCAATGTACTCAAATATACACACAGCCTACCCTCAAAGGGTTACTACACATCAAAACATTACCTTACTAATTCAGGATGACCGGGCGGACTGCTCGACTCCCCGACGCACGTTTCGGAGCTCTAAAGCTCCTTCCTCAGGGGGCATAAGTGAAGGATGCACGGTGCCCACATTTATATGTGCGCACCGGAAGTGCCGCGGACGCGCCGCCCGCAGCTCCGCTGCAGAAGCGCCTCCCACCACTGACGCGGCCGGAAACACGCGGGCCCACTTGATCCAAAGCCCGACACTGGCTGGGCACGTCATACAGCAGGAGCCGCGGGCGCGCATGCGCGGCACTTGTGACCTCGGCGGACATATTACAATAGGACAAAAAGCCCAAACAAACATCTTCAAACAAACAACATCACAATAAAGATTAAAAAAGGGGGGGTAGGGGGAAAGGAAAAGGGAAGAAGAAAAAGAGGGGGGGAGGGGAGGGAAAAACCAGGACCAACTTATACCCCATGAATAACATAATATCTAATCAGAATAACAGTATTATTGCATATATATACTATCATTAGGAGGATATCAACTAGCCACAATATACATTTACAATCACATTGGATATACATGTAGCCCTTATAAATATATACTGGCCACAATTTAAAGATCAATAAAACCTTATGAAATCTGTATAGATATATATAACAAAAAATTGAAACACCCCATAATGCAATATACTCCACACACATATGTATATATACACATACATATATACATACATATATACATACACACAAACAAACAAAAAGAGAGGAGAAAGACCAAAGCCAAACTATATATAAAAAAGGCCCTATCATCAATAGTCCATGCGAAGTCTTCAAAAAAAGAGACAACCAATGAACACGTCATCCATCTCCCGAACGTCTACGGCCCCCAATCCATATCCAAGATGAATGCAAGCAGAACTTTTCTCAAGATTCTTCCGTGAGTGCCATAAGATGCCTTCTTAGTAATCTTGAGCGATAGATTTATATCCCAAAACGACCCCGTACACCCGATCCTAATAATAAACTTAAAAGAAGACAAAATTAAAACCAATACATAAAAACTACCACATCATGGTATACCAAAGCACAGTCCCGAAACGCGAGACTGAGGTGCCAGAACAGCAGAACCCCCCACCCCCCCCCCCCGTAAATGACCAAATTTTACAAACTACACCTCTCAATGAATTCATCTAGGGGTGCAGTGATCATATTGACACCACAGGTGTGTCACAGAATTTTAAATCATTGGGCAGTAAAGAGAAAATTATTATATTTTTAATACAAAAAAAAATTGCCCAAATTTTACATTTTTTAATGAGAAAATGGATAGAAATAACACCAAAATTTGTCGCACAATTTCAATTTAACATGGCATTTATATAAGAAAAGTTTAAAGGAATTGTCCACTACTCGGACACCACTTCTGGATTCCTATGTTTCCCCAAAGTAAAATTATAACACTTAAGCCGGGTTCACACTGACCGACGCAAAATACGGTCCATAGTTTACAGGCGTAATACGGATGAATGACCCCTAAATAGTGCTCCGTATGTCATCCGTAAGCAAGGTGTGGTTGCGTATTTTGCGCATGTCAGCATCCGTATGTAATCCGTATGGCATCCGTATGCAATCCGTACGCTGAGATTTTCTCGCCGCCTTGCAAAATGGACATATAATGGAGCCCTATGACCGGGTTTCTAACAGAAACGAAATAATAGTTATAGACACATAGAATGCATATATATACTGTATATACACACACAAGTCATTGAGACAAACATATATATATTTATTTTTCACAGAGTTCTTCATAGCAGAATAGACGCTAATTAAATTGCCGGCTTCTATCAAATCATTCCCCTACCCGACATGAAATGACACATGGTTTACATTCAGTAAAGCATTTCATTTCATGTATTTTATATGTCCCTGACTAATGATTAGATGAGTGTTTGTGTGCAAAATTTGGGAGTTGTAGTTGTTATTTTAAGGGGTTAAATCGTTGTTAAAAAATGTGTGGGCTTCCCATTGCCCTGTAGCGGTGGCGAATGGGTTACTCTAGCAAAGGGTTAATGTCATCTTACAATCGAATGGTGACATTAACCCTTTGTTAGATTAACCCACTCGCCACCACTATAGGGCAATGGGAAGCCCACACATTTTTTAACAACGAATTAACCCCTTAAAATAACAACTACAACTCCCAAATTTTGCACACAAATCCTCATCTAATTATTAGTCAGGGACATATAAAAAACATGAAATGAAATGCTTTACTGAATGTAAACCATGTGTCATTTCATGTCGGGTTGGGGAATGATTTGATAGAAGCCGGCAATCTAATTAGTGGCTATTCTGCTATGAAGAACTCTGTGAAGTATAAATATATATATGTTTGTCACAATGACATGTATGTATGTATATATATATATACAGTTGTGGCCAAAAGTATTGACACCCCTGCAATTCTGTCAGATAATACTCAGTTTCTTCCTGAAAATGATTGCAAACACAAATTCTTTGGTATTATTATCTTCATTCAATTTGTCTTAAATGAAAAAACACAAAAAGAATTGTCCTAAAGCCAAATTGGATATAATTCCACACCAAACATAAAAAAGAGGGTGGACAAAAGTATTGGCACTGTTCGAAAAATCATGTGATGCTTCTCTAATTTGTGTAATTAACAGCACCTGTAACTTACCTGTGGCACCTAACAGGTGTTGGCAATAACTAAATCACACTTGCAGCCAGTTGACATGGATTAAAGTTGACTCAACCTCTGTCCTGTGTCCTTGTGTGTACCACATTGAGCATGGAGAAAAGAAAGAAGACCAAAGAACTGTCTGAGGACTTGAGAAACCAAATTGTGAGGAAGCATGAGCAATCTCAAGGCTACAAGTCCATCTCCAAAGACCTGAATGTTCCTGTGTCTACCATACGCAGTGTCATCAAGAAGTTTAAAGTCCATGGCACTGTGGCTAACCTCCCTAGATGTGGATGGAAAAGAAAAATTGACAAGAGATTTCAACGCAAGATGTGCGGATGTTGGATAAAGAACCTCGACTAACATCCAAACAAGTTCAAGCTGCCCTGCAGTCCGAGGGTACAACAGTGTGAACCTGTACTATCCGTCGGCGTCTGAATGAAAAGGGACTGTATGGTAGGAGACCCAGGAAGACCCCACTTCTTACCCCGAGACATAAAAAAGCCAGGCTGGAGTTTGCCAAAACTTACCTGAAAAAGCCTAAAACGTTTTGGAAGAATGTTCTCTGGTCAGATGAGACAAAAGTAGAGCTTTTTGGGCAAAGGCATCAACATAGAGTTTACAGGAGAAAAAAAGAGGCATTCAAAGAAAAGAACACGGTCCCTACAGTCAAACATGGTGGAGGTTCCCTGATGTTTTGGGGTTGCTTTGCTGCCTCTGGCACTGGACTGCTTGACCATGTGCATGGCATTATGAAGTCTGAAGACTACCAACAAATTTTGCAGCATAATGTAGGGCCCAGTGTGAGAAAGCTGGGTCTCCCTCAGAGGTCATGGGTCTTCCAGCAGGACAATGACCCAAAACACACTTCAAAAAGCACTAGAAAATGGTTTGAGAGAAAGCACTGGAGACTTCTAAGGTGGCCAGCAATGAGTCCAGACCTGAATCCCATAGAACACCTGTGGAGAGATCTAAAAATGGCAGTTTGGAGAAGGCACCATTCAAATATCAGGGACCTGGAGCAGTTTGCCAAAGAAGAATGGTCTAAAATTCCAGCAGAGCATTGTAAGAAACTCATTGATGGTTACCGGAAGCGGTTGGTTGCAGTTATTTTGGCTAAAGGTTGTGCAACCAAGTATTAGGCTGAGGGTGCCAATACTTTTGTCTGGCCCATTTTTGGAGTTTTGTGTGAAATGATCAATGTTTTGCTTTTTGCTTCATTCTCTTTTGTGTTTTTTTTATTTAAGACAAATTAAATGAAGATAATAATACCAAAGAATTTGTGTTTGCAATCATTTTCAGGAAGAAACTGAGTATTATCTGACAGAATTGCAGGGGTGTCAATACTTTTGTCCACAACTGTGTATATATATATATATATATATATATATATATGCGCATTCTATGTGTATATATCTATTCCTTCGTTTCTTTATTAAACCTGTCAGTGTGAGTTTACTGTATCGCGCACTGAATTGCCGGCTTTTCTAAAAGACACACCGGGTGCGTATTACTCGCAAGTCACACATGTGGTCCGTGTGTAATGCGTATTTTTAGCGCACCCGTAGACTTTCATTGGCGTACTACGGGCGTAGTACGCTGACAATCGCAGCATGCTACGATTGGCACGGACCGTAGAATACGCCAGAGAAATATACGGCTGTTGGGAGAAAACCCATAGAGAATAATTTGTCCGTGTGTAATGCGTGCTTTTAACGCCTCTCACTCGTCCGTATTCCTCGCCAGTGTAACCCCGGCCTTATACTTACCTCCGGTGGCAGTGCTGTTCCAGCGGTGTTGACATTGACTCTCCCTGTTATGTCGTGTGATCTCTGTATCCAATCAGTGCTGACTTCACTGTCCTCTCGCAATTGACATCCGGAGAAAGTGAGCGAGCAGCAGCTTGTCACTTTTTCCCGGATGTATTGATTCATCCGGATGAAGGGAGAGTGACGCCAGCGCTGATTGCCCGTTTGATTGCGTGACATAATAATGTCATGCAAGAACCTAGAAAGACAGTGTCGACACAGCTGGAACAGCACTGGCACCGGAAGTAACTATAAGGGGTTGTGCACACAACCATAAAAATCGGACGAGTTCTATCCGTTGTTTTGACGGATAGCTCTCGTCCCTATATTATTCAACGAGGAAGTGCACATGTCCGCTGTTATCCCTGAACCGAGTGGTACACGGTTTGCCTCCGGTTCTCGGACCGCTCTCAGCCATTCAAGTCAATCAGTCAGTGGAAAACATCGGACTGCACCCGGATGACATCTGCCAGCTGCCAAAATGTTCACGGACTTACAGAATGGAGAAGATGGAAGAATCTTTTCATTTTTCTTTTTTTTCTTCTCCACCTTTTAGAAAATCAGATCCCGTTCTAATCACACCCTGATCAGAGTCGGGCCGATTTGCTCGGACGAGAGACTGACTTGATTGGTGGGGGGGGTGGGGGGGAGCATAGTGATTGAGAAGGGGTTGGACAACCCCTTTAAATACTATGTATCTCGCAAACTCTTCTTTCTGACATACTGTACCTATGGCTTGTCGCATGAAATCAATGAAACCAGTAGGAGACGAGGGTCATTTGCATTTGGATCCTTGCGGACATCAATAGTCCTCCCAGTGTAAAAGTAGGTCAGCAGGGATGATGCTTAAGTGAGCGATGGAAGGTCATTATTACCAAGAAAGTGCTTGTGGTTACAGCTAGATTACTTCATGCCGCAACCTTCATTTTTTTTTTGTCAGAGGGCATAAAGAACCTGAATGGCAGCGCTGGGTTTTTAGCATTATAATAAGATGAAGCCTCTTGCTGGGCGCAGTAGCTCCAGCCACGCAGAAGTCATTGCTGCCGGCAGTGACTGGAGCTGCATGTCAAGTACCTTGCTGAAGGGTGAAATCCTCCAGAGGTAACGCGGCACAATCTCTTCTGCCGACAGGAATTTTCATAAGTCTCTGTAAACAGATACACGGTAGATTAAAACGCAGCGCATCAGCCGTGTCGATCTACCTCGCCGAGCCTTTTACCGGCACGTTTGCGCCTCTTGTTAGGAACCTAATAAGGATTTAAATAAATTCCAATTATACGGGAAGCGTTTAATAGAGCAGATAGCCGGATTTATCCTCGGATGACTTCAATGTTGTTTATATTCCGCGGACAAAGCTTCACTTTTCATTAGGATTTTTTTTTGGGTGGGGGGAATAAAAGCAGACATCCTTTAGGGGAAAAGATGGTGATATCTCTAATAGCAGATGTCTTGTTTTGGGGCAGGATTGGCATATCCTACAAAGGATTTAATTACCTCTCTGTGAAAACACCTCGACTGATGGCATGGGTGGGTATCTAGCAATTGGTGATGAGCGAGTGTGCCCGGATAAGGTGTTATGTGAGCATGCTCGAGTCCTAATCGAGTATTTTCGGCATGCTTGAAAAATATGTCCGTGTCTCGCAGCTGCGTGTCTCGCGGCTGTTCAACACATGCAGGGATTTCCTGTTTTGTAGGCAATCCCTGCATGTGTTGCTGCTATCGAACAGCCGCAGCGACTCGAGAATTTTTTTTCGAGCATGCCGAAAATACTCGACTAGGACACGAGCATGCTCAGATAACACCTTACCGCTCATCACTAATGGCAATGCAAAAGTTCAGCTGATCGCAAAACAGCAATGGACTGATGTATTATAATTATTATTAGAAAAATGGCTGGCATTAAATACCTTTTTTTTTTTTTTTTTTAAATCTCCTTTCACAAAACTTGACCTAGTCTCTGTTGTCTGGCTGCAGCGCTGACATCACGTCAACACTGCAGCTGATCAGTGAGCGCAGCTGCTCGGCCTGCGCTGTCGGCACAAGAAGCTAAGCTCACTGGTTGGCGGCAGCACTGTCGACATGATGACAGCGCTACAGACAAACTGCAGAGACCCGAAAAGGGTAGGTAATTTTTTTTAGCTACCATAGACTATAAAAGATAATTTACGGAAAGGATTCATCCCCGTGTATACATTTATTGTTCTGTGCTGTATAAACTCTTAATATATCTTTATAGACAGAAAAGCTTTATTTTTCTAATACAGGGCTCCAAATCCAATGCATATATTATTCTGGCAGCCTGCAGCCTCCACAAGAGGGAGCTAGTGAGCTCAATGTTTACTGCGTTACTTCGTACATTATGCAGTAAGCTCCCCCTAGTGGTAACTGCAGGCAGTCATAATTGCTGGACACATGTATCATGGGTCAAGAATCATGATTAACCTTTTTCAATGAAGTATGATATACTCTATTTATGATTGCATTTCTGCATAAAAGTTGCAAAAAAAATTGCTTATTCTAGGCAGACCATTTTTTACATCCATAACAAGTTCTGTAGTTGCACAAAATTCGACGTGAACGTGCAACATTTGACGCATTGCTCTCCTCCTTTTTTTAATATTAGGAAGTGTACCAATATGCATAAAAAGTCGCAATTTGCACAAAATTTTACATTGTATTGTGAGATATATGACACATAGGAAGTGTTCTACCATGCTTAAATATCTGCGCTGGTGAAATTTGAATCAACTTTATCATTAACATTTGATAAATATAGAATGACATAGTTGATGCCATTTTTGATAAATGCCAGCCACTATCTTATTAAAGCACACCTGTCATTCCACACAAAACTGATAGAAAAGCTTTGCTTTGCTTCCCCCATAACAAAGGGGCACATATATAGCTGGTGAAATAAGTATTAAACACGTCATCAATTTTCTAAGGAAATATATTTCTAAAGGTGCAATTGATATGAAATTCTCACCAGATGTCGGTAACAACCCATCCAATCAACACAGACAAAGAACTCAAACCATAGATGTCCATAAATCAAGTTATGTTTAATAATGTGAAATGACACAGAAAAAAGTATTGAACACATGAAGAAAGAGAGGTGCAAAAACAATGGAAAGTCATGACACCAACTGAAATTTATCAGTAATTAGAAAGCAGCCACTTAGTGACAAATATAAACAGCTGGTTCAACTGATGGCCTATGAAAAGGTGTCTCATTACCAAGTTGCCACACAAGAATGATCTCATGATAGGTAAAACCACTGAGCTGTCTCAAAACCTTTGCAACCTTATTGCTGCAAAACATACTGATGGCTTTAGTAACAGAAGAATTTCTAAACTACTGAAGGTTACAGTGAGCATTATTGGGGCCATAATCCTCCGGAAGTGAAAAGAACATAATTTCACTATAAACAAGCAGCGACCAAGTGCTTCCCTCCGCAAAAATTCAGACAAAGGAGGGAAAATAAATTCAGAAGAGTTGTCCAAAAGCCAAGAATGACCTGTGGAGAGCTACAGGAAGACTTGAAATCAGCAGGTACAAGTGTTTAAAAGAAAACAATAAGTAATGCACTCAAAATCCATGGCCTGTATGCATGCTCACCACGCAAGACTGCATTGCTGAACAAAAAAGCATATTCAAGCGCTTTCAAAGTTTTTTCAACATTTAGACAAGCCTGTGAAATACTGGGTAACTATAGTGTGGTCAGGTGAGATAAAAATGTAACTTTTTGGATGCCATAATATGAATATCTTGTTTGGAGGCCAACATGCATTGTATAGCACACCAAAAACACCATACCAACAGTGAAGTTTGGAGGTGGGAACATCATGTTGTGGAACTGTTTTTCAGCATACGGCACTGGCAAACTTCGTATGATTTAAGGAAGAGTGAAATCGACAAATGTACTGAGACATTCTTGATAAAAATCTGCTTCCATCTTACCAGGATGATTAAGTTGAAACGAGGTTGAACATTTCAGCAAGACAATGATCCCAAACACACAGCTAAGGAAAATCTCAATTGGGTTCAGAGAAAGAAAATAAAGCTGCTAGAATGGCCCAGCCAATCACCGGACCTGAATCCAATAGAAAATTTATGGAAAGAACTAAAGCTCATAGTTCATTGAAGGAGTCCACGGAAGTTTTAGGATTTTAAGAGTGTTTGTGTGGAAGAATGGGCCAAAACCGCACCTGAGTAATGCATGCAACTAGTTTCCCTATACAGGAGACGTCATGAAGCTGTCATTACCAACTAAGGCTTTTGTACAATGTATTAATTACATTTCAGTAAGTGTGATCAATACTTTTTCCTTGTGTCATTTATTACACATAATTTATGGATATCTATGGAGACATAGGGGTCAGTGGGTGCCGCAGTCCGCTACCTGAATCCGCATGGACCAGAGATCATTCCACGGAACGCCCACTCTCCTTTTACTACTCAATCAATGCAGGATGAGGGTTAAACAGTGTGGCAATTCTTTATTGAACCACAAAACAGGCAAATAACACATAGAACAGTCCCAGCAAAATACCCAGATGGGGCAAAATTACAGAGTCTCACCCTTCCACTGACTTGGCATTATAAGAGCAGCTATGGCTTCAGAGCTTCCAGGGCCGACTACCCCAATCTGTAGCACACACAGAAAGGAGGTAACGACAAGCCTAGGAAGCTGACAGTAAATTGAGGTAAAATGCCAGGTGACTGGAGGGTCACAACCTGGCTTCTCCGAACATCTCCTTTGAGCCAGGTGATCCGTGCATCCCAATTCTGGCTTTCTCAAATGTATCCATGGTACTCAGGTGACCAGTGGGTTCAATTCCTGACTACCCCAAACATATCCATGGTTCAGTGATGGTCAATGGAGCAGATCTGTATTCTTTCGCCGTGGCTGTGGTCCCCTAAGCTGGCAACCTGTAGAATGTCAAATCTATGTGCCTCGTGATGGAGCCATGATCTGGCAGCTATCCAGTAGAGTGTTCCTGGCTGAGGTTTTGAAAAGAGTTTTTGGGTCTTTGGATCTCTGGATCTCTTGCCTGTATGCATGTCTTGGCTGTCTGGATGTCTTGATAGAGGCATACCCCACTTATATAGCTCACAACTGTTGTCCTTCAAGCCAGCATCCAGGGGTCTAGAGGAAGATGTGATGAGGTTAACTCACATTGTTTGACTATTTAATCAATTTGCATAGTTTTTCCTCCTCTGTTTTGCAAGTCAACAACCTACAGGGTCCCACACAATGGTCATTCAGCATGTTAAGCAAATATCCATCATTCAATGACCCTGCATCACTGTCTTGCAAAGATAGCAGACAGTAAGTTGTAGGAGCTGATATAAGAGGCAAACATCAATGTTTGAGACTCAAATGACAACAGTGTATGGTTCTTGACCAACTGAAGAACAAATGCATAAATTCAAAAGTCATCATATAGATAACAGTCTATTCCTCCTGGCTTACTGAAAATAGACATCTGGTTAATTAAGATAAAATGCTGTGTCATCACAACATCTATGGTTTGATTTCTTTGCCTGTACGGATTGGATGGGATGTTACCGACATTTGGTGAGAATTTCATGTCAATAGCACATTTAGAAATCTATTTACTTGAAAAATTGCTGACATGTTCAATACTTATTTCACCCGCTGTAAATCTAATATGCCAAGGAAGTTTCACAATTCTCATGCTTTGTAACTTGTAATTCACAATTTTTGGGTGGGTGGTTCTTCTGTATCAGTATTCTGCCAGAACAATAGGTGCCGGAACTTACTTTCCCTTACTTCCCAGTATGAATTGCCCTGACTTTGTCCAATGTCTAGCCTTTTGTGAATTGAAACTGTGCCCCTCTGTTATGGCTGTATGCAGTTTGACAGATTGGCGAGCTGGAGCAGAGAGACATACCCCACTCATACATTCTGTAGAGAGATACTGTAACACCTGTGCCAATTTGTGCCTCCTCTGTTTCCACTTTCGGGCATCGGCACACTTTTATTGCTGGCAATGCGTGACACCATCAGTCCTATTTTTTCCCTGGGACTTTTTGTGCTGCTTTATAAGGCAGCTATTGGGTTAATTTTGGTCTAGGTTTTGGTAACTTCTTCCTGAGTGCTCTTGTTGGGACAATCAGTTGTTTAAACCCCTGAAGCTCTAAATCCAACTGCCAGTCAATAGTGTTGATATACTGATATATACTTCTGTGTCCCTGTTTGTGTGTTCTGATTATTCCCGTTTTTTGGATTCACCTTGACTTTGACTACCTGCTAGTTTCATGATTTTGTCCCCGATGTGATCGCTTGTCTTACCCTGGTTGGCAACCTTTCCTGCCACTGGGCTGCTCCTCTGATCGGCGGCCCTTCCGTGGAAGCAATCCAGTGCACCCCATTGTAAGACCAGATCTCTGTACAGGGGTTAAAGGGTAAAGGTTGGGGTGCCTCTGGAATCTGTCAGACAGTGGATTGTGGAAAGACTGTCCAAGGTAGCCTATTTGAACCTGTGGTCTCTGACAGCCATGACAGACTCAGACCCTCCCCCTCATGCAGTAGATACGGACCCTCACCTACATCCCGTTGAAAAATTAGACCTTCCCTCATGTGCTGTAATCTGTCTTCTCAGCTGCTAGGGACAGATTGCACTTGACAACAGGCAGTGGACTGCAAAACGCACAGAAAGGAGACACCTCGTAGCCAGCACTTTGGAGTGACTTTTCTATGATAAGAGAATATCATTTTTAAATAAAGTGTTCAGCAAATGTTCTATTTATCACATTATCTAAAAAGTGAGGTCAAGTTGAAAGTACAGAGACCATTTTGGATAGTAATAGGCACAAGTTGCACATATGGTATGTCCTTCCATGAGTATGGAATCTGCTCCTCTAAAGAACCTAGAACCTTGAAAATATCCACATTCCCTTTATTTACCAAAATAAATAAATAAAGAGACCAGAACTGCTGAGAATTGCGGGGGGGTCGCAAGGTCATTCATTGGAATAACGTGTATTCTCCTGTGCAGCCAGGTAGCATATTCTCCATCATTCTGTGCACATTTCAGGCCCCTGCTCATAAAACCTATTCGCGTGGAGGGATTAAGGGATTGCTTTTTCCGAGAAAAGAAACAAGTTAAGCATAAACAAATCCCAAATAAGCCCGCTTTTCATTTCTCCATTCCTGATTTTATCAGCAGCGCACTGCAGTGATACTTCCTCTTCCAAATGATCTACCACGCTGTATTGGTATCCGAACTGAATTACTATCGATCGGTATGGCTGGACGGAATCTGGATAGTGCACACATAGGGAATTAATGTCATGTCTCATTCTCATTCCCCGGCCCTGGCTCGCTCATTAAATAACCTGACAGAAGGTTGTCTGCCGCATTCAATAGGGAATCCCAAGCAGAGCTGGAACATCGCAAGGAAAAGGGAATGTAGTTTATTTTGCCTTAAATGGACGGTGAAACATATGGGCAGAATTTTGGGCCATGCCAGAAATGTACCACGTGAATGTAGAAGAAGTGACAATCACAATCCAATATTTGGCCTACATCATTAGACAGAGGTTGTAATTCCAAGGTTGTTGCAGATGAAGATGTCCCGCCAATCCAATACTTTTCATTATGAGACGGCTCGTCCTAACAGGTCCTTTCTGACATGGTACTTGCGATTAATTGAAGGTTTCCATGGGGGAAAAACATATCCATCATTGTGAATATTGTTCATTTACTTATGTATTGCAAATTGATTGGTAAAACTTTCCATCAGTGGTCAGCTTCAGAGAAGACCTCGTCTTGAGGAACACAAAAATATCTCAACCACCTTTCTGGCAAACCATGGACCCATTGACTTATAATTGGTTCCATCTTGATACTTTAATTTTCTGGCAGTCCAATGGAGCCGTAAACCTATATGGGAACGGAGCCATAGTCATTGCTTACTGGGAATGTAGTGGTCACTGTCATTACAATAAACCTGGGTTTATCGGATGACCAATGCAAAGACTAACAAAACTGAAAAACTTGATATACCAAAAATTGCTTCAAAGTAGCAGCCACTAGGTGTCTCCCTTCTGTCTATATTGCCGTCTACTGCCTGTTGTCAAGTATAATCCATCTCATGCAGCAGAGATACAAAACAGATTACAGGAAGTGTATTGGCGGGGGGGAGGGGGATGTCTTTGTCTTCCTGCTCTTGCCCTCTTGTCTGTCAAATGGAATACAAGTAGAACAGAGAGATGGGCTTCCAGTTTGGGCCAGGAAAGCTAATGGTAGGAGCAATGCATACTGGAAAGTAAATGTAAAGTATGCTCCAATACCTGTAGTGAAGGCAGAATGCTAATAAAGAGGAACTGCCCACAGAAACAGAATGACTGGTATGTTACAGAGCATGATAACCTGCAGAGTTCACTGACATATTAAAAGGGTATTTGCACCAAAAGCAGTTCTAACTTATTAAGGGGGATGACAGCAGGAAGACCAAAATTTCAAATATAATCACAGGTGTGCATTAAACGAAAAAGTGAAAAACAGTATGGCGACAGATCTGAATGTAAACGTCCCAATATCCATATAAAGGGGTTGTCCAGGCATGAAACTCAGTGCTGTAGTCACTCTATGTGACTGTAGATCTGTGAAGCCTCATTGGGCGCTATCAGGAATCTTTGGTGCTGGGTTCGGGCGCATGTGTGACCACAAGTGTGCCACTTGCATAGCTGCTGTCACATGCCGACTAGACATGCACGACCTCGCTCAACATAAGTGAATCGTGCTCACGTCTAGTCGGAATGTGGCAAATCGAATACTTGCAGTCCTATCACAGCCCGCTCCCTGCATTATGTCACTAATTAAGGCTATTGCTTTAACCTCGTATTTGTCATTTCAGGGCCATTTTTTGAGTTTTTTTTATATATATTTTGAAGGGGAATTTCTTTTCACCACACATAAAATGCCTTTTTTAAGATGTTTTCCAAGAGTAGAAACAAGTTTCAGGTTCTTTTTTCTTGAAGCCACTCTTCCCATGGGATGTATCTGTTCCATTCACTTCTATAAAGATGAGCTCCAATATTTAATACATAGAAAATATACTATATTCTTTCTATATTTATGGTATGATAGGAAAACAAAGTAGATCCACAACACTTTGATAAAACGACATTTCCTTTGCACATTACTTCTCTTAGTTCAATAATTCTATATTATAAGTTCCCCCATATTTTATCTTTTCTTATAGTTTGTTATTTACCAAAACCAAACTGGAGCTGATACACGAAGGAGCAGAGGAGGCTCTGATAACGTGCCGCCATATGCTGTACTTGTGGCAGAAACTGTATAACTCTTCACAGCTGAGGTGAGTCTCGGGGTGCGTAACTCCTCCAGTGAGTGCAGCTGGGCGGAGGAAGCAGGTGTATAGCGCCATCATCATCGTGGGGGACATCAGAGCACTGAGCTCTGAAAGTACTAATAAGTAAGGCAATGCTTCACAGGAAAAAAAATATGCAAAGTATCTCAGACCAGCCATCTGTAGACAGTACTGTTTCAGGGTTCTTGCCCCTCATCAGTACAGAAAAGGATACTATCTCACAATGAAGAGACCCAACACAGTATGGAGACCTGCACCGAACGCAACGTGTTGCATTTTGGTGCTGTCGCCGCACCGTCAAAACGACGCATGCGGCGGCATCCACATACATCGGCACGGCCTGCGTACCTAATGCTAAAGATAGGGTATGCAGGCCGCTTGCCGACGGAGGCGGAGCTGACCAGAGAAGGTGCGGCCGTGGGCGGAGCCTCACGGAGGAAGTTCTCAGCCCTCCGCAGCTCCTCCATACGCAAATGTGAAACCGGCCTTAGACTGTCAGTCGATCCTGAGGACAGCTTTAGTTAATGCATATGGGGCCCTTACAGAGGACCTGTCATCAGATCAAAAGTAGTCATTTTTTTAACCCTTTTATTCCTTCTGCTGCATGACTTTTTTTTTTTTTTTTTTTTAAATCCACCATACAGCCCCATAGATGTGGGCCTGCTTAGTGCTACTCTCTATGGAATTTACCAAGGGGGCGGTGCTTAGAGGATCTCTGGGGGCGTGGGTAAAGACCATGAAAATTAGCAGTAAATAAAATAGCCCATATCTCTGGAGTTCTATGGCGGATTTAAATGGAATCTGCCACCTCAGAAAATGCTGTTTACTTGCAGATGTGGGGTCAATTTACTGGTAAATTGCCTTGCGTCGCAGTAAGATGTGGCTACCGAGAGAAAATTAACTTTTTTACATCCGGGACCCATCAGCTTTCAGTCTCACATATCGGCTACTATAGGGTGGCCAGACAGCACTGCAACGCTATTTCGGATTACACCTATATTTCACGGTAAATAGCGATTTCTGAGAAAAACAGAATCCACAGGGGCGCAGTGGGAACAAAATAAGAGCAAAAACTGTCCAGTGTTGACCTGGTGACCGGTTCCTCTTTAACGCTCTGCTTCTAGAAAAGAAAATGAAAGTACCAACAGTAGGACAATATCCCGACAGGGCACAGAGTTTGCATTTTAATAGCAGCACATTGACGGGATCTGGTTGATAACGCCCTTCTTGTTTTAGTGAGTCTGAGAAGGAGAGCAGTTTGGCTGATGTTCCCTTGACGAGAAAACACAGCGGGCTGCACCTTGCTATTCCTGATGCTCATGATCCAGAAAATGGTAAGAAAAGTTTGTGGTTTTCTTTAAGGGTTGTCGGACATAGAAAAACTGTTTCTAAGTGCTCAATTAGTGTATATGCCAGAGGGCGAGTCCTATGGAAGCAGAGATTGGTCACAAAGAGAACATGGCATTATATGAACTTAATATATACAGAATTCCGTAATATATAGATTTAGCAATCTCTATGAGGAGTGGTTAAATAATAGACTAAATAGATTGGGGTAGTGATAAGGGGAAAGGGGGGGCCTATTAAATAAATGTAACCAATTAGATGCTGAGTGGATATACTAGGCTAAATGGCCTGATCAGAGTTACCTCCGATCCTGACCTTTTCATACCCGATGTAGGGGCAGAGCTCCAATGCTTACAACCCTCCGTGCATTGTATATTTAGTGTGATGTGCAGGATAAAAGGGCTGAAGCTAAGCCAAAAATAAAATGTTTTTGAACATTTTAAAAAAGTCACATTGATCACGATTTCCAGAAGGAATGACCCATGTGCTCTTTAGAAAAAGTCAGCCCTTCAGACCTTCTCAGATTTAATTTACTGACAGTCTCTGACAGTCGTCTAAGCAAAGCTCTGATGATTTGAATGGCTTTTTGTTTGAAATGTTGTGTCATGTTGTAGTTTCCTATCATGGCAGTCTCTGAGCTCCGTTGAATTCTTTTCTCCGATTTATAATCTTGCAAAATGATTAAAGGTCACTTAGACGCACCATTGTAATTGCTAACATGTTTTGGTTGAACTACTCCCTTAAATCAGATCTGTCACCAGGTTTCACAATACAAACTGCTTATATTATAAAATTGATGTTTTACTCCTGATGAGGCCTGTATAATTTAAAAAATGTCTGTGTAATGTTTTTTTGAGAGATTATCTCAATCTATGCCCACCTAACCTGACTTGACAACTCCTCAGTGTCCCTCCTCCCAGCTACGATCTCACACTGGTCAGTATAAGCTGAAGTTGTCAGTCAGTCCGGGTAGGCAGAGACTGATTAAACTTGGGCAATAAATAGTTTAAATTAGAGAATGAGTTCAATGCATATTAAGGGCCAAATAATGGCCATTTGACATTTTTTACAATGGAGGCCATGTAACAGTGACGATTTAAGGAGCAGACACTTTTCTTTATGGGAAGAGGTTAGTAAGCTGCCGCCAATTTTCTGTGGCTGCATCCTATCACCAGCTAGAACTTAGAAATGGGCATTTAAATTCAATGTACAACTCCTATATAATGATTAGTTGGTTTTTCAGTCCCGCCGAAATCATTGAGATCTGCCCATCTTCACAGAAATGTGTATAGGGGCCATTAATGGCCAGCCTTAGGATAATAATAATACATTTTATTTCTATAGCGCCGACATATTCCGCAGCACTTTACATTTCAGACGATAGACATTACAGCATAACAATAATCACATAGATCATAACAGATACCTAGAGGAATGAGGGCCCTGCTCGCAAGCTTAGTCTATGAGGAAAGAGGTAGACACGAAAAGTGGGTGGTAACAGTTGCCCTGATTGTTTGGACCAGCCAAAATGTTAAGTGTGTAACAGTACAGACACAGAGGGCTAATGGATGCATAAGGCATGCGGGTAGGGTGGTAGACTGAAATGAGGGAGGAGATGTAGGGTGGTGCTGAGCCATGAAGAGCTTTGTGGGTGAGGGTAATAAGTGTGTACTGGATTCTGGAGTGGATGGGTAGCCAGTGTAATGACTGGCACAAGGTAGAGGCATCGGTGTAACGATTGGCAAGGAATATGATCCTGACTGCAGCATTCAAGACAGATTGGAGGGGAGAGAGTTTGGTAAAAGGGAGACCGATTAGAAGAGAGTTACAATAGTCGAGACGAGAATGAATAAGAGAAACAGTAAGAGTTTTTGCGGAATCAAAAGTAAGAAAAGGTCGAATTCTAGAAATGTTTTTGAGGTGCAGATAACAAGAGCAAGCCATTGATCGGATGTGGGGGGGGTGAATGAAAGCTCGGAGTCAAGTATGATCCCAAGACAGTGGGCATGTTGCTGGGGAGTAATAGTGGAACCACACACGGAAATGGCAATGTCGGGTATAGGTACATTAGTAGAGGGAGGAAACACAAGGAGTTCAGTCAGGATGGCATAGTAATGTTTAATGGGCGTCCACTCCCTGCTTTCCCTTACTGATCAGTAGAATAAAGGGGTTTTGATGCATCAAATAGCCTGTCCCTTTTATTGTCTGTAGAGATTCATCCACACCGGTGACTGTGTCTGGTGTCAGCTTTGTAATAAGGTCAATAGGACTGAGCTGCGGTACCATTCACAGCCACAAGTTTGTGTACATGAAGAAGATACAGCTTCCCTCCTTTGTTTATTGATGGTGTCTCGGTAGTTTACACCAATGTTCCCCAACTCCCCAGTCCTCAGTAACCACCAACAGATCACGTTTTCAGGATTTCTTTAGTAATGTACAATAGATGGAATTATCACCTATGCATTACTAAGGAAATCCTGAAAGCAATATTTGTTGGCGGGCCTTCTGGAATGAAGTTGAGGAACACTGGTTTAAAAAATAGTTTTTAAAGAAGCACTCTAGCAATTTTTTTGTACATGTAATAGCAACCCACCTGCAATAATAGTGTAATTTGCTTCATCCTAGCTAACTTACTCCCATACATTGTAAGGCCTTCATTATGCACAGTGCATGAACCTATATACCCAGTAGGTCAGTCTCATATCAACTACAGAATGTCATCATACTCTTTCTCGGAGCTGCTAGACCCCCTGCCCACCCATCTCTACCCCTCCCATTCTTCCGTATGTCAACCCATACATCAGAAGATATCATTTCTGCTTGATATAAGACAATAGTAGTTGGTAAGTAGGTCATTTCATACAATGATTAACTACAGAGTTATAAAACTCTCCTAAGTTACAATGTCTATAATATCTGTGAGCGTTTTATGCAGAAACTTCATTGTATCCTATGAGATGAAGATACAGCTTTTTTCCCCTGCCTCCTGCTTGTAAGAACTGACAGGGGGGACCCTATCACAGACTGAAGGCATAGAGACAAGCTGAAGCTGCATTACATAGGACACATGAGGCTCTGGTCATGCTCTGATCTATCTTGTTGCTCTTATGTATGTCTTGGATTATTTACAGTGTGTCAAGACTCCACTTCATCTGCAAAGTCAGAGGGATCATGGAAAATATCATCTGCAGTAGGGAAAAATATTATGGAGCTAGAAAGAATGTCTAGTGCAGATAACCAATGCATGGCACATTAGCTAGCTCAGACATACTGAAAAACCTCGATATAATGCTGTGTTGGTAGTCTATGGTGCCCTATATAGAAAAATAAAATTGCTGGAGATTTAAGCCATGGAAAATGTAACAGAAGATTCTGTTGACCCTTAACTGGTGACATTGCTATTTTATGCTCCAATGCTTGTAGGTCAGCTGCCAGTTCTTTGTGTAGATTGTTTGTTGTTCCATACTTTACTGCAGATGCTTCTGAGCTCCTCTGACTTCCACTGGAAAATATCTCCTGTACGGACAGGTCACAGAATGGCTTTCATGGAAAGAATATAAATTTTGAACAACACCTGCAGGAGATAAAGTTACCGAATACACAAGGAATGAATAATTAATCAATAAAACCAGTTTAATAGTGCGGGAGGCAAAGTACTTACACAAGGCGTATTATTTAGGAAATGATGGATGGTAATGTAATAGCATGCTTCATTATTTATGTTTGTATCATTCACACATTAACTACCAGGCATTGTAAAAATGACAATATCACACTAAGTCCCATCAAACCATTCCCTGAAATAGACAGACAGACAGACAGATAGATAGATAGATAGATAATATATAAATAATAGATTATGTAAGGTAGCGCTTATTGTTAGTGTTGGGGGACACTCACTTGGCAGTGGATTAATATGGTCAGGCACGGGTTTTTCCACAAAAATAGTCCATACGGTTTATTATGCCGTCATAAACCGCTGAGGAACATGTTACACATCACATGCTTATTACATAGTCCATAACATTCTTCAACATATGGCTTAAACTTGCAGTTCCTATACCCGCCGGACCTCTCTGTCCGGTTACCGGGGGCAACTGCACGCCAAACAGTTCCTTAATGTTCATGGAACACAACAGGCACCAACAGTTAATTCCTCCTGTCCGGGGTTACCTCTTTAGGAGCTCCTGCTCTGCACGCTGACTCCTGTCAGTACTCTCTCAGGGAAGCTGCCGAACTGGGATCACCGTCCTGGACAAAGCCTTGCTCCCTAGGCCACCTGACAGCCCAGATCCACAGACGGACAGTAGCTCCCCCAATGCAGTGTCGTCACTGACTCTGCAAACACACGTGGCCTGTCTGTGTACTATTCAGGACGTCCATCCCCACTTTGGAACCGTCCAACACACAGGCCTCACCGGGTGCTATTCAGGGATCCGACCCTCCTCCCAGGGTCTCCCAACACACTGGCCTCACCAGGGCCTCAGCGGGTACTATTCAGGACATCCGTCCCCTCCTGAGACTGTCCATCACTCACACCTCACCAGGTCCAAGGTCGCTGCACGTGCTCCATGGATCCGATTCCTTCTCCCAGAATCTCCCAACACTGACCCTCCAGGATCTTGCACGCTAAACCATTCAGGTACACACTCTTTCCCTCTCCATGTGACCAGACCTCAGGCACATTATATGGTACATAACCACACCCACAGGTGAGGTATGGATCACATGGTCATGACCTCACTACAGGTCCTAATCCACACACAGCCACACACATACAGGCTTTACATTGGGTGTTCAGTCACATGCCCCTGGGTGGGTTTGTAGGTGACTGGTCACACCCATCTCACCAAGTAACCTGAAAGCTTTCCCTAATATACTGTAACAAACCCTCAGCAGTAGATCTGCTGATCAACACATGTTCAAGCTTCCATCACAGGGCACCCACCCCTGTGATACATATCGACCATTTATAATCCTGCCGCTCACCATTTTCCCATCACAACAAAGGGAATGCCTGCATGCATGTCCTGGGCAGTCCATACAGCCCACCCCCTAGCTGTCACAGGGGTCACTGCATCACAATAGATAGATAATGGATAGATAGATAAAATTATGGCAGTACCAGGGGGTACTGGTGCAGAGCATCCCAGGCATAAACCAATCCTCCAGTATACTGTACATATAAAGATGAAGGCAGCACTCCCAAAATAGAAAATTTGCAAAATGTAGTAGCCCATAGTCACAGTCCATTTGAGGACCTTTCTCAAGCACAGTTAAAGTGCATATGCCAAAATATTTAAAGGTGCATCAATCAATACATCAATTAAATTCCATTATCAATAATTCACAAAGAATACAATAGATTAATTATATATAGAGTAGTGTTAAAATTTGTGAGTCCTCAGAGGTTGATAGCTTTTAATGGCCAAATGAAAAGATGGTAACAAATTGCAAACTTTTGAGACTACTCAGGTCAGATCTATTCCTGATGAAGAGACCTGAGTAGTCTCGAAAGTTTGCAATTTGTCACTGGTTTTGTGACGCAGCAGCGATATCGATAGCGATATCGCTATGTGTGATACTTACCTCCAACCAGCTCCCCTGCTGTCCATCGCTGATCGCGCGAGAATGTCCGGCTCCATTTCTCGTCGGGCGCTTCCTGCTGGGCTTCCTGCTGGCGCTGACGAGCGACACGTGGTGGCGGGCGGGAGGACGTCAGGATCGCTGTGTGTGAAAGGTGAGTATCGTGCGCTGCGTCGCTGCTGCATCGCTGTGAGGTCTGCCTGTGTGACAGCTCACTAGCGATCATTTAGCGATGCACCAGCGATCCTGACCGGATCGGATTGCTGGTCGGATCGCTGGTGCATCGCTAAATGTAAAGGAGCCTTTATCCATTAAAAGGTAACAACCACTGAGGACCCCCAAATGTTAATATTTTTCAATCTACTGGCTAACACGGTACAAAGATATATATCTTTCCTGTATACGGAGTACTGTACATATTCCATGTTTACATTCATATAGACATAAATCCATATTGGACAAAATACATCATTTGCATATCAAAACGCACGAGCAAACAGCTTAATTGGTCAACAAATCCTCATGTGTCAGTGATTATATTCATAAAAAGACTCACCCACTACACAATTAAAAATATCAAAATAAACGCTGAGATCAGCGTTCAGGAGCTGCAAACTGTGCATGATCAAAGTGAACCAGCACTAGAGGGGAAAAGGAAGGAGGCTGGCATGTCTGCCATATTGGAAACAAGCAATGTATAAGTACAAGAGAAAACAGGAGAAGACTGAATAATGTCTGCTCATGCATGTCGGCCATATTCAAGACCAGCAGCCATCTTTGCGTGTCCCAGTCCTTTAAGCATGTCCAACGCCCCCGCCATCAACATCCGGATTTTGCATATGCGTCATCTGTACTTGAAGTACACATTGCCATCTTTGAATTGCCAAATATGGTATCTGTATTAATAAAATTTAAAGACAAATTTGGAAATGGGACACATTGAGGAATAAAAAGCAAGGCAATATATTCAGCATATGGCCGGGATCACACATGCGAGGAATACGGCCGAGTCTCGCACGTTAATACCCTGCATCCGCATAGCAATACATGGAGGCACACACTCCACTCGGCTGTATTCCTCGCATGTGTGATCCCGGCCTATAAGAGATAATCTCAAAGCAGACTAGGTCATAAAGTGAAGGGACAAGAACCCCATTTCTGGAGACCCACTCACGCTATGGGTAAAAGTGGAGGTAAGAAAATAAATTAAATCCAGCTCACCATGGATGGCATCCTGGGGGTGTTCAGAGCTCGGAGAGATTTCTGCAAAGCAGAAATCGAATGATTGAATCGTGAATGCTTTATTCACATTAAAGGGGGTATCTGGGACTTTACAAAAAAAAAAACAAAAACTGTATCTAAGCAGTAACAGGCAGGTAATTGCAACTTACCTGCCTGTTGTGCCCCGGTGCCTTTCTTCCCTGGCACAGAGCGGTCACATACGCTCTTGCAGAAGAACGGCGCCGTGCACAACAGGCAGCTAAGTTGCAATACCTGCCTGTTAATGCTTAGATACATTTTTGGTAAAGTTCCGGATATCCCCCTTAAGAAGTCCTGGATACCCCCATTAAAGAGGACACCATAAAGACCAAGGAGATCTCCAAACAACTCAGGAGCAAAATTGTTTAGAAGTACAAGTCAGGTTTGGATTATAAAAAATATCCAAATCTCTGAGGATCCCCAGAGCACCATTAAATTCATTATCATCAAATGTGAAGAACATGGTACCACAACAAACCTGTCAAGAGAGGGATGCCAACCAAAACACTCAGCCCGAGCAAGGAGGGCACTAATCAGAGAGGCAGCACAGATGCCACAGGTATCTCTGAAGAAGCTGCTAAGTTCCCAAGCAGAGACTGGAGTGTCTGTCCATACAACCACAATAAACCATATACTCCATAGAGGTGGACTTAATGGAAGAGTGGCCAGAAAAAAAAACTTTACTTAAACACAAAAAAGGCTTGTTTTGCGTTTGCCAAAAGACATGTGGGAGACTCCCCAAATGTATGGAGGAAGGTGCTGTGGCCAGATGAGACCAAAATTTTACACAGCTCATCACCCCAAGAACACCTTCCCCACAGTGAAACATGGTGGTGGCAGCATCATGCTGTGGAGATGTTTTTCAGCAGCAGGGACAGGGAAAATGGTCTGTAGCGAGGGGAAGATAGATGGTGCAAAATATAGAGATATTCTTGAGAGAAACCTGTTTCAGTCTGTCTTTGATTTAAGACTGGGACGGTGGTTCACCTTCCAACAAAACAATTACCCAAAAACATACTGCTAAAGCCACACTCGTGGTTTAAGGGGAAATGTGTAATTATTTTGGAGTGGCCTAGTCAAAGCCCAGACCTTAATCCAATTGAATATCTGTGGTCAGACTTGAAGATTGCTGTTTACCAGAGGAAACCATCTAACCTGAAGGAGCTGATGCAGTTTTGCCTTGAGGAATGGGCAATGTGGAAAGCTTGTAGAGACATATCCAAAGCAACTTGCAGCTGTACAGTAATTGCTGCAAAAGGAGACTCTACAAAGTTGTGACTTTAGGGGGATGGGTGTGAATAGTTATGCACACTGAAGTTTTCAGTTATTTTGCAAGCCACTGTAGTAAAGCTCACAGGTCCATCTAAGGGCACAGGTATGTCTTTAGTCCAAACTGTGAGCGGTGTGCTCTTGAAGATGGGCTCATGAGAACAACCCTTTAATGATGGCACTACTAATATCATACTCTTTGTGTTTTTCTACTGTGATCATAATAACTCTGACAGATCTCATTAATTTCTCTAAGAAAAATCACATTTAACAAATCGGAAAATTGTAAAACTTTTATTTCATCATTAATCCTAGCAAAATGACAAATCCCAATATTCTGTGCTACATGGAGTACCAGTAGCCTAAAATGGTAAAAAGTGCATTCCCGTGATTAATGTGTTATCTTTAGTCATTACCCATCGTGACAATCTCTGATAATGGCATTTTATAGCGCGCGGCTCGTATGATGTCAGCTTACCAAATGCTCCCAGAGTGAGCGAGTCTCCATAATTTGTCTAAGTGAATTGTTCAGGACTTCAGGAATAACCTTGACTTGGATATTTTATCCTTTATAGGGCAAAGATAATGTATCCCGTAATTAAAATCTTACACGAAAGATGTTCAAAGAAGCTTGTATGTATGTAATGCCTCTGCATGTGCAACCTGTTGGATCAGCATTTTCTTAGAAGTTTTTGGAGTATTCTTCACACATGTTAAACATCTTTTAACACCATATTGGGTCAAACCTCAGGACTATCTCAGCCAACACATGACTTATTCAATATTAATAGTATAGTTTTGGATCAGGCTGAGATTTTGCCTAGAATCTGACCAAAAGCAGCCTAAACAGTGTGATGGGCCATCGGTGGATAATTGATTGCTTCAAAAATGGGCAAAAAGATTAAAAAAATTATGGCCTGAAGTGTTGGGATAAATTGATAATTTCCTTCCTGCCACCTCCGTCTATGAGGAATATTTATTTATTTTACTTTTATGTTAATGATGAGCAGATCAGAAAGTCAACCCAACATCAAAATATCAGATCAAAATGAGTTCAAAATCTCCAAGGGCTATTCCCATCTCCAAGATCCTCTCCCAATATGTAGTTGATGTAATAATAATATTATATTAGCAAATACCTGCAGTTAGAAATGTAGTAGCTCAGAGTCTGTAGAACAATATTGGCACAACATTTTTAATGAAACACAATTGTAAAAATGATATGCAGCCCAAAATACTTATATTTCAATAAAAATATATATATTGTAAGCTTTTTTTTGAGACTTCTGGTTTGAAACACAAAGGGACAGATTCATTGTTTACTTTTTTCTTTTTTTTTAAAGAAGCACTCCCATAAAATGTTTATGCCCTAACCCTGTGTTAATGTTTATGTAATGTAGTGTAAGTGCGGTAATATACTCACTGGTCACTGTGTTCCCCCGTTTCCAGCACTGCTCCAGTCCTCTTTTTACTGACATGAATGCAAATTCAGCTTTCCGGATCACAGGGGTGATGAGTCTCAGTGGTAGTAAACACAGAGATAAAAGATCTAACTATGAAAAAGCTGCACAAGCCTGGTTCCTGTACAGACTATAGTATCCAGTAACACAGGCCATAGCAGCTTCACTGAGACCTGGATAAACCTCTGAAGGTAAAAACTATAGAAGACAACATGGACCTGGCTTCCTAAAAGGTCATCGAGTGTATCACATACCTCCTAAGGAATTGAGGGAGAATGCAGAGTAAGAAAGAAACCCCAGCAGTACACTTATCTGACTGGTCTAAATACTCAGAAGTAGGGCTAAACCTCCAAGCAGAATCCACTAAAGACTGTCACCAGCAGAGAAGACCAGTGAGGGGTAGGTTTAAATAGTAGCACCTGCAGTATGATAGGACAGGCTAGATAACAAATGAAAAACACCTGCAGTCCAGAAAGAATGGACAAAAGCAAAAGGTATTCAGCACCCGGACAGAACCTGATGTGGCTCAGCGGACAAAGATGCCTACAGAAGAGTACAGGACCACCTGATCAAATCCAGAGGCATGACGCGGAGTTTGGTGTATTCCAGGAGAACGTTATCTATCTGAATGCATTTTGCCACCTGTTTGGTGGAGGAGGGATAATGCTATTTGTTTTTTTTTTTCTATTCAGGGCTCATCCTGGGCCCCTTAGTTCCAGTGAAGGGAAATCTTAAAGCTTCAGCTCAATACACTATGGACAATTGTAGCTTCCAACTTTCTGAAAACAGTTTGAGGAAGGTAATTTTGTGTTCTCAGTGATTGTGCCCAGTGGACAAAGCAAAGACATGGTTAGGGGAGAACATGAACGGCCTCACAGAACCCAGACCTCAACCTTTGGGATGATTGAGAACGAAGATTGTGAGTCCGGCCTCTGCTTCAACATCAGGGTCTGACCTCATATATGCTCTTTTGGATGAATGGGCAAAAATTCCGGCAGACACCTCCAAAATCTTGTAGAAGGCCTTTATAGAAGAACGGGAGCTGTTATAGCTACAGAGGGGAAAATCGGTATTAATGCGTTTGGATCTAGAACAGGATGTCATGAAAGGTGTAATGTTTAGGTGTTCGAGTACTCCTGTCCATATAGTGTAGTTTCAGATTGTCGTTACTCACGCAGCAATAAAACCATCTGTTTATTTGAATGCACATATGAGACAATCGCGCGACATTTGCATATACATACATTGTATTTCCATGGTATTTTTTTTTATTTGTTTCCCTTTTAAGAAAACTCCAGCATAACTAATATATGCAAAGGTCAGGCGTTTGCCATGAATTAAATGGTATCAGTGTTTATCAGATTAACAGCTGCTAACCCAGCTGTTCACTAATATCCTGGCTCAGTAGGTATGTTAAAGCATTGGCTTCCAGACCTCTCCACATGTTTTGTGCTGAAAAATCTCTCATCAGAGCATTGAATCTTGTTAGAGGGACAAAAAAAACCCGTAAAACTACTAATGTATAGAAAAATAACAAAAAAGAATAGCGTGTGTCCGCTTCTTACTGAAAAATACCACCATGAACTCAACTACAGCATCTACGTCAAACTGGGCTGACCATGTTGAAGACGCGGGAGCACATATTTCGGCCCTATTCACTGGCGTTAGAGGAATTATAGGCTGGAGATCATTCTCACGTTGAGGCAGCCATATGGTATGTGCTACAGACAGCGGCCAAGCAAGATGATACCCAAAGGCTTCTATAGGCACAGCAAACAACAATGTATATACGGTAAATGTAAAAAAAAAAGGCTTAAACTTGCAGAAATGGTTCTATACATGCATTCAGGAGATGAAATGAGTGAGAAACATTTCTTAGGCTTATTACATAGTTGCCAATAGTCCTGAATTTTGGCACCACTGTCCCAATCGTTCAAATGAATTCTTGCCAAAAATTTTTAGGGTCAAAAAAAGCGAGGATATGCGAACTCCAAAGTCAGAAGTATTCAGTTTTGGACCTTTTTCAGAGCGAGACTTAAATATCCCTACAATGCCAACAGTAATCTTAGTAAGTATGCTATTTAGGAACCTGTTTTCATAGGTGAGCATTCACTTAAGATATAGGGGGGAATTACCCAACAATCATTATTTTTATTTGTTCATTTGATTCCCAATAAGTAAAATTAAGCAGCTTTCCAAATAGTCTTCTTTAAGTCTTTCCTACTGTTTGCTGATGTAGAGTCTGTGCATCTCCTATTACATAGCAGGCTGTGCTGCTACTTCCGACATAAATCCTTCAGCACGTTCCTCCAGGAGGCTGTCGGCTTATCTGCTCTCCCGGTTTGCAGTATGGGTGGGGGAATCCCAAACAGATCACCATCAGTATCTGTCAGGTCAACGGAGAGGAGTTGTAGAAAGGGTATATAAGGGGTATATTTAAGGGCTGTAGGAGGGTTAAATACAAACACAGATGGCTACCATATATGACTTGAGTAAGATTTCTGGCATAAGGAACACCAGGGCTCGTCATGAATTAGATGTGTTGTGGCGTCACGCCCCCACAGCACCCCTGTCCCACCCCTGCTTGACAATACCAAAACATATGTCATCAATACCATTTTTTTTACATAAATGTCACTATATAAGGTCTTGTTTTATTGCAAAATGAGTTGTTATTTTGATAAGTGCCTTTTTACCACACATGTATAAAAGCGTTATAGTTGTAATAACTTTTTTAACGTCGCAATGGAGGAAAAAAAGATCGCAATTAAGTTTTATGCTATTTACCGATCACCATAAATGTCCTGTTCACAGTATTAAAGAGAAAAGAAAACACCTTGCACGGATAAATGAAGTAACAGTTTTAAGGCCGGGATCACACATGCGAGAAACACGACCGAGTCTTGCATGTTAATACTCGACACTGCCGCCGGCACTCGGGAGCGAAGCGTGCGGCCACATGGCAATACATGCAGCTGAACCCTCCTCTCCAGAGTGGCGGCGGCAGTGCCGGGTATTAACATGCAAGACTCGGCTGTGTTTCTCACATGTGTGATCCCGGCCTAAAGTGGTGAGTAGCGCTATACAACTGAAAGGGTTGTGTGGCGTCAGGACGCAAAAAGCACAATTAACTCTCCAGTGGCTGCAGCCGAGCCCTCTGGATCTTGGATGTTGAGATTCCGGATTGAAAACGGTGAAATAATTAGAAAAAACAGGTGTCCCTTGGGCTGCATCAAAGCGTTGCCAATGAGCGTAGGTTGAAAAGTTCATCTGTGTTAAAACTTCTTTATTAAAGGGACGCGTTTCAGAGCCGGTCCAGCTCCTTCCTCAGGCTCATACCTTTGTTGCAGCCCAAGGAATATATGTTTTTTCTGTTCACTGTATTGTACGGGTTGTTACTATTACATGGATACCAAATATGTTCGGTATATTCTGATTTGTGACACTTATTTTCAAAAAGTGCATCAGAAATGTCATTATTCAGATTGTTTTTCTGAATTTTTTTTAGTTATTTTGTAGTAAATGTTGCTATATTGCAGGTTTATAAAGGTTCTGGTATATAGATATATATGGTATATGGTATTTAGTGTCTCCCTCTCACACACCACCTCCTCACCTCGCCCCCTGTCTGTTGGTGTTCCTCAAGACTCTGTCCTAGGACCCCTACTATTCTCCATCTACACCTTCGGCTTGGGACAGCTCATAGAATCACACGGTTTGCAGTATCACCTCTATGCCGATGACACGCAGATCTACCTATCTGGACCCAACCTCGCCTCCTTACTGACTGAAATCCCACAATGTCTGTCTGCTATGTCAGCCTTCTCTGCTTGCTTTCTCAAACTGAACATGGACAAAACAGAATTCATAATCTTTCCCCCATCTCACTCTACCCCTCCACCAGACCTATCCATCAATGGCTGCTTTCTTTCCCCAGTCGTAAACGCTCAGTGCCTTGGGGTGATCCTCGACTCTGCGCTCTCTTTCAAACCACATATCCAAGCCCTCGCCTCCTCCTGCTGCTTCAAACTCAAAAATATTTCCCGGATCCGCTCATTCCTCAATCACGAAACCACAAAAACACTGGTGCATGCTGTTATCATCTCCCACCTCGACTACTGCAACCTCCTACTCTCTGGCCTCCCCTCTAGCACTCTGGCTCCGCTCCAGTTCATCCTACACTCTGCTGCCCGACTAATCCACCTGTCTCCCCGCTATTCCCCAGCCTCCCCCCCTATGCCAGGCCCTTCTTCACTGGCTTCCATCTGCCCAGAGGCTCCAATTCAAACCCTAACCATGACATACAAAGCCATCCACAACCTGTCTCCTCCATACATCTGTGACATGGTCTCTAGGTACCTACCTGCACGCAACCTTCGATCATGTCAAGATCTCCTTCTCTACTCCCCCCTTATCTCTTCTTCCCACAACCGCATACAAGACTTCTCCCGTGCTTCCTCCATACTCTGGAACTCTCTGCCGCAACACTTCAGACTCTCACCATCAACGGAAACCTTCAAGAAGAACCTGAAGACCCACCTGTTCCGACAAGCCTACAGCCTGCAACGATCCTCAGTCTACTGAACCACAGCACGACCTGCTCTACCCTCTCCTACTGTATCCTCACCCATCCCTGTAGACTTGTGAGCCCTCGCGGGCAGGGTCCCCTCTCCTTATGTACTTGTGTGTCCCTTGTATTACACATGTTTATTATACTTGTCTATATTTCCCCTTTTCACATGTAAAGCGCCATGGAATAAATGGCGCTATACAAATGCATAATAATAGTAATAATAATATAGAGATGAATCGCTATGTACCAGTACGATATGGCTATAAAAAAAAAGAATACCATTTAGCTCTTTAGGCAGAACATATATCTCCTATTCTTAGCAGTGCAGCCCGTGGCTCACAGTTATGGTAAGTTCATACTAGGCGTTTTTTCAGTGTTTTTTTCTCCCGGAAGCAAAACCTGATCTATTGGCAGGAAAGAAGCTGCAGGGAAAAGCATGTTTTCCTTGATTTTCTTTGCGTTTTTGTGCGATTTTGGCATGCTAGATTTGCCTCTTGTGCGTGCTTTAGTGTTTAGTGTTGGAAAAAAAAAGTCCTACTCTATAGAATCAAGTTTTGCCACAAAAAACGCAGCAGAACCTGATACCTGCGTTTTTGGCTCGTTTTTTCAGCATTTTTTCACCACCCATTCAAGTCAATGGGTGAAAACACTGAAAGAAGTGTCCCGCTACATTGTCCAAAAAACCATGCAAAACACAAAATCATAATGACAAAAATACCAAGCTGTGTGCACGAGATTCCTGAAATCTCATAGACTCTACTAAAAGAAAAGCTGCAAAATGCCTAGTGTGAACTTACCGTAGCTGTAAAGTTCCTGCCTACCTGCCACAGATGATAAGTAGGAAAGCATCTACTGGTCAGAGAGGGACACAGGTGAATCTTTTCCCCAAGTTCCTGAGAAGGAGATTCTGAACGATCAAAGTGGTGTCCGTAAAACCTTCTTTGTGATTGGGCTGAACCAGCTGCGCATGCGGTATGTCCACCCCTGATTGACGATCAGAGTGGTGTCCGTAAAACCTTCTTTGTGATTGGGCTGAACCAGCTGCGCATGCGGTATGTCCACCCCTGATTGATTTTCTACCAGAGCCGTACTCATCCTCTTCACCTCTATAGTGAGCATGACCTGGTAACTCCATGATTATCAATGCTTTTTTTAAATGGTGCCTGTAGGGTCAACCAAGGGAGCCTTGCTGACGAAGTATCAGTGACTAAGAAGAACTTGTGCATATGGAGGCGGTGTGTATGGAAAAACAGGACTTTTGCTTAGATTTATTTTTATTCTAATTATTGCTTGCGTGAATACCCAGGACGGCTAATTAACACATAACTACCGATACTCATTAACACATGAACATGTAAATAGATGGATTAACATATGAATACCTATATTAACATGTTATATATGTGTGTTAATAACCAAAGCTGTAGGGAATATCATGTGCGAAAAAAGCAAAATAGACTCTCAGCCAATAATGAATAATGATATTATTGAAGCTTGTTTTCCAGGTAGCAAGTAGTTTATTTTGAGTAAAGTTGATCTATCTTACTTTATTTTTTTTTAAATTTTTACCAGAGTCTGTGGAAAAACTTGTTCCGGTCTTTTAGCCCTCATCAGCACAGGATATAGAGCTGTGTGATATACTTTACCGTGGGCCTCTCACGGAGTCGACCAGTCTCATAATTTGGACTGCACTGTACTTTTCTTTAAGGGAAATATTCCTGGTTTGGCAAGACTCTTAAAAGAGTAATTATTGACTTGTAAGAGTGACACCTCTAATGGGTGGCGCTAGAAACGCCGCTCTCTTCAGAGAATATTTGCAAATCATAGGTTCAACACCCCCTGGAATCCTGATTTTCCATACTTTTCTGCTTGATCTGACATGAGATGTAGAGGGGCACTACGATGCTGCACACTGGGCAAGACTTTTGTGAAGGCAGTGGTCAAGCTCAAGTACATATGGCACATATGTAGCAATAATTAGAACCATGCATAATGGCTGCAAGGCCTCAACATCCGTACCAGAACACCATAGCGTGTTATCATGCCTGGTATCAGATCATGCAGAAAAGTTAAGAGAAATTGGAAAAAATTAGGATTCCAGGTGTTTTTTTAAACTATGCAGTCATGGCCAAAAGTTTTGAGACTAACACAAATTTTGGTTTTGCAAATTCTGCTGCTTCAGTGTTGTTAAATCTGTTAGGCTAGTTTCACATTAGCGTTTTTTTTGCGCAGCGCATCGGGCGCATAAACGCAAAGAAAAACGCAAAACAAACGCGCGTTTTTTTAACGTCATGCGCACGCTGATGCGTCAAAAAAAACGCAGCGTTGCTTGCGTTTTACATGCGTTTGCTTTTTTTATGCACATGCATTTTTAGGTGTGACATTTTTTCCATTGTCTAGAGAACATTCTAGACTTGTTTAACTCAAAAACGCATGCGTTCCCATAGACTTCAATGTGTTTTTTTTGCGCATTCCGTGCGCATGCGTTTTTTTGCCGAGACAGGGCGCACCAAAAAATGCAACATGTTGCGTCTGGCGCGTCTGGCGCGAAAGACAAAAAAACGCATGCGCACGAAAACGCAAGTTTGCGCAAGACCATGCGCACGTCATGTTAAACATAGGTGCGCAGTGTGCATGCGCACGGGTGCGCACGATGCGCTGCGCACAAAAGCGCTAATGTGAAACCAGCCTTAGCTAGATATTTCTACAGTTACAGTTAGATATTTCTACAGTTACAGTTAGTGTCAGCATTTAATAGGTTTTTACTCTTTTATTGACAAATATGTAAGTAAGTAGAGGTGCTGTCCACAACCCACTCGAAGATATGGGTGGTAATATATTGCATTGAACTTTTTTACACGTGATTTTATCTGTTTAGTACTTTGCATGCACTTAGTTGGGAACAGATAGAGCTGATAGTTGGGACTAGCCCAGAATGGAAGGGGCTATGTGGAGAGACAGAAGATGACTTCCTGATAGTGCGTCAGTTAGAGCCCAGTGTTCAGAAGAAACAGACCTAAGGTCTGACAATTGACAGACTGACATGTTATAGTGTGTTGTGTGTGAAGAGGGAGGACCACATGACATCAGATAATACGTCCTAAGGACCAAGGAAACGTAACAGAGAGATTTAACAGACTGGAACCCAGGCCATAGAGGCCACCTTAACAGAACTTAATCCAGGGTAAGTAGAAGGCACACTACAAGGGGATTGAACAAGAGGGAATTGTATGAGCAGGTTTTTAGTGAATAGCTATCTACATTGAAAGGGGACTCAATTGTATGTTTTGAAAGGAAGCAAAGGTCCCCATATTGGGACTTAAACTCTCCAATGGAGAACAGTGGACTTTCAAGGATCTAATGATGAGTCTTACTGACACACTTCGATCAGTGGGGACCTCATTAGTCAGTTGAAAACTAAGAGTAGGTGGGAGCAGCCGTATCGTTACACCTCGACCCGGACCTTTCAGGGAAAGACAAAGTCCCCCATAACCAGTTGCTAGATTGTCATGAGATGCAAAAGTTTGAAGCGTAAGAGAAAAAAAGTGTATTAAATGTAACTGAGAAGTGCCCATGTCTGCTTAATGCAAGAGAAACCTTTGTGAAGAAATGCACCTATTATCTGATGTACATAGTTATTATCAAGTTCACGTTCAGTAAAAACAAGTTTAATGTTGGACTTTGGTCTCCCTCAATTTGTTCTTTAACATCTGATCCTGGCCTGCCCGATATAGTGGCACCATACAGTCTGCAGAGGCGTATCACCCATGGAACAAGACCTATACACAGCCCGGACCCTCATTTTCATGTAGCTTGCCGTGGCGTGAAACAAAAGTACCTTGCCTGAGCTACCGCCCCGTGCTACATTACCAAAATACATCAAGTTTATGTAAAGACTCGATATTGACTACGTTGACTTTTAATTTCAAGACTTTTGCCTTTTGCCCTGGCAGCTGGGTATCAACTTCTGGGCCAAATCCAACCATCCCATACTTGCCTAACCAGAACTTGGAGATTATCACAATTTCTTTGTTTTTGTTTTTCCAATCACTTTTTTTACGATTGACCTGGGTTCTCAAAGGGATTAAGACCTGGGGAGTTTCCTGGCCATGAACGAAAAATTTCAATGTTTTTTCACCGAGCCACTTATTTTTGCCTTGTGACATTCCTCCTGATGTCCCAAACAGTCTAACGGGGCTTCGTCAAAGAAAATAACTTTGCCCCAGTCCTCCACAGTCCCTGTATTTCCTATAAAGTGATGTTCTCTGAAAAAGCTCCCTTCAGACTGAAAGAATATTGTCCGGAGAAGAAAAGTTGAGCTCTACCATGAGTCCTGTGTCATGTCATCAACATCGTGATACCGTTCATATGTGGGCTTCCCTTTCATCCAAGGGAGTTGGCGCACTCACTATTTTGCCTAAGAACACAGTCATGCATAAAGAATGGGATTTAAACATCTTCCAAGATCAACTTCTCCCAACGATTCAGAAGCAATGTGGTGACAATGCTTTTTTCTGCATCATGGAGTCCATGTCATAAGACAAACGTGATACCTAAGTTGCTCGATGAACAAATTAGTGACATTTTTGGTCCATGGCCAGGAAATTCCCCAGATCTCATTGAGACCCCGTTGTGATCAATCCTTAAAAAGCTGGAAGACAAACATTACACAGAAATTGTGATCATCTCCAAGCGCTGCTAGGCAAGAATTTTGTGGTCATCAGTCAGGATTTAGCTCATAAACTGATATCCAGCTGCCAAGGTGAAGGGCAGAAATTCTCGAAAATAAAGGTCAACACTCTAATATGTATTGAGTCTTTGCATAAATTCAATGTATTTGCCAATAAAAGTTTAAAAACTTATCAAAGACTTATAATTATACTTCATCAACCATAGAAACATCCATCTAAATATCTAAAAACACTGAAGCAGCATGCTCAGTCTCAAAACTTTTGGCCACGGCTATAATATGCAGATGTCATACATTGTCTCAATGACAACTCTCTTTTCTGGTGTATAAGGGAAGTCTTAAGTGGAGGACCTCCCTGTACGACAGCCACATGCGCTATACTGCATATAGGTGGGATTGTCCTAATGAGTCCACACCATATAACTAACATCTGCTCAATTTCTCATCCAATGAAATGCATAAGTTAACAGAAACTATACCTGTATAGTTAAGGTACAGCATATTTATATATATTTATATGTTCTTGTCTTCACTTAGGATCCCAGCGTGCATCTTCCATCGCTGCATCTCGCATGGAGCAAGCCATGTCGGAAATAACCGTGCACAGCGGCACGCAGAAGCAGGGACCCATGCAGCAGTGGGTTACCCTGGAGCAGATATGGCTGCAGGCAGGTAAGGGCTGCCACATTCGGGGACTGATATCACCTCTACCATATTTTTTGTCAGTGATTTATGAAAATGTCAATTTTTTTTCAGTGTTTAACCACTAGGCGTAAATGTTATCATCCACCAAACTACAAAGCAACAGAGCTCTCCTAATGGACAGGAGCAGCCATGAATTATTCATCACACTCACATGACGGAAACAAAAGAGAGCGCATATATAATTCATTATTTGTGTATACAGTTTACCGCAGCCCCTGCCAAAAAACACAACTACTTCATACTACTCCTAATTCAGTCGGAAGTAAACTGCATAATTATTTTTTTCCTTTTCTGTTCTCTTCTGTTTGTTTTGTGCGGATTGCGAGACGTATGAAGGTTTGTGTGTCAGCTGCACGTAGTACAGGCCTTCCTGTCTTTATCTGCGGAGGCTCTTTTATGGGATTTTATAAAGGGTTTCCCATTGAGCACCTTCTGCGATATTGCACGTCTCCAGCACTTGCAGATTTATTTGCAGAGCTCCTATTGTTCTTGTTATCGTAGTTCGACACGAACGCGCGTCGTGGGCGCCATCTCGCCCAGTGCGAAATATATTATTCACCCCAGCGCTCCTGTCTGTTTTAATGATTACTTGGGGAAAAAAAAATATTAAAATTCTTTATTGTACCATTCCTCTGCTATTACTCCTGGAAATGTGTGAATAAATTGACAATTGGGTGTTACCCATTTTTATTTTGAAGTAGGTGTGCCTCTTAATATCGCCACACTGTCAGCACTAATAGGACAGTGCCAGGCATGCGCTGCTTTAGAAAGGTAACGGTAATTCCCAGTTGTCAATTTATTAATATTTTTCCTAAAGAAGTAATATAGGACTGGCACAATGCAGGAAGCGGATCTCTAAGGTTAAGTTCCCATGATTAATTTTGTAATCAGAGTTGTATTTAAACATGACATACCAAAAAGAGACCATAACTGCAGCATTAAAATCGGCTGTTTTCTTGTTAAATCCTGCTGTCAGTCTCTGGCATTTAAGAAGCGCTGTTTGGATCGCGTGTCATTCCACGCTTCCATCTGCGCCCCGTGATGTGTTTGCGGGGTTTGCCATGACAGCCGGGAGTCTGCTGATGACCCCCTCCGTGCCTGTCATTACAATCCTCCTGTGAACGCTGTGATTGTGATTTCCGCTATATATATAGCACAAGCGATTGGACGATCGCAGCTTCAAGTCCCCTAAGGGGACAATTGAATACAGTAAAAAGTTTTAAAAGAAAAGTTTTTATAAAATAATCCCACAAAAGTTCAAAGTTATCCCCACTTTGCTCTATTGAAAATAAAACAGTAAAAAAATACACATATTTGATATCCCTGCGTTCAGAAATGGCCAATCTATAAAAATATGAAATAAACTAATCCGATCGGTTAACAGAATAACGAAAGTATTTTTTCAAAACTCCAGAATAACCGTTTTTTTGGCTCCCACAACATTGCACTAAAGTGCAATAAGAGGCGATAAAAACATGGTATCGACCTCAAAATGGTATCTATAAAAACGTCAGCCTGTACACACAGCACTGTATCCCGAAAAATGAAAACGCTACTGGTCTGGGAAAATGGCGACAACAGCAAATATTTTTTTTCATGCAAATTTCCGAATTTTTTTTCACCACTTAAAAACCCAACTATAAATGTTTGTTATCTACGTCCACGTATTGACCTGGAGAATCATATTGCCAAGTGAGGTTTCCCATCTAGTGAACATGGTAAATAAAAACTCCAAAAAGCAACTTTTTTTTTTTTTGCAATTTCACCACATTTGGAATTCTTTTTTCCCATTTTCCAGTATACTGTATGGTAAAATGAATGGTGAAATTCAAAAGTACAATTCTTCACACACAAAAAACAGGCCCTCATATGGCTTTATTGATTGAAAAATAAAAAATTATGGTCTTGGAAGAAGGGGAGGAAAAAACAAAAGAAAGGGAGGTTGAAGGGGTTAAACTTACTGCTGGGCAATATCTCTACACTACATGCAGGCAATCTTTTTGTAGAAATTCCTATATATCTGCCATTTACATGCTGTTGATAATGATAAAATGGTTATGACATTCACCTGCACAGCATGGGGCCACCTGGTGTTCAAAGTATAAATGAGTGTGCACGTCAACCTAAGAAGCCGAGTGCTGGTGGACACAGGTGCTTTGTCACAGCCATGTCTCAGCACAGTGATCCTCTGATCATTGCAGAGCACCTTTCTTCTCTGATGGCGTTACTCACTGTCCTGGCTTCAGCGCCGATCTGTGCGTCTTCCCTCTTTGGTGGCTGAATCCCTGTGCTCCCTCAAGATTGTAGTTACCATAGTAATCCAGCCCACACTTCTGATGTCACATTCCAAGGTCTTTTAAGGCCCGCTCAGGCAACAGCACACCGCCTGAGTATTCAAGCACTGCGGCATCCAGGCTGATTACCTTGCTTGAACTGCCATAAAACAAATCTAACATTGCATCTCTGGACTCTGCTACAATTCTCTTAACGTGTATCACCAGCACAAGTCTACCTCTAAACAAAGATTCCTGTCTGCCAGTCTGGCTCTGCTGTTCCTGGGTACGGGCAACACACTTTGCTCTGCTACAACAAGGTGCCTGTCATTCAATCTGTCTCTGCTTTTTCTTGGTTGTATTTGCACACTAGGCTCTGCTACAACAAAGTGCCTAACTATCAATTGGCTTTCCTGTGTTTGGGTTTCTATATACCCAGCTATACTACATCAAGGTACCACTCCGGATACATCTTTCTTCAGTTCCAGGTCCCGTCCAGTTATCCTGTTCTGCTTTGTCCCTGCACCCACGGCTCTCGTCTGAGCCGTCCATCCGACCCAATGAGTAGCAAAATCCCCCCCCCCTTTCCGGTGAGCAGTAGCAGCCAAATTTGTCAAATCGTACATATCCACATATTATATACCTTCACTAATCTGGATCCTAAACAGTCATGTTACTTGAAGCCTGTGTCTCCAAATGCAAATTCTCCAACATAGCCTCTAACTATCATAGGTCTGTAATAGTATTGGTCTCCTAAATATCGGCCAAAGGGACCACTTAAATCTCTTAGGCTCCAGAGCCCGGGTGCGACTGCGACCCCTGCACATATTACAGTTACGCCCCTGATCCACAATAAATTTCTGTGAATGTGCCATGGGCGATGGAAGTAATCTGCACTGCTGATTAAACACAAACCGCGATGAGATGAAGAAATGCTGGTTTAATGTCAACGCGTTTTGGAGTCACTCAAACTCCCTCTTCAGGACAAACCACCCTTATGTTTTCTCTTTAAAACATGGATAAAGCCCCCTTCACACATAGCGAGATCGCTAGCGATATCGCTAAAGCGTCACCGATTTTGTGACGCAACAGCGATATCGGTAGCGATCTCGCTACATGTGACACTTACCTCCGACTCGGCTCCCCGCTGGATATCGCTGATGGCGCGAGAACGGGATGGTCCATTTCTCGTTGTCGGCTTCCTGCTGGCTACGAAAAGCGAGCCTTGGACGTGGGTGGAAGACCTCACCCTCGCTGCGTGTGACAGGTAAGTATTGACCGCCGACCGCTGCTGCATCGCTAGTGAGATCTGCCTGTTTGGCAGCTCACTAGCGACCATTTAGTGATGCACCAGCGATCCTGACCGGGTCGTATCGTTGTCGGGATCGCTGGTGCATCGCTAAATGTAACGGGACCCTAAGACCCTAATTCGCTTTGCATTGTTTATCCAGGGGGTGGGGTAAGTAGTTGGGTCTGTATTGTTAGCTGCCAGAGGGGGAAGGAAACTGATTCTGTACAGCTTCCCTCCCCTTGCATCACATCAGAAGCAGCAAGAGTGGACACAAGAAAGCATAAAAAAAATATATTTTTTTATGCTTGAAAATACTTTTTATACTTGATATTACTTTGAAACCAGTGGACTTTTATCATGTAAGCAATTCATGAGATTTACCCTTTCAAAAGAATTCAATGGTCTCCATTAATCCACAAGCTAGATATGCTGAGATTTATTTTTTCCAGAAAACTGTCAATCTGCTCCGCTCCTCACTGCATATGTAATTTTGCCCCCATATAGGAGTGGATGTTTGAAGTGGCGGGTTTACTATGAATAGCACACGGTACAACCAGGCAAAGGTGGGACGAACATCCCCTCCAGCCATATATATTCCATACCAAATCCATGGTAATATAACCACCCTCCACTCTCTTAGGAAGTCTTTCCACAATATTTCGGAGGAGTCTGTGCGAGTTTTTGACCATCCAGAAGAGCATTTAAGAGGTCAGACACTGATGTTGGAGTAGAGGGCTGGGCTCACAATTTATCCCATCGGTGTCAGATGTGTTGAGGTCATGACTTTGGGCAGCCATCAGTCCCGTAGAAGTGAATGGAGCGACGGTCATACATCCACACTGCCATTCTATTCACATTGAGATTTCGGGACCCCATTTTTCGATATCAGTCAAACCCTTGGTGTAGTGGGACAACCACTTTCATTTTATCCTTTAGCGGAAAAAGGGACTGAACCATAGAAAAATAGGCCCAGTCCGTTAACCTTCCTCTGCCAAATTTTGCACTAGACACTACTCATCCCGGTGGGTATCATCCTCCAAAGCCAGATCCCTCCAGCAGACTGCCACGGATTTGCCATACTCTAGTTCTGAACCTTATTGATCTCAGATCTGTAATAGTTCAACTTTACGATCTTTACGGGAGTCACAAGGCCGCTAATGTGTGGGGTTCCTGGCACAAAGTCGTTCCCATTTCCTCGCTGTGAGCGTTTGATGCCTGCAGTAGGATTATTATGTTGCATTTACAGAAAATTCTCACTGTTTACCCATCCTACAGACTGTGATATTAAAATGCACATTTTTTATCAAGCAATATGGTCTGTCAAAGGCGTCCTCTCCGATGAATTCCGAATACCTGCATTAGCGCTGCCTGCAGCATCATTTCACATGCTGACAGAATGTTGATTTCCATCCTGTCCTAGTTAAGCTCCAGTCTCATTTTCTGCAGCACAGTACATGACAACTTATGTGAAAATAAAGATTTTTTTTTCCCGTGACATCTATAATTGTTGCACATTAATGAGATTAAGATCGTTTGCCACCACAATGGAGCCCAATGACACACGGTAACATACGATATTCTGTCATTAGCTGCATATAAACTTGCAGGGGGGGCACGAAGCAGCACAATTACCGTACTTCTCCTCTATGACGTTCTCGGGATTTTTCTGCTACATTTTTATTTGACGTTTAACCTTCTGATTTCGGGAATCCAATTAAAGATTTTGCGCAATATGTAAAGTTACGGTAAAATTTCACCCTTGGAGCCACTTGAAAAGGTTTTCCACATTTGACAGCTCCTTTTCTCAAAAGTGGCCCCCTGTAATTAAAGGGAAGCAGTCAACAGAAAATTACCGATTGCTTAAATGAGGGGTGGGCAGTTAATTTTCCCGAGAGGCCACGTGAGAGACCGTGACTGTTGTGGAGGCCGAACCAATAGGCTAAAATTAATTCTGCTCAATAATAATATTAACATTTTAGTTATAACTATTATGTTACATTAAAGATATCATGTAATATTGAGCAGAATTAATTGTGCTGATACTCCGAATATATACCATATGAACCCATAAAGAGCCCCCCTGTATACAGTCCATGTATATTAACCTGTATACAGTATGAGACCCCACATAGCCCTTCTATATACAGTTTGAGCCCCACACTGTCCCCTGTATACAGTATGCTCACCCACATGGCCCGTCTGTATACAGTGTGAGCCCCCCACATGACACCTATATAAAGAGTGAGCCCCCACATAGTCCCTATATACAATATGAATCCCCACACAGTCCCTCTTTTTTATACTGTATGAGCCCCCACAGGCCCCCTGTATATAGTATGAGCCCCACACACAGCCCCTTATATACAGTACGAGCCCACACACAGTCCCCCTGTATACAGTATGAGGCCCCACATATCACCTATTTACAGTATGAGCCCTCACAGTCTCCCGATTTACAGTATGAGCCCCACATAGCTTCTTAGATACAGTATATGTCCTCACATAGCCTCCTATATACAGTATAAGCCCCACATAGCTCCCTATATACAGTATGAGTTTCCACATAGTTTCCTATATACAATATGAGCCCACACACAGTCCCCCTGTATACAGTATGAGGCCTCACATATCACCTATTTACAGTATGAGCCCTCAGTCTTCCGATTTACAGTATGAGCCCCACATAGCTTCTTAGATACAGTATATGCCCTCACATAGCCTCCTATATACAGTATAAGCCCCACATAGCTCCCTATATACAGTATGAGTTTCCACATAGTTTCCTATATACAATATGAGCCCACACACAGTCCCCATGTATACAGTGCGAACCTTCACATAGTCCCCCAATGTACAATATGAGATCCCGCATAGCTTTCTATATACGGTATATGCCCTCACATGGTTTCCTATATACGATATGAGCACCTACATAGCATCCTATATACAGTATGAGCCCACACATATACAGCATTAGCCCTCACATAGCCTCCTATATACAGGCACACATCCTATTATATATATATAATAAAAAAAATAAACAACGCATACTCGTCACTCCCTTTTTGTGAAAGAAGGAGCCAGCGACTCTGTCCTCCACCAATGTTTTCACTATCTGCATCCTGTGGGTTTTCTAATCATAGCTTCCCTTAAAGGGTGGAACCAGACGCAAGTGTTCAGTTCCCCTGGAGAGCATCCACCGGGCAAATGAAGCATTACACAATATTATATACATTAAAATCAGTGAGCTGTTTGTGTAATACATGGGCATAATGGGTCATCCAGAACAAGTGGTGCTGGAAAGCCAGTCACAACTCTGGCTAATAGATGTAAGTGGCGAATGTATGATTACTCAATAGGTTATTTGTAAATGTGTTATGTAAAAAAAAAATGACCAGTTTTAAGATTCGTTTTTATCCACCAAGCTTCAATCAAAGATTCAATCATATTTACCCAAAAAAAGAGCATAGCATGCAGCATTTATTTTTAAATGATGAACATTCGGAACCCAGCCAACCACCATTAAAGGGAATCTGCCCAGGGTTTTTGCCAACCTAATCTGAGAGCATATAACACATGATCCAGATTAACAAAATCCGGAAAAAAAAAGGAGTGATTGAATTTGTATTGAAAAAATACAATATTTTATTTCAGAAATTCCAAAAACACATAAAAAATGATTAAAAAAAGGTGCCTCATGGCAGCAAGAGACGCAGCGGTGACAATGTGATTCAAATAAAAGTCATTCCTTTGTAGCAGTATGCTCAGGATAAAAAATATACATGATAGAATTATGTTATAGAAAGAGACCTTAAATGTAAGGCAACTAAAAATGATAACAGCATGTACTGTATATATTGACCCATTTGGCTCAGTGCCTTTTGATTGAAATATAAGGATCCACATGATCATTTGTAACATTAAAAAAACTGAAGTGTTAATAGTTTATTTTTATCAAATCACAAGATGTAAAGTGAAGGAACAAAAAATTTAAATCTAAAATCAATATTGGTGTGATCACCCATTGCTTTCAAAATAGCGTAATTTCTTTTAGGTATACTTGCACAAGTCAGGGATTTTGTAGGATTATAATCAGGTGTTTAAGTAACTAATTATACCTAGCAGGTGGTAATGATCATTTTCATATTTAGGTTGAAACACAGCCATTAACTGAACAGAAACAGCTGTGTAGGAGACTTAAAACTGGACGAGAAACAGCCAAATTCTGCTACAAAGGTGAGGCTGTGGAAGAGTTTTAGGTTACATGCACAATTGCAAGACAGAACAAAACAAGAAACAAGGTAGTTATACTGCATCATCAAAGTCTCTCCCAAGCAAAGATTTCAAATCAGTCTGGGGTTTCAAGATGTGCTGTTAAAGCGTTTTTGAAACAGCACGAAAAAATCTTCAACGTTGAGGTCCAAAGACGCAGTGGTTGAACAAGGAAGCTTACTGTAGCACTAAAAGACATATCATGCTTCCCTTCAAATGAGAAAATGATCAGCAGTGCCATCAACCCAGAACTGGCAGCAACTATACAAGAAAACATACGAACCAGGGTGCAGAAAAATGGCAGCAGGTGCTCTGGACTGATGAGTCAAATTGTACAATATTTGGATGTAACAAAAGGCAGTTTGTTCACCAAAGGGCTGCAGAGTGATTTAATAATAAGTGTCTGCAGGCAGCAGTGAAGCATGGTGGAGGCTCCTTACACGTTTGTGGCTGTATTTCAGCAAATTAAGTCAGGTATTTGATCAAGATGAATGGTGTCCTCTAACCTGAGAAATGTAGACAGATAATTATGCATTATGCAATACTATGAAAATGCTGTCTGATTGGCCCCAAATGTATTCTGCTGCAGGACAGTTACCCCAAACATTCAGCCAGTGTAATTAAGAAATATCTTCAGCTAAAAGAAACCAGCAAATACAGAAAGTGTTGATGATATGAACTCAACAGCACCATGATTTCATTGAGTCTTTCTGGGATCCGAGTGGTCAAAGATCGCAAAAGATCGCCCAGAGCGGCACTGGGAACAGATGAAGACGGCAGCTGTTGTGTTTAACACTAGGGACAGGGAACTTAGATTAGTTACATCACTCAAGCACTGCAATGAAAAAAAAAAACACTGAAGTGGCGCTTTAATAACCTCACTGATATCAGCCAAGTTTACAGTTTAAACTTAATTTCTTCTCATACTCGCCCGTCATGACCATGCACTAGTGACGTCATCTCTCCGAGGATAAGAGGGCGCCATTTACTGTGCATATTAAAAAAGTCCATTGTAGAAAACTCTGCTGTCAAGAACTCGTTATGCGAAGGATTTCATAGAGGAGCTGAATTATATAATCTCTGCTTTTATTCAGATTGGTGGTATAATTGGTGTGCAGTGACCATGGTGAGCGATCCATTGTAGGTGGACTTACAGTATAATCGTGTGCTATGCAAGGCATCCAGAGGTGCAGAACCCAGTGGGTTAACCTTCTGTTCTGTACATCATCCCAGTTCTCTGTTGTGGGTCTTGTCATGTGCTGAAATCTTTTGATACTGTTACATTTTGATCCATGTTGTGTACTGCTTGATTGAAACCCTACAATTGAATTCTGTAGCTCCGCTGACAGTCACACAGCAGCGCCATGCCAATTATTTTCCTTCCCGTACACTGGAAAATAATGGGCTACAGCGGGGCTAAAGGTATGGATAAAAACAGTGCAGCGGTAGGTTTTCTTTCTATCGTCATCGTGGATAGCAGCATATGCTTCTTATATAGTGAATAACATGGATCATGTCCTTCCACCCTGACTTTTAAAGAGCACCTGTCAGCATGTTTTTACATATAGAAGTAGTAGTGGCGGTATAGGGGCTTTTCCCTACAGTAAAAACTGTGCTTTTTTTTTAGCAATTGGATGTGCCGATCATGAGAAATCTATGCAAATTAGGCTACAAATGCACTTGGAGGCCTCTGCATCAAGTGCATCGATACTCCCCCTGTGCACTTCCGGCATATGGCTTCTATTCTAGATTTCTCATGACCAGCAGATCGGATCTTTAAAAAAATGAAAGTATACTTTTTATTGGGGAACAAGCGCCTACATGCTGATGTGGAGAAAATTAAAATTAACTGTTTCTTTAGGAGATTCTCATGTTTTGGACCTTGAAACAAAATCTGCACCTGCGGCTCAACTGTAAGCCGTATATGAATGACACACCCGTACTGTCTGGTATACGAGGAAGTTCAGAAGAGAAGTTGGACTTTGGATGGGGAAGTTCAGTAGACACAGACTTTAAAGAATTCCTGGAAAACCCCTTTAACTTGTCTAACACTAGGCAATGTGATAACATGATAAAATAAGGATATGTCACCTTTCAGATACTCCTCATTCCAGTGCCTGCTGGTCCTGGAGCCAGTCACTGGCCCTAGCAGTTGCATGCCATATATGCCGGTATCCTTACCGACGCCAGAATCTGGAAGCGCTGAGTGTTGGAGCATCCACCTGCAAATGAGATCCACTGTAGATAAACATAATGTTACATATCTGGGGTCTTATAATTTGTATTTGCTCTAGGGACAGTCACTTATAGAGAAGGATTTGGGTGTGTTAGCACACCATAGACTAAATGACAGTGTGCCGTGTCAATCAAGCTGCACCGAAAGACAGCAGAATATTGTTGTGGACTCATGGTACATTATACATTTGTGTAAGCGTCTTTACTAATGAACAGAGATTAAATTTAATTACATTTTGTACTCTTAAGGAAAAATGTTTAGGGGGTGGCATAATAAATTTTTATTTTTGGCACTCATTAAGGTTTTATTCACACATCAGTATTTTTTATCAGCTTTTTATCAGTATTTGTGTGCCAAAATCAGGAGTGTCTCCAAAACAAGAGAACAGATAGCAGTCTTTCAATTATAGTTTTTCTTTTTAAGTTTCTTTCCTGGTTTTGGCATACACACCAAATGATTAAAATATGCGATGTGTGAATGAGGCCTGAGTTGGGAATAAAAAGGTTAATTTTTCAGAGGCAACAAGCCATGATGTAAGTAAGCAGCGTCGGACTGGAACACCTTGGGCCCACCAGAGAAAATCATTCTTGGGGCCCACTATGTAGCTGCATAGAGTTAAATACCAGACCACCAATTATGCGGTAAAACACGCTAATATCCGGGTATAATATAAGGTTGTACATGTCTTAATTATGTAGCAGGAGTTGGGGTAGCCCCCTCATAGACTATAAAGCAGCCCCCT